>NW_025937347.1:10140-574309 GCF_000764305.2 Hyalella azteca | reverse complement strand
AGGTCATGAATAGTTCACTATAACCCTGGGGCATGTGAGGTCATGAATAGTTCACTATAACCCTGGGGCATGTGAGGTCATGAATAGTTCACTATAACCCTGGGGCATGTAAGGTCATGAATAGTTCACTATAACCCTGGGGTATGTAAGGTCATGAATAGTTCACTATAACCCTGGGGCATTTAAGGTCATGAATAGTTCACTATAACCCTGGGTTATGTAAGGTCATGAATAGTTCACTATAACCCTGGGGTATGTGAGGTCATGAATAGTTCACTATAACCCTGGGGCATGTAAAGTCATTAATATGCATCAGGGAGCGCATGTTTTATCAGGCTCGTAGTCCGCCGCTTAGCGCCGCCGCCGGCCCGCTGTTGCCGCTGTTGTTTCTAGGGAATTTTTATCCTTGTAATATTTAAAGCGAGCCATTAAGAACAAGTGAGGTAACTACATAGACTTTGTCGTGGCAGGTACGGGACTCTACGTCACCTCAGCATATACTTTAGAGTCTAGTAATATAGACGCACTCTGTTGAATGGTGGGCCGCGGTCGCCAGAGTTTTGCAATATTTTACCCCGAAAAGTTAAGATTAGGCCCGAATGTAGGCAATTTTTCAGAAGTAATTTGAATTTTGCCTAGAGAAATTTTTACCTGCGCCGAATGTTGCCGGGAAATTTAATGCCGTAACAATCATGGTTTTGTACGGAGAATTACCAGGTTTAAGCATTAGTATCTTAGAAACGTAACTACTCCGCTTGACAAAATTTTAAACGCATATATACGTTTTCATTTATGTATAAGTTTTATAACATTTTCTCGAACCTTTGAATACATGATCGCAGGTTAGCAATGTGAGAACTCCGTATCGATTTAATACTGTTATGTTCTCGCAAAATAGAAGAGAAGACGAGAACATCCTCTACTAAGATATGAGGAATAATGAAACCAATAGAGATATTAAACCGATATTATTTTAATAGGAAAGCCTAGATGCATTTTAATGCGTTCCATGAAGGTGTGGATATTGCGTTCATTTTTAACATTTACAAATGAATCAATTGCGTCTTAGTAAATGCATTCATTATGGAACGTTTCATTAGAATTTATGCTTTTCAGGCTGAAGACTTTATAATTTCGTATTATGAAGTCGCAGACGTACACGTTTTGTAGACGTAGACGTAAACGTGGATGTTCTCTATTGTAGATGTAGACGCCTGGAGAAATAAAATTCAAATGTAATTTTTTAACTAAATAATACAAAATATTTATTTCTGAGCGTTACCTTTCATTGTTACGGTTAAAATGAAATGTATTTCTATTTCGAATATATTTCAATAATACCAATAATTCAAATCGTAATATAAAAAAATATGATAAAAAATATTAAATCTCATTTCTAATTTTATTAAGTTCGAATATTTTTGTGAAGGAAAATGAGAAGCTGTGGTATAAGCTTGTATTCGTCTAAAGTACTTAAAAAAACTACTGAATTTTAGTGCCGCATAAACGCATTATGTGCTGCATGCTCGAGTGACAAATCTAGTAAACTATAAAGTATTTTTCACTGCTACCATTCTTCTAAAAAACGCAATCGTTTAGCTTCTAGACTATTGGCCTTAGAATGGCGAAAGTTTAGCATCCAGGAAGGGATTCCGAGTCAAAGCCAATCATATAGCAAATAAATAATATCAGTAAATTTTTGGGACGTGCTGTCATTATGAATATTTAGTAACGATCTTCGCTTGATACTCGAATAACAAGCTGTTTTCATTACGACGAAAACAACAAGACAACAACATTACGACAAACAAGAATTTGAACGTTTCTTTGTTCGGTACTGAGTGAGTCTAGACGATGGTGATCGAAAGCCTGCGGTTAGGATATATACATACATTCATAACACTCAACACTTTTGTTAGTTAAGAAAATATTTTTTTGATCAGACTAAAAGTATAGTTTTCTTACATGGCATAACAAATAGAAAAACTATTTTGACACAAGAATGAGCTCTGTTTCGTTTCAGTTAAGTTTAAAGACCAGTAGTAATTGCTTCTGTGCAGTCATTATAGTTTAATGAACTATCAAAAATAAATATAAGGGAATATGAACTAGTAAAAGAAATAAATTATGAGAAATGATTAAGCGCGGTTAGAAGTTCACGAAGGCTGATATCAACGAATGCTTTTTATCTAGGAGTCAAACCACAAACGTTGTTTTTTATAATACAACTTGTTTCAAAATATGATTCACTGAAACTCTGATAATGCCAATGAAAATATTAATGTTATTGTTACCAATATCAATATTGTAGATATTGTTAATGCCATAGTGCTTGTTATCAACAATATTTATAAAAATAATCATTGTTAATTTTAAAACAAACTTCACTACAAGCAGAATTTTGCTTTAGACACGTGCTGCTCTAATAAATTTCACGATATGGTATCTTTTATAAATAAATGAAAAGAAAGTACGGACGATCTTTTCTGCCGCAAGTGCGGATGTCTAGGCAGTTTTTATGCGTTGTGGCGTTGCGGATCCGACCTGTCACTCCGAGTTGCGCAAGCTTCCACGCCTCCACTAACTCGCTTATCCGCTGGAATATAGCGAGCGAAAACCTGGGGACTTCACTAACTGTGCAGCGTCTATTGCGACACTTCCAATGCAGACCTGCAGCCTGCAGCCTGCTCTTGTACCGCAGACCTGCAGCCTGCAGCCCTGCTCTTGTACCGTAGACCTGCAGCCTGCAGCCTGCTCTTGTACCGCAGACNTGTACGAAAGCCGCTACGTGTACGAAAGCCGCTACGTGTACTTAAGCTGCTACGTGTACTGAAGCTGCTACGTGTACGAAAGCCGCTACTTGTACTAAGGTGAATTTTCAAATATGGCCCCAGTCCGATTTGTCGGCTCATTCTGTTACTGTAGGGTTCCCCCATTCTAGCTTTATATTTCTGACATTTATATCCAACGAGATGCAATTCAACATATTATTGCGCAGTAAAAAATCAAATCACTTTCAAAATCTTCAAAATCACCACAAAAAATCCTAAAATCATAAAACTGTTTTTCGGCGCTGACTTACCGGACCTGTCGAGACTGTCCATGACAAGTCCATTATTAAGGACCTGTATTGAGTCTCTAATTGGAATAAGTTGCTTCCCTTTGGCAGCATAAAAATGAGAGTAAGTTTAACTTGTTGGGAAATGAGGGCCAGCCGCGGCCCTCGCAAGGAGCTCAATTAAACAAGCCCACCATGAATAAACTCAACTTCTTCAACTTGGCGCATGTCCGCGATCGACTTAAAGTCTTATTATCACCAAGTTAGTCTAAACTTAGACGCAACTTCGGCTCGTGTTTCCGAAGACAACTCGAGTTTGAGGGAGCGAGTATACGGAGCTTGAGACGTGGGTGCTGGATGTAAGGTGAGGCATGAATGCTGGATGTGAGGTGAGGCATGAATGATGGATGTGAGGTGAGGCATGGATGATGGATGTGAGGTGAGGCGTGGATGCTGGATGTGAGGTGAGGCATGGATGATGGATGTGAGGTGAGGCGTGGATGCTGGATGTGAGGTGAGGAATGAATGCTGGATGTATGGTGAGGCATGGATGATGGATGTTAGGTGCTGAAGGAATGTTGGATGTAAGGCGAGGCATGAATGCTGGATGTTAGGTGATGAATGAATGTTGGATGTAAGGCGAGGCATGAATGCTGGATGTTAGGTGCTGAAGGAATGTTGGATATAAGGCGAGGCATGAATGCTGGATGTTAGGTGCTGAATGAATGTTGGATATAAGGCGAGGCATGAATGCTGGATGTTAGGTGATGAATGAATGTTGGATGTAAGGTGAGGCATGAATGCTGGATGTTAGGTGCTGAATGAATGTTGGATGTAAGGCGAGGCATGAATGCTGGATGTTAAGTGATGAATGAATGTCGCATGATGGTCTGCACGCTGGATGTATGGTGAGGCATGAATGCTGGATGACAGCTTGCATTAAGTCCAACTCGATCATGTAGGATTTACTGCGATATTCTAAGTGTTCTGGGAGACACTCTTGCATGAGGTTTAACTTTAATTGCACGCACCAGGGTGTTGCAGTAAAATAGAATTCTAAATGTCCGAATTACAAATACTTATAATGTGTCAAATAGCAACGAGGTTGGCTGCAGTACATTACGAGTGCCAGTATTTTGCTCTAATCATGAATTTCCTAGTTATCTAACGTAGGGAATTTAAAACATTAAAGTAATTTAAAAATGTCTGCACCAAAAAATCAAAAAAATATTCAAACAAAATTATTGATAGGCAAATGTAAAGAAGATCATTCATTCAATCCGTTCAGCATCAGAATCCGATGCAAAATGACAATTATCCTGCTATGAATAGAAATTCCCGAGCTCGCCGTACAATTTCTACCATTCAGTTGCTGATTTAATCTTTCGTATCCAGCACTCAGACTGAGGTCTTCCTCTCTACATTCCTCTACCATACTCCTTTCCCAAGGGATATTTCCGAAATTATCTCTGAATATTCACAAGAGTCAAACCAATTTCTGCATCGGCCTCAGCCTTAACATCTGCCTGTGCCCGGTAATAGAGCGAGCACGAGGCGAGCGCCAGAGAAGTCACAGTTTAATGCCTTATGCAACACATGCAAATGTTTCATGATTTGATGAGAGAGAATTATTGCTGCGAGACGCGCGCATTTGCCCCGAACTGCAATCTTTCTTTCACTGGGGCGAAAAATTTTTCGAGTCCACAGAGACGGAATAGAGCGTCAGTTTGACTGCATTTGCGGTGCAGTCTTCCCGATGGGTGTTATATGGGCCCGTTTGCGTGCGAGCGAAGGTAGCATTCGAAGGAATAAAGAACTTCAACGACGATATAAACATTTACTGCCTCTTAAAATTGTGCGGCTTGTAAGGCTGGGAATAATAGCATGGCTGGGACACGGTCCCTCGTGAAGAAAGTCGCGTCATCGAGTGTATCGAGCAAGACACTCACCATCGTTCATTCATAGAAGTGTATCGATCTCTTGGCCAGTGCGATCAATGCAGCACAAATACCAAAGGCTGCTGGTTATCTATTATTTAGTATGCTTGTCGTGCAACAGTCGAGTCTTTAAATACGCCAAATGCAGCAACATTCGGGTCTTTAAATGCACCAAATGCAGAAAGAAAAGCTTCTAATTTCACCCCGACTTTCTCTGGCCACGCACACGCAAAGCATTCACATCCTGGAGATGCTCTCGGCTGGCGTGTAAAGTACCATCGTATCGTGCTTTCGATAAGTGAGCGTCGATTTATTGGACAAGCCAGAGAATGGCAATAAAAATACGGATGCATGCGTTTAGGTATTTTAGTTGGAGCATCGGAAAGTCATGGTCGTACAGAAGTGGGGCTTACATAAGGAGAGAGTTAAGCGGCAATATAAATTACACAGCAGTTATCTTGTTCTTTACATTGGCCTCACGCAAGTAATTGAACAGATATTGTTTTTTTTTTCAAGCACATATTAAATTTTTTTATTAATGCATTACATTACATCTTCCGGTATTAACTTATTCGAGTACTTTATAGAGGGTATTAATGAGAACCTTGTTCTGAAAACTTATCAACTTTAGAAATATAACAAATAAGTTTTGTCTATATACTACTTACAGTCGGTGCCGGCTGCGTCTGTAGCAGATCCTGGATACTTGAAAGGATTTAGGTCATAACTAAGGACTGGAGGAAGAGGCATTATTGAAAATGAGCAAAGGAACGGCAAAAAGTTATCTGTCATCCTGATTTTAACTGTCGCTGCACGTCCACCTTTAACCTTCAAATTGGAATCATAAAATAATCACTACTTTTTAGCGCATTTTCTCATTTATGGAAAAAATGCACTATTGTGCTCGCCATGTCCGTCTGTCTGTCTGTCTGTCTGTCCGTGACCTCAAGTTTTCGTCGACGAGAAAATGCGCTCTCTGTCACTCACTGCAGTGAGTACTGAGTTATATTTTTATGATTAGTGCGGCTCCGATAATGAAAAGTGAAAACAATTGGCGCAACAGAAAAGACAATACAAAATTTTCCCGATGTTACCAAAATGCTAATATGAAACGCATAATGCCCGATGACTGAGCTTCATACCGCAAACTAATGAGTGGGTGATCAGTTTACATTATTCTACGAGTTTGTAAATAAACATCATACGAGGACTTGTTAATGTATAATGTAGACTAGTATAATATATGTAAAATACATTATACTAGTAAGTGCAGTCAATATACCAGTACAAGACACGTATACATGATCACGTTTATGATGCTAATTTCACCGCCAAGCATACGACGCTAATACAGAATATGAAAACACTACGATAATCAATAGTTTAAATGAAGTTGTTCCACAATGAAGATCAAGTTGTGTGCACAAACTTCATCTTTATGAACGAGCTATTGATTGGTGAGTAAGCGACGCAAATATCCAGTGTTATTGACCGTAATTAATCATAAAATCCACGTAATTGATGGACAAGATATACAAAGAACAGAGCAAACAGGGTCGGCAAGACGGGACAGCACACAACATGAAAGGTTTGCATAATTGATGGTGAACGACATGAATCATGACTGCGCATGCAGCTATTGAAGATCATGTTCATTTATCAGCCCAGGCTTGACGTTGCGAACAATTCTTTTTCTTTCCTCCAATGAAATTAAAACTTCTGTACGACGTTATTTCTGTTCTGTGCAAAATTATCCTCTGTTTTTGCATGCTTGTCTAATTTGAGCAGTTCATTTGATCGAGCAGTGCATTATTTTTAAAGGAGGATTGAAAATACAGAAATAACTAATGGGTATATAGAAAAAGTAGGAATAGTCATGCTATTTTTCTCGTGATATTTTCGAGGAATTTATTAATGAATCCTCACGTTTAGAATGTTAACGAAAAGTGAAATTTGCGGAGCATTTAGTAGTTAAAGAATGAAATTCATGAGCGATCATGCAATTCATGCTGCTGAATCAGAAGGAATACGAAAGTAGAAGATATTCACAGACCCTCTTGGTTTTTCGTTCACTTCCTTATACTATAATATAGCTAAGGTGCACTATACAAAAAGTACAGGTACCTTAAGGTTCAGGTACATAAAGGTACAGGTACCTAAAGGTACAGGTAACTAAAGGTACAGGTAACTAAAGGTGTCCTGTTATCGGTACCTGTACCAAGTAACGATAACTAGTGAATTGCACCTAATTTTATCTTTGATGTCACAGGAACGTCGTTATTACTCGAACAATTCGTGTAGGAATCATTGCTATAAATTACTCACAATTTTATAACAGAATTTTTCATCCAATTGAAAGCTTTCTTGTGGATGTTAAGGCGTAGAAAATAGACCCGTTTGAAATAATGAGAGTATGCTGCAAAAGCAGCATGCGTGACTTAGAGCTCATTAGCCGCTCAATGAATAATTATTATTCAAATCCATGGCCTCAATGCGGATTTTCCTGTTCAATATCTTATCAGTTGTCTGAGCTTACCCGTTCTATCGTTGCGTTCATTTCCGCACGAAATGCTTACAACATTGAAATTATTCCAATTCATGCACAAGTTCGATCATTGATACCTAAAATTGGAAATAAAAAAGCAAAATGGAGAAAAAAAGCCTACAACTTTTTTGTGAACTACTATGCTTTGCAAAAAATAATCAAGGTGTTTGGTCTAAATCTTTCGGGATAGAAATTTATAAAAAAAAATGCTCCACTCTTTCTCCATGGATCGGTTTTCAGTCAACTCGACATGAATATTGAATTAAAATAATCACGATGAAAATAATCATCGTGACGCGAAATCAACATTCCATGTACAGTAGTCATCATTGCATGAATATTAAATTCAGCTCACTTTGAATAGCTATTACATCATAACATAAATAATACAATCAATATACCATAAAAAGTTGAGTCATCGTAACATGAATATTTTAATCAACACACGATGAATAATACAGTGATCATTGCATGAATATTGTGGTAGATGTGATAAGAATATTTGAGCAAGAGTGGCATCGATTATATAAGCTGAGTTTTAAACCATATATTCTGAACACAAAAATGGAGGATGTTAATTGTTAACATCGTCATAGTTCATAAAAAAATTTATTACCCCATACTTTAATTGTAGATCACAGCTGGTCAACGTAGATGTTTATTGAACAATTATGTAATGGTAGATAAAACCTTATCACTAAAATTGTTCATCATATTGTAATGATAGATTGTAACTGTATATATTTGTAACTGGTAACATCATAACTCACACCAGAGGCCACCACCTTATCAACAATATTCAGCACGTGTTGACTATAACAATAACTCCCACCGGGGTCTGAACTCGACGCTTTAAACGCACGTAAAAAACGAGCGGGATTGCTCTGCGAATAAATGACGACGCCGGCATTACGAAACCTGGCTGCCGGGACAGCCATTTTGTCATCGTAACGCGGCTATTGATGAACATCGTTTATTATGTCTATATTAATTGACGACCGCGTCTAGACATGAAATTCTGGCTTTTACGTCCACTGCTGCCAGACATTCAGTCAATATAAACTATTGCCAATATTAATTATACAGTCAATAGTCTCAATATACATTATACAGTCAATAGTCAATATACATTATACAGTCAATAGTCAATATACATTATACAGTCAATAGTCAATGTACATTATATAGTCAAAATGCATTATACAGTCAATTTATCTTACCGGCAATGTTTGGGTGCAATTTTCTCAGTCAAGTATGTATGGTTATAGTCGCTAGCGAGCAGATTTCGTTATAAGCCGATAAGAATTTCCAGGCCTGTTTAAATTTTTGTATTACTATTTCGATCAGTCTGCATTGCTTTGTTTTCTTTTCTTAAATCCTTCACAAACTGTAGGTGATAGACACCTAGCTGGGAAGAAACTTCGTAGTAAACGTCAAATAGTTGAAATATTTGTGAATATAGGGTATCTTGCAAAGCTATGTGGGAAAATTCCTGAAACTACTGGTCACGAGTACAAGTGCGTTTGTTATGATGCCAAATACTCGCGGCAAAACTTTTTATCCAACTCAAATTATTTTTTTCTGTTGCTAGAACAAGGCATTTTAATTTCAGCGCCAGTAACTTCTTATATTCCAAACTTTTCTCTCGAAAATCAGCAAATCAAGAAGATTTGATGATTTTTGGTGTTTGAATTCTCGATTATCTGCATATTTTTGTGATTTGGTAATTAGTTCTAACAATTTAATTTTTGATAAGTATCCTATTTACATGATTATCATGTATAGGATACTTATCATGTCATGTATCCTATATAATCATGTCATGTATCCTATTTACATGATTACATTACACTTTCGCCAATTATTATTTAGAAATTTTAACATGCTAAAGGGTAAATATAATTCACAATCTAGGGGCTGAATTGACGATAACTTAATTGTAATTAATTGCATTAGGTAAATATATGATGGAGTCCTTAGTATCCTTAGTGAGTGTTACGGACGTAGCAGTCCCAGGCCACGCTGGGCAGCTCCTCAGTAAAGTAATGGTAGATTTGTGATTAAAATCGCCGGCTTTGCCAGTGATCTGATGCAACAATTCTTCGAGCTGTTTTAGGCATCACGCATCACAGTCACATGATCAGTCAATTCAGTACCGTAGGCAAGACGCTCCTGCGACGTACCGTGCCTATGGTTCAACTTCTCTCCCGCTTTTATTAGAACTTCGACGTCCACTTAAAGTTAAGTGAAGGCATTGTTCTGCCAGTCAGTCACTCGTCCAACTTAACTCATTTATTTTTCATAGGCAATAAGTTCAAGAGGTTGGCTTATAAGGAAGACTAAGCTTGACACTGATGTGTGAAGTTGGCATTACTCGGCGACACTTTCCATTGCGCGCCGAGCATGAAATTGCGAATAGGTCACCGCAAGCGGAATACTTGAACAATGAGTGAATGATAATGTCATAGTCAGTGTGTGCTGAGTTGTTAATGTCGGTGCTGTGCACTATTTGCTGTGGAAGTTATGATTTGGTCGAGCTTAATAAAGCGTTTGACAAATGTGATCGAAGTCCAGTGAGAGCCTGACGATCAACGACTCAACTTCTGAACTATGATGGACATTTTTACGACGATTTGGGAATTAATTGAGACCACTGAAGTTGCTGGAAAAATTAATGAGGCGATGGCAGTCTGATTAGGAGTTACTCAGACAACAATTATCTGGAGAAGAATTGATGAGACAACCCAAGTTCACAGATGAGATATTCGTACAATTGAAGTCTATCAAAGTACAACTTAATTGACTGAAGTGTAGAAAAGGGGTCACGAGACGAATGGAATCACTACTAGCGCAATGGAACAATCATTGTTCTTTACTCATCTCAATTTAATTAAATACTTCACTTGAAGTATCGTGGGTGTGAAAAAGGAATTTGGAATGCCGCCGTTTTACACATTTATTGTACAAGTGCGTTTGTTATGATGCCAAATACCCGTGGCAAAACTTTCTATCCAACTCAAAGTATTTTTTTCTGTTCCTAGAACCGGCATTTTAATTTCAGCGCCAGTAACCTCTGACATTCCAAACTTTTCTCTCGAAAATTTCGAGACAACGAAAACCTCGGAAACAGCCAAGTTGAAGCGATGCTCTTGCTTTGCTCTGCAATCGCGACAGCGCGAGCGACACTCAAAGAACGACTCGTGGCGCTGTTTTGCTTGTGGAACGGAAAAAAAGAGCCCTGCCAATGATTGGCAAAGCTATCTAAAGGCTATCCAAAGCTTGCAGAAAACGCCAGGAAGCACTGCGCTCCTGTACTCTTGCTCGGCCGCAGGCTTTACAGAGGTCGCAACGAAGCAGTTGACAGCATTGCAGGACTCACTGCAGGACACTCTTGGATGCCCCAAACAAAATCAGGACAAGTTGTATTTATCTGTTGATCGGCCACCGACGTTCCACCGGAGATTTTCAGGAGAGATGAAATTTCGGCGCCGAGCTCTGGTTTTGCTTGCTGAGCCGTTGCAACGTTGAGGGAAGGCTAGGTTTTTCTTCAGTCCACGAGGCTCACAGCTAATTTTCCTACAGTCCTTGAGGTTCACGGCTAATTTTCCTACAGTCCTTGAGGTTCACGGCTAATTTTCCTACAGTCCTTGAGGTTCACGGCTAATTTTCCTACAGTCCTTGAAGCTCATGGCTAATTTTCCTACAGTCCTTGAGGTTCACGGCTAATTTTCCTACAGTCCTTGAAGCTCATGGCTAATTTTCCTACACTCCTTGTAGCTCATGGCTAATTTTCCTACAGTCCTTGTAGCTCACGGCTAATTTTCCTACAGTCCTGGAAGCTCTGGGCTTGTTGTCTGTGAGATTTTATTAAGCAATAACGACGTGCAAATGTTAATTAGGCCAACCATTCATCATAATGAACTCAATTGAAATATGATACAAAAGTTTGTATGTGGAACAATTTGTAATACACGTTATAATATATCGAAATTTAAAACGCGTGACGCCTGAAATGTGGAGCTCGTAACAGAATCAATTACACAGTTGCCTATCTGCTTCGACCGTTCCAAAATATCTCAGAACAAATAACTGCCGACTCGAAATCCTTTTGCATAATTGTTCATGGGTATAAATATAATTCCACGGTCTCCGTCAATATCGGCTTCCCCGACATGTTTCATGGATAAATTTCTAATGTGAGGTGAAACTCGGCCAATTTCCCAAGTATAATTTTGCTCCAGAGACGTTCCATCGAAGGGGATGTTCAGCGAAAATATGGCTGGTCTTCCTCCGGCCGACGATAAATCTTCTCTGTTTTTAATCCCACCAGCGAGGCAGGAATTCTCGGTATTTGACGTGACCGCGAGGACAGCTACAGAACTGTGCGGGAGCGGCAGTGGTCAAACATCTTGTCTAATAACTGGTCCTTGTATCCAAGAATTAAAATAAATTGGGGTTTCTTCTGTTCATTTTATGTTGTAAAATTAAACCATAATAAATTTAAATTTTTAGCTGCGTAATAAAAGGAAAAAAAGCAGCTTTAAAATATCAGTCTGAGTAGGATAACTTGTGTTCGTTTTAGGATAAAAACTCCACCATGCACTAAAGCTCCTTAGAGATATTGAACCTCGAAACCTAGTTTTTGAGAGATGAAATGAAGCAATTTTTCCACCTCTTATTCTCTCTAACTGCTCAAGATTTAGATAAAAGACCTGAAGAATGCCGCAAATTGGTTTGAAAATCTTTATACAGCTTGGGCTTTTTGTTAGCCTGGGACTTGTGAGGATCGTTAAGACTTGAAAATATTCTCAAACTCCTGGCAACGATACACCAGAGAGGCGAACATGTAAAATATATAACTCTGAGACTAACGTTTCAAACATGTGAAAGTCCAGCTGGATAACCATCTCACACTTGGTAAAATCCAGCAGTTTCGTCACCTCACACTTTGTAAATTAAATCAGTCTCACCACCTTACACTTTGTAATGTCCCGCAGTGTCACCACCACACACATTAATTGTAATGTCCCGCTGGTTCATTGATGCCTGCGATTGTTCAGACGCTGTAAGATCGTTCGATAAATTTATACAGAATTTACTGGCATTGAAAGATTTAAATGAAATTCGTTATGCTTTATGATGCGCTGAAATTAATTCCTTATGATTAAAAGATAGAAATGCGTAGGGAAAGAGGATTTGGTGCCATAAATGATCACATGGTTTTAATGAGACACCGCAATGAAAACAGTGATTGAAATAAATTGTTAATATAATTTAGCTTTTTCCGCCATGTCGATCAATTCAATGCTCCCTACAATTAATTAATTTTTATTCGTATATATATAACTTTGCCATCGAAATTTCATCAATACGCCATTAACAGGTAGTGCTACTGAGTCATGGGATCCAATGACGATCACTTTCTCGAAGACAAGGTAAATTTTGGGGTAATTTTTACGAATAGGTGCGGCTAGAGCGTGGACTATATGGTTTATTAAGACAGCCGCTGCACTGCCACTGTCTTGCAATGCGATGATGGCCGATACATTTTACTATGGTCTACCAAGACTTTAACCTCACTGCAAGACCAGCTACATTTGACTGTGGTCTACCAAGACCATCACTTCACTGCAATACCAGCTACATTTGACTATGATTTGCCATAACAGTCGCGCACGCTGCAGTACAGATACAGGCAGTCGCATGCACTGCAGTACAGATACAGGCAGTCGCATGCACTGCAGTACAGATACAGGCAGTCGCATGCACTGCAGTACAGATACAGGCAGTCGTATGCACTGCAGTACAGATACAGGCAGTAGCATGCACTACAGTACAGATACAGGCAGTCGCATGCACTACAGTACAGATCCTAAAAGCCTCTCCAGCAGCGCTGCTGCACGCCACAAGTGCGAGCAAGACTCGTCAGCGCTTCTGACAGGCGCTCAGGCACTCACGGATGCTGTCGCCTCCAGGCGTCGTTTTTCCGAATTCACTTCCTTTGGACTTGCCGAGTTTGCCGCACGTGTGCCATCGCCACCGCCACCGCCACCGCCACCGCCGACACCACCGTCTTCGCCAAGGCTGCCACCGCCACCGTCTTCGCCAAGGCTGCCACCGGAGCCGACGACGACTGCAGCGGCGGCGACGCAATGTAATTTCCACTGCAAAGTAATCTTGCTGTCTGCGAGGAAATTACCAGTGGAAAATGCCTGCGTTATGCAAAAAGAAAATCAGCCGCTATGCAACCACGAATAATGCGAATAATGGAGAAAGCTCGAGAGTAAGTGCTTATCAGTCTCAGAAAAAATCAAATTATGCTCGTAAATAATTTTATCGTTTGCGCGCTATTTTGTATATGAGTAATTTCATTCAGTTACTATGAGAATATGATCTCTTGCGTGGTTATTTTATGAGTTTCAAGATAAAGAATAAAAATCTTCCATAAATTTAATAGTTAACTTTATGCGACATAGACGTGAATAACTTTCTCCTATGTAATTTTTTCAATTTTGAAGTGCTTGAGGCGGATGGTATAGTTAAGGCTTGCTATATAATGGAATAAACCCAGGTCCTATATGTCGTCGATGGTTTCGAATGGTTTATTTACACATGACGGACAATGAAGTATAGACAGGCATACGAGTGACGGGACGCAGATTGAATAGTTTGACATGTGATATGGACGCTTGCTGGTGATTGACTGACATAAATGAAAAGAATGGACTAACGTTACTTACCAACTACAAGTTACGGGACGATCCCATATGTTACGGTCGGGCTTACGTTAGTTTCCCCGACAGCGCTAATGCTTTTTTTTTGTCAAGAGGACGCTGCACATGTTAGTCACGGGTTTTGTCAACGCTGCACATGTTAGTCACGTCGCGGGTAACAAACGCTGCACATGTTAGTCACGTCACGGGTTACCAACGCTGCACATGTTAGTCACGTCACATGTTACCAACGCTGCACATGTTAGTCACGTCGCGGGTTACCAATGCTGCACATGTTAGTCACGTCACGGGTTACAAACGCTGCACATGTTAGTCACGTCACATGTTACCAACGTGTTAGTCACGTCGCGGGTTACCAACGCTGCACATGTTAGTCACGTCGCGGGTTACCAATGCTGCACATGTTAGTCACGTCGCGGGTTACCAGCGCTGCACATGTTAGTCATGGATCACTGCTCACTGGTATCGTATAGGTCGTCAGGAGTGGCCCTTTGGGCAGCGTGCCACTCGGGCGAGACAGCCTGCGGCGATGCTGCCTTTGAAAAAACCCTTTGAACTTCGACTCGTATTTTTACGCGTCTTTGCTATGTTTTCCTTGACAGAAATGTCTTAATCTGTAAATTGAGAAGCGCACTTTCCCGACTCTGAATCGAATTTTTCGCTGTGCTGTACTTTTATGTCATTTCAAAGCATTGCAAACCCGAGGTTATTTTTATTTCTTTCCAATCTTGGTAAAGTCATAATGCTATTGCTTTGCTCTTTGGTACAGAAATTTTGTGATCTTGATGGTTTATTGAATTGCAGTCTAAAAAAACCGATGACATACGAATGTTAAACAGACATTACGCTGCTACTTCTAAACGAAACGAAACAACTATTTATCTTGCGTAAGAAAGACTGTGTAAACAAACCGGATCAAACTTATTCGCATTTAGAACACCCATTTTCAGCTTGAGAAAATTCTGAAGAGTTTGGTTATGTTGCTCAATGTTAGCTATACTGAAACAACATAAATTTCTGGTTTTCTGGAACACGTGTGAATTTTGTTTATTTTCCGTCGACAACTTTGAAATTGACTAAAAGCTCAATGGAGCATCATCAACATAAGGAAACAAGTATGAAAAATGTAAGCGGGACATGATTGATAAATTGAGCACTTATACAGAAATTTGTGACATTAGTTGATTAGCGTCAAGTTAATAAAAAGATTTCGTTTCCATTAGACTAGAGGATGAATTTATTCGAACAACATCGCTCGTTAAACTATTTACCGGTAAATTAAAATGCTTGGTTCCACAAAACGTACAGGAGTTCTTCGTGAATTTAAATGCATTCCGTTCATGAAACGATCCGAATATCAATTAACTTAAATTAAGAACATCAATTTAGTGGCAGCGTACTTTTCATTCTTATGTTACACATAATCCATAATTCCTCCCAATAAATAACAATTTCGTTATAATTCTCATATATGAGGGATAATTTCCGTTACATTTCTCCTAAAATTTTGTTAAACTCGCATAATGTGAGGGCGAAATTTCGTTATACTACTCAGACGTGAAGGCAACATTATGTTATACCTTCTACATGTGAACGCAAAAATTCTATGTTGCCCTTCAAATGTGAGCGCAGATCTCTGTTATACCCCTCATATGTAAGCGCAAATCTCTGTTATACCCCTCATATGTGAGCGCATATCTCTGTTATACCCCTCATATGTGAGCGCACATCTCTGTTATACCCCTCATATGTGAGCGCACATCTCTGTTATACACCTCTGTTATACCCTCATATGTGAGCGCACATCTCTGTTATACCCCTCTGTTATACCCTCATATGTGAGCGCACATCTCTGTTATACCCCTCTGTTATACCCTCATATGTGAGCGCACATCTCTCTCATACCCCTCAGTTATACCCCTCATATGTTCGGGCAAAAGATATACGCTGTAGAGCATCCGTGCTGGCCAAATTAGAGCTCTGACAGCTCTCGTTTCTCGTCTGGTGCGAGGCCTGAGCTCGCCGAGTAATTTGCAAAACGTAATCCTGGATTCGTTTTTTTCAAGGTAATTCTTCCTCTGCTGGGGCAATTTTCCCGGTAATTTTTAGTCTAATCTTTTCCATAGAGAATCTAAGTGTAATCCGACCTTGCCCAATATCAGCGCCTACGAGGCACGTTCTAGCAAACTAGCTCGCTGATTAGCTTCAATTATCTCTGATAAGGCAAATTCTGGGGTAATTTTTGCAAAAAAAGGGTGGCTCAAGTGCGTGAAAACCCTCTCACTTCTAGACAACTTACTTGCATTTGAACTGAACGTAAGGGAATGAGTCTCAGAAAGTGTTAACCAAATTCAATACATATTCGTTTTCATCCACTCCTTTGTTAATTTAACTGGAACAGAAAAAAAACAATTATTAAATTAAAACGAAATAGAAAAAACTGACTATTTTATCTGTAGAGAAAAACAAGGCCAGCATATATCATCGGTTACTTGCACTTTAAAATAACGCAAACCGGTTTAGTGGCCAAAAATAATGGGAATATTATTACTCGTGTATTAGATTATTTGTGAAAAAACACGTAATTATTTATATATCCCAGCAGGGCTTCTCTTGACGGTTTATATGTTATTGATGCCCAATTACTAATTTGACCTTTGTTAAAACATAGAGCGATCTATGAGCTTGTCAAGCGTTTTGAATTATTTGACTGGTTACAAAATGTTCAGGTCTATGTTGTAAATGTTTTTACCAATAATAACATTTGAACTAAGAAGCGATAGATACAAAACTAATTTTAGAGTTAATTACGACGGGCTATCATGTAGCCGCATCTCGCATTTCAGAAAACAATTTCGATGAGCGCCAGTCATTGATATTCAATTGAGGAAACGATATATATTGCTCCAGGTAAATATATAATATTAGGATCTGATGTTCTTTTGTTAAAGTTCGTTCGAATACAAGAGAATGAAATATATTACGATTTTGTTTGTTCGTTTATTGAATATGCCGAACGTTGAAAAGCGATTTATATATGCGTAGGTCGGTTGAAAAGCAGGTTTACAATGGATATTTGATAAATTAACATCGTTGAAAAGAAATGGAATTTTTTGTTATGTTATAACATGATATGAGTTATTAGAATTTGATCGATATGACTACGCTAAATAATGTACTAAATGCCAAATATGTCAAGATTTTTATAATCTTAATACTATTAGGTTTTTATTATAAATGCTTTATATATTTTATTATTATTATTATTATTATTATTATTATATTATTATTAATTTCTAATTTTCGAGTCTGGATCTATGATCAGAATCGACCCAATTTACGTATATCATGTGTTTATCGATCAGAATGTCTTAATTCAAAAACATTTCATAACTTGATAACAAATGTTGTAATTCGTAATTCAAAACTTTCAAAACGTTATTAGTATACCAAATGTTTTTCATAAAATGCTTTATGCTCAAACAACGCCTACGATAAACAACCTTTGCAAATATTAAAATATTATACATGTTTGTGATATTTAAGTGTGTGTGCTGAAAGCTTAGCGTTAAAAATATCTATGGACTGTACTGGCGCTATCCACGATAAATAGCGTGGATATATACATATATCACCTTAGAATAACATTCTATTCGTAGTGGGAAAATTCTGTGCCATTGAAAAGTGGAGGGGAGAAAGAAATAGATCTCAAAATTAAAATAATATTTTTAACTTGGTAAGAGTACATTTTGTTTCAAAAAGTTTTTGTATCCATAGAATTCCTGAACTGAATACGAACTGTGTCGGGTGTAAGTTTTAAATGGTCTTTCTTCAATTGACGCATTTTATTTGCAGAAATATCGACTGGATGATGGTATTCGGAATAACATGGTTCTCAACTGGCAGTGTTATTATCTTCAGGTCTTCAATTTAACTGAAGGATTTAAATTTGAATGACCAAAGGTCACTGCATGATTTTATTTAAATTTAATGATAATTTCAACCAACGACCTAATTCTCGTGCAGGTGAAATGCGAAATTGTATCAATGAAAAATGTATTAGTAAACAGTATGAAATTGAAAATCATGAATTTTCAAGCTTCTTAATTTTCATTGACAATATCATCATATTTTTGGAGCCGTTACTGATGGAATAGAGTTGAAGTGAATAGATTGTTTGCTCCTCTATAATCGGGAACTGTATTATATGCTTCAAAGCCTTGACAATCTGGCAAGCCTATAAGATTCTGCTGCGGTTAAAGGGGAACAGCGATGGCTGTTTACTTCATGAATGCTATTATTGAATTTATTGCTAGTTTACATAGAGCGTACCGCTCAGAAGCACCACTTAAAGAGTCATATTTCCCACTGACGACGTTGGTTTTAGCTCCGTAATTATAGCACTAACCACAACATCGACTCTAGACACGACAATCCCGTAGGGTTTTTTCTAAGTCGGTCGATTCTCTGAGAATAAATTGAACGTCACTGTAAAGCTCATCTAATTTTACGCTTGTATTTCGGAGCAGCACTGAACGTTTCAAGACTCCTGAGGCTTTTTGTTCGCGTATCGATCGAATTGTAATTTGAATGTGTTATTTCCAACGACTTCATTTTGGATTAGGCAAATGTTGAAGCTGCGATATTTTTTATGTAATTTCAAATTTCATAAGCATATTATCAAAATCATGAGAGATTATTGGAATGCGATTATCAATAAAAAGTATACACAACAGAAGCAACTAAAAAATATATTTCATGAATTTATTCGCTCCTTCGGAGCTGAATTATTAATAGAAGTAGGTACTGTTTTTCCGTATAATATGAAATATTCTGTCTCGTAATCGAACGTTTTCGAATATCGGCACAACATTGAGCCAGTAGATATGGACAGTAGAATCTGAAACGACAAGTTATTACAATATTTCAACGGTAAATTTCTTATTAATTTTCTGGAGAATAATTGTGGGGTTATCTCGGGAATAGGATGATGTGGTTGCAATTTAGATTGAAAGGATATATTAAGATAGATTAGTTACATGCAGCCACACAATATTTATAAAATATGCTATAATAAACAAATAAAATTTAAAATATATGCTATTTTACAAATAAAATATCTTTGCACTTTATTGCTCGTAATTAAATTTGTTTTCATGTAAGATCTGTAATAAATCTTTCTTTCGCGGAATGAAACAGTTTCACTTCATCTCAATTTTGAGCTCAAGATAAAATATGATTTGAGATTAAAAATTGTCTAGTCTGTAATCCTCAAATTTTTATATGAGCTACATTCTGATTTTTTTTCTAAATGGCTAATTAAGCTCAGAATTTTTGGAACTTTTAAATGCCTGCGCAGTGCCAGGAGCTGAAAAAAGGGCTAAAATAGAATTCTCCTGGCAGTGAAAAGTCCCTCAGGGACTGGAATTCATTATTGGTTTGCCACAAATTACCTCCCGTCAGTTCGCGTTCGTCGCCGTCCCAGCTTTATGCCGAAAACTTCATCTCCTAATCGGTCTTTTCCATTAAAAGTCGCTAAAGAAGCCAAGGCTTCTAATAAAATAAGGAAAAGTGAAGGCCAAAGAAAAAGCGGCCTTTAAATTGAGGTGTCAGTCTTCCTGCTGGCGCACAATGGGGCGCTCAAGTCTGCGTCTGAGACGCGCGACAATTTCATCCGCCCAATTGAAATAAAAATAAGCTGTGGCGCCTTGGATCATCATGCTTCGGAGCCTTGTTGCTATTGGGACATTAGTGCAATAAATGTGACGTGCAACACACAGAATATTGGGGCAATATAGTGCAATAAATGCGATGTGCAACATATAGAACATTGGGGTATTATAGTGTCAGAAATGTTACGTGCCACGCACAGAACATTGGGCATTAGTGCAATAAATATGACGAGCAACACTCAGTCTGTCGAAGCATTAGTGCCAGAAATGTGATGTACGACACTCAGACTGTCACACTCAGACACACGTATGTCGAGAGAAATATTTCATGTGGCATTAGAACATTACTACCACTAATGCCTTATGAAAAAACACACGCGATTGAATAAAAATTAAACTGAATCCACTTGTGATCTGAGGAGACAGAGACAAGTTAATTTGCACTAGGAAATCGAACTCAGGTTGCAGGGCCCTTACAGGATTAAAGAACAAGCTGCTGAGGAGCGAGTG
This sequence comes from Hyalella azteca, assembly GCF_000764305.2. Lineage (NCBI taxonomy): Eukaryota > Metazoa > Arthropoda > Malacostraca > Amphipoda > Hyalellidae > Hyalella > Hyalella azteca. Next base: position 553,853 of record NW_025937347.1, on the reverse strand, counting down.
GTTGATGTCATGGGAACGAAGCCCAAGTATTCTTTCATATACGCCGAGTCTAAGGCTAAAATAAAGACGCCAGTGGGCCCGCTGAAGGATAATGGTGTCCTCATTGGAGCATTGGAGATGACCAGGGTATGTATGAGTTACTGGGAGTGCAGTTTCAATCAGTGTTCAGTAACTTTCGCTACTCTAGACAGGAGAATGAAATTTAAGTACTCGATCCAGGAGCTTCTAGGAGGAAGGTGGCTTGAGAACATCGCGTTGGGATCAGAAGACATGGAAAGAAGCATCAAAGAATGGTGGCATTTTCAGCACCAGGACCAGATGGAGTTCTGGCAGTATTCCTGAAGAAGTGTGCAAGAGCACTGAAAAAACAGCTCACAATGCTCTGGAAAACCTCGCTGATGGAGGGAATTGTTACAGGTGGCCTCATAGTGGGACTGATAACGCCAATCTACAATGGAGGTCCGAGGGATAGACCCCAAAATCACAGACCTTTGACCTTGACCTTACAGGTGATTAAGGTTTTTGAGAAGGTAGAGGCCGGAAGGTTTGCTCAGTTTTTGGAAGAGCCCGAACTGTATAATAACGGACAACATTGTTTTCGGCGTAATCGCTCCTGTTTGTCACAGTTGTTGGAGAGCCATCATCGCTTTGTGGTCCTACTTAAGGAGGGGGCTGGCGTAGACGTGGTATACCTGGACTTTGTGAAAGCCTTTGGCAAATATGACCGTAGGGTGATATTTGAGTAGGAGGAAGTTGGGAGTCGCAACTGTTAACTCAAAAATGAGAGAAGTGACGGTAAAAAACGCATTGCCACAAGGCTCGGTGCTTGAACAGATCTTCTTCCTCATCCACATCGCCGACATCGACTCAGAACTTACACACTCATCTACATCGTCATTTGTGGACGATACAAGAGTGCTGACGACGATCACTAGACTAAGAGAGGCTACAAGATGACTTGTCAACAATCTACGCTTGAGCCTTAGTGTTAGTGAATAATATGCTATTAAACGGCACCAAGTTCGAAGGAATGAATTACAAAGTTGGCAAAGAGACTGGGATGCTGCATCGCTTCTTGGCATTAGACGGCCTAGAAATTGCGGAGAAGCCACTTGTTCGAGATTTCGGAGTTTTAATGAGTACGAAGCCACGTTCGATGACTATACATAGAGGAAATAGTTGCACGAGGCAGACAACGGATGGGGTGGATCTAGTAGCAGACATTCCGAATGAGACAACAGCGTCTATGATTACGCTCTTTAGAGCACTCGTACTCCCCAATATTGACTACTGCTGCCAGCTTTGGGCGCCGCTCAAAGCGGGCGCGGTGCGGAAACTGGAGTCAGTTCAGCCGACCTTCACGTCCAGGATCAGTGGCATGAGGGAGCTAGAGCTGAACTACTGAGGTAGGTTGAAACACCTGGGACTGTACTCCCTGGAGAGGTGAAGAGAAAGGTATATCATACTGTACACTTAGAAAATAATAACCGGATTGAACTTTGCAAGTGGGACCTCAGAAATAGCAACATATTAGAACGAAAGGAGGGGGAGACTGTACAGGATTCCCCCATTTAATAACCGAGCAGCGGCCAGAGTGCAGTCTCTTCGTGAGGGATCACTGTCCGTGGCAAGACCGAGGCTGTTTAATGCCTTGCCTAAGGTATTGAGAGGAAGGGAGTTCACCTTTGCAACATTGAAGAAATGACTGGACAAGTTTTTGAGGAAGATCCCGGATCGTCCGGCTGAATCAGCTGGCCTAAAGGCGGGGAAAAATACGGAACACGTTAAACGTTACCTTCGGGACCCGAGGGCGGGGTGACCTGCCTATCGACGACTCGGATACGGAGGACGACGAAGGCAGCGCATCGATAATCGTGACCATAGTCTGGGAAATCCTAAACTCGTCAGAAGGTCATGAGATGTGTGGCACAGGCACACAGCGGAAGCCATGGTTGAACTATATAAGGTTGACCCACGAAGAGTTCCGCCTTTCAGTTCAGCTCTCTTGTTGCGTCACTGAGATCGAGAAACGTAAACAAACCCGTTTGACTGGTTTGAACGCATTTCGGTGATTGGTTAATGCCCGCGACGTCACTGAGATCAGTGACGTCACGTGCGAATAAAAAGCTCCATCCGCGAAAATGAGTTTCTCATGGGTCAACCTTATACTAAGCAACCACACAAGTCGAGCACTGCCTGTGTGACCCGCCTGCAAAATAGGGTGGAAATGGGTAGTGGCTGGATGCGGTAGAAGTGAGTGAGAGAAATATTTGACTGTGGAAGTTAATAGTGAGAATGACATGAGTGAAAATAATACTAGGATGGATATTATGAGTGAGAATGATATGACTGTGAATGATAGGAGTGAGAGCGATATTAGCGAAAAAATATAATAAAATAATATATGACAGAGATCTGATTCGTTACTTAAGAACCAGAGTATAAACTGTATGATTTCGTAGGGTGAATAGACCATCTTCCTGCCAGACGCTCATTACGCAAACCTGCTTCTTGTTAGCGCCAACTTGCAGTCTCATGTCGAGCAGTGCGCCCTTCGTTAGCACGAGATTCTCAAGTCCAAACTATTTCTCCGTCCTACAAATGATAATGTATGAGAATTACAGAAGTAACAACGATAATAAGTAGAGATTCTCAAGACCCAACTATTGCTCCGTCTTACAAATGATAATGTATGGGAATTATAGAAGTAACAACGATAATTAGTAGAGATTCTCAAGACCCAACTATTGCTATCATATCCGAATGATGATTAGAGAAATTTAAAACAATACCAACGATGAAATTAATAGAGATTCTTAAGACCCAACTTCCGACATTCGAATTAGAATCTTTTTTTGAAAAATTGTGCGCTAAAACATCAATCAAACTATAATTTGAACCATGGATTCGAGAGATGACGTACGATTTTGTCCAATGTTTGACGGTGTACGGGACACTATTTAAACCATTAAAGATATCAAGCTAAATTTTCGCCCATGACTGCGATGCCGCGTTAGCGAATCCTATTAATTACTGAAACTAAGCTAGCCTCTCGCTTGCATAAAGCCTTAATTTATGATCATCTCAGAAGTGACAGGAATAATGAGACAAAAGATGTGCAAGATATCCTGTAGTCTTCCACTTCGCCACTAAAGACTTATTAATGAATGATTAAAGATTCAACGCTACTAGATTTTTACTATCATTATCACTAAGATGACTTGAGCGCGATGATTGCCACAGTGTCTGCATAATTTCGTCGCCACGGGATCAACTGCCTCAAGTTAACTCAACATCTGCAAGCTAATATTTACTTGCAGACAAATCATAGTATAGAATCCCTGATCAAATTTGACAACTTTTAAAAATAATTAAAAAATAACAAGACATTTTTGATTCTTCACAAGGGCAAATTGATAAAATGCAAACTGTTCACTAAGAGATGTTTACATTCTTCGACAATGTCAAATGAATTATATTGGATTCCAAGTCTAGTAAACCTCCTATGGGAAACAAAGCTTCTAAGCGAAAACCTAATATTTTGCTTTAAAATATTTCTTTGATCATTGGAAATCGAAATATTTTCATCAGGCGTTAGCAATTATAATGATCTTGTCATGGACCTCATCCGTAGGATGTATAACCTACCCTACCCCAGCAGTAATATTACCCTAGCTTAATTAAATGGGTCATGCAGCTGTCCATTGTCAGAGTTCTCGTCAGACTCACGACCTCGAGAATGTTTCTTTAGAAACTAAACTTGAACGTAGACAAAATGGAGAAACCGTAATCTAGGACATTTTAGCAGCAATATAAACGATTCAATTCGAGTTTTAATCCTGCATATATTAGAGCTTTGCCAATTACGTGAATGCATTTGTTTTATCTCGCATCGAATAGCTAAAAAAATATTTTAGAAGTTGACTCGTTAACTGTACGTGCGTCTATGAAATTGTATGCTGCCTCATTTGATGCTCAGTTCGTAAGCCAGTGCCAGCAGTACAGGCCAGTGCCAGCAGTGCAGGCCAGTGCCAGCAGTGCAGGCCAGTGCCAGCAGTTGCCAGCAGTACAGGCCAGTGCCAGCAGTACAGGCCAGTGCCAGCAGTGCAGGCCAGTGCCAGCAGTACAGGCCAGTGCCAGCAGCGCAGGCCAGTGCCAGCCGTACAGGCCAGTGCCAGCAGCGCAGGCCAGTGCCAGCAGTGCAGGCCAGTGCCAGCAGCCTGCAGAGAACGAGATCGAGTTCTCCCCCGAGGAGCAATTTTTGCCGGCAGGTCAGCCTGCGCAGGTCCGGCGGGAAAAATAAGGCCGCGCTTTGCACAGAAAACGCAAGTTTTTGGCACGGATTCGTTGTAGAATACGGAAATGCGAACTTGTCTGCATTAGGGAAAGCGAAATAAATTCAAATTTTGACTTTCATGTTAGGCAATTGAAGACTGTATCCACTTTAACTGCCGGTTACATTAATATTCGATTATATATTTTAATTATTGAAGGAAATTTCGTGCATTCACATCGAATTTTCTACTTCTTCCCGAAAATGATTTTCCATATGAAGAGCAAGAAATCATAAATCATAACCTGGTGCACGGTAATGTTGCATTCTATCATGAATGATAAATAATTTTACTATTAAAAGTGAGCTATAAAAACTCAGATGGAACATTTTTTATTGAACAAGCAATCCCATGCAATCAAGAACCAAAGCTGCTCTCAGTTTAGCACTAAGTTGCGTCTCGTGATAGTTTTTTTTGTTATGGTAATTGTAGAAATCAGTACGTTGAACGTTGAACGGTTATCGTTTCTTTTTTGCAGAAGATAATCGTATTAATCTTAATCTCTTTATCTTCAGCATCCCACCAAATATGCAGCAACGTTAAACCAGAAACTTTTGTCGTCAGGCTGATACGATCAAGTAATATTAGCACGGATTTAGTGATAAATTTCTGCCGGAGTTCATCAATTCAGTCAACACGAATGGTGAACCGAATTCAGTAAATGCTATTTTTGGGACCAAGATTTTTATTTGTTACAGCCGTAATTGCCTATACCCTAATGACTTTATTTAAATAGAATATGGTAAAGTATAATAAGGTCATCTCATGGTAATAGGAGATCACTTCAAATGGAAATTTGCCGAGTTCAAAGGTAAATTAGTCTGTTGAATTAAGTGAGCTTCTTCCAATGCATTGATAAACCGAATTATAAATGTAAAATGTAAATTTAAACGAAAAATTGAATTATTAAGCAGTGCAGTGTTAAATGCTTATGGTCCGTTGATTTAAATCCAGAGTAAAGGATTTGTTATGAGGTGAGATGTGGTGTTGTGGTGCTGCTGGTGAAGCGTTTGTTATGAGGTGAGATGTGGTGTTGTGGTGCTGCTAGTGAAGCGTTTGTTATGAGGTGAGATGTGGTGTTGTGGTGCTGCTGATGAAGCGTTTGTTATGAGGTGAGATGTGGTGGTGTGGTGCTGCTGGTGAAGCGTTTGTTATGAGGTGAGATGTGGTGTTGTGGTGCTGCTGGCGGCAGCGCTAAGAGCCAATCTAGTGCGGTAATTACGACGATAATCTGCCGTGCCGCGCCTCCGGCCGCTGTTGATACGTAACGTAGAATGCGCTAACTAAGACGAAGCCGTGGTAAGGATACATGCGACCATGAGTAGGAATACGAACAATTTCGTTGAAATGAATTGAAATTACGAATGAAATTAAAGATACATGTAATGAAACCAAATATACATTAACGAAAGATACATGAATATATACATGTAATGAAACCAAAGATACATTCTCTTCTTGCTATGCGAGTCGACCAGCTTTCTCATAGAGTAATAGTCATAAGAATTCTATGTCAACTTTCCCAACAATTACTTATTGTACAAAAAGAACCAATATGTATGATATTGACAGCTGTAACTTTTGTTCATTTCTCATTCTATAAGGATAAGGTGTGAGCAACCACAAGCATATATTAATGTATGTAACAAGAAGGCCTAGCCAACTCTAGCTCGCAAATGCAATCGTGCATTTAGGGTATATTCGAGGAATATCTTTTGCAGTGGTTTATACCCTATTGATCGTCTGAATTTTTGCTCACTAGCTTGAATTTCCTTTTTATCGCATTTTTTATTCATGGAAAAAAGGCGCTAGTGTGCTCGTCATGGCCATCTCTCTTTCCGTCTGTCCGTGCCTTCACGTTTTCATCAACGAGAAAATGCGCTCTCTGTTACTCACTGCAGTGAGTACTGAATTATATATTTTTTCATAAGGTGTCTACGTATAAAATCCATCTACCTCAAATCCCCTCCTCCTATACCTGAAACGAGAACCTGTCGATTAAATCATTGGTTACAATCAGGGAGTCGGACACTACTAAAAAAATATTATTTACCTCCCTTCACATAAATGAGTCACTGTTGATGGAGTTGACAGCTTGTTTCTGTCCCACAGAGCTGTAATTCTCATGCAAACGGCGCCGGCTCTCAAGCACGACCGCCTCATATTCTCACCTGCAACTCAGCCACTCTAGTTTCTCTTCGGAACTTTTAACTAAAGCTGCGCTGTGCAGAGAATGCGTTGCGATGTACTATTTCGTTCAACCTTCGGAACGCCGTCGTGGCAGAGCATTACGAGCAGTTAAAGCCACACTCTTTGTTCCATCGCTAACATTTAACTGAAAAATGCTCTATGCATTTACTTGCTTGGACAAAGAACAGTCGCTCGGACTTGGCACACTATAAATCGAAGTATCAGTGGAAAGTAATTTAATATTTTTTTCTTAGTACATTTGGCTTATCATTTGAGAATGACAAAGCTTAAATTTATAAGTTGGATAAAATTAAACACCTTTGGCTTGTTCAAATTATAAGTTCGAAATAAATCCCCACAAAATACTGTAGATAGACATCGAGAATTTTTGACTACACGAACAACGCACGCGTCTGTACGAATGAATTATTTAGTAAGAGAACGCAAACGTTGACTCTATTTGCCGTAGTGTTGCCAAGGCCCGTTTGTTGATCATACCATTTATTTTTTAGCGCGCCTCAGTTTTTTGCACGCGCAGTATAGGGGATTGCGCCTCTGATGAGGTTAATTAGCCTAATTACTGGCCTCGCTAGCGTGCACAGTTTTAATTTGTCGATAGTTCACTGCTCAGAAATTAGCCGTGATCGCTGCTCATCGATTTACTGCGGAGGCATTTTACACTGAAGCTGTGTTGTCTATTTGTAGGAACATTAAAATCTTGATGTTCTGCTCTTCCTTACTTCATTTTCAAATTTAGCCTTCTAGTGAATTTAGTTTCATTAAAATCAAGCAGTTTGGCTTAAGAATTAAACTTGAAATAATTTCTCAGCCAGCAGCAAAATACAAATATTTTTATAAACTTTCACGTACTATTGTTACACCTCAATTTAAATTTTGGTGTTGCAAAATTTCCGTTGCCATGTCTCTTTGTTCATCATTGACCATTATTTTTCTCTTTCCAGGTGCAGTGTTTGCAAGTTCGAGACCTCAGTGAGAAAATCATCTCCATTAAAATTAGTTATAGACTCAAAGAAGGGCAATCAAAATCCCATTAAGCCGAAGTCTAAGTTCCTTCGTAAGCATTTGCAACTGCCGTGGGCAACTTACTGCAATGCCCATGCTAAGCCATCGTCCCGAGTTTTCCGTTTAAAAAGAAACAACTCTATTTTGCTGGCCCAATAGAGGAAATCCCAACAAACGACACTCATCCAAAGCCCATATTTCCCCCAAAGCCACCCAGGTTGGTATTCGGTGAAAAATGGGCCCGAGTGGATCGGCCGAGTGTCATTTGTTCCATTTTAGGAGATCGAGGATAGGAAGGCGGGTTTCCTCGCCGAAAAATATCAAAAAGAAATTCTTTCCTTCTACAGAAGCTTCGTTTTCTTTCCAAAAGTACAGGCTTCGTCAAAACCTCAGCTTGCCGACTGGGAGCACAAAATGCAGGGTGCCCAAATTAAGTATTTTCATGGAAAAGAGCGAAGAGGATAACTGCAAAGTGATAAATGAGAAGGAAGGGAAAGCTCTAAAGTATTACGGACGCCACCTGTCTCTCTGGAAAGATGGTTACTTTCGTACCGATGAAGACAAACCGTTCGAAAAGTCCGGAGAAGTCTTCGCCAAAATGCGACTGATGCGTAAAGGAGCCAGGAGCTTTAGTTTAGTCAGTGGGGAACGCCTTTGGCTGACTTTATTTATTATAGTTTACTTTCTGTTAGCAGTGTGCGCCTCTGACAGTGATGGTGTCAAGCTTCGACACGCTGCAAGTGAAACCAAAAGCCCTGGTGAACTACAGTTCAAGTTTAATCTCCCTGACACAAAGATTAACCTGCACGGCGGTGTCTCTGGTGATAAATACGCATACGGCCGTTACAAGAAAAAGCAGGCTCCTGTCAGCGGCGATCTCAATTCAGAATATAACAAATCATTAGCAAAAGAAGCTATTATATCTCTGATGTCAAACAAAGAACGTCATAACTCAGACAGTCATCTGATTACCACAGAGACGCGTCCTCGATCAGGGACCGGGAAATTTACGGGGTCAAACAGAGAAAATGCGTATGCGAGTCGAGGTGTTGAAGAGTCGGAACAAGATTTAAGAGCTCGGGTATATGACCATCAGCCTTCTGAATCTCAGTATCCAAGCCGCGTTCGTCACGACGGTAACCTTGATAATCGAAACGAAATTCACGAAAACTATTCCAAAATTCAATACAGCCGCAACTTGTTTGCTTCAGAAAGTACGAGCGGTTTTGTAGATGCGCCGGATCCTTTCAATGATTCAATTCAATCGGTAACTAAAGGAATCACGAATATTTTTCTTCTCGAAAATGATAAATCCCGAGGAATCGGGAAGAATCTTTCTAAAGATGTTCCATTGAATTCAGAGTCTGATGTCCGACTCCCTTCATCACATACACCGCATCTTCTCGAAAACTTCAAACAAAGCCTCAAAGTTTCTCACAACAAAAAGCACAGCCCCAAGTTGTCTCTGAAACAAGCTAAGAAGCAAGAAAAACTGACTCGGAATCCCAAGGAGCGGCATCACGTCTCCAAGAAGATCAGGCAAAATAAGGGGCATCGCAAGAGAACAGAAGGGGTTCAGACACAAGTTCTGGACTCGCAAGTGCTTGCCCAGGGCACACAGAGACGTCCGAGTCAGTCGACGAGTATGAAATCAAAGGGTCGTCAAGAAATGGATGGCAAGAAAGTCACTCAACTCGGAGGCCAATTGAATTTTCATCCGAGAAAACGCAGAACCAAGTCCTCCGACGAATCGCAAAAATTTCCCAGTAAAAAATACCCAGGAGAGGAAGTTGGCAATCGCCCCGCGCATAGGATGGGCGAGGAAGGTCCGGCCACTGTTTTTTCTGACTATCAATCGAACTCAAGTTGGAAGAACTCAGTGGCGAAGAATTCTTCGGACACATCGTACAAGTCTTCGTCTCAGGAGTGGCAAGTTCAGTGGAATAGGAACAATGTTGGCGCGCAGAAAACTTTTGTGAGAGGAATTGAGAAACAAATACATGCCGTCGGTACTCAGACGTCCGAATGTAAACAAAATGCAGACAATGACTCTAAGCATACGAATTACAATCCAAGTGCGCGTACAAAAGACCAGAAAGGATCTTTAAATCAAGTTTCAGAAATCAAAGCAGTGCAGCCGGATGGAGTTAACTCGGCTAAAATAGGTGAACTCAACATCGATGTAAATCCATCAAAAATCCACAAAAATATTCCTTCAATGGGTACAAAAGTTATGTCTGACATTCGTGAGAAACCACAGAAAGAAAATCCGGATATAAAAGCTCCAGTAAACTTGAAAAGTAAAGATTTTAAAAGCGTTTCTACCGATCCAGCCGAAGATACGCAGGGGTATCAAAGTGACCAAGGCCGCCCTATTTACAACCCGCCCCAGACCAGTCGCCTGGAGCTGCTCAACGGCCTCTACCACGGCCTCACCGTCGCCGTCACGTCTCGGGTGTCTGCCGAGCACTGCCGGGACGTCATCCAAGGCCTTAAGGTAAAATATGATCCTTAGCTTTTAACTTAGTATTTCTGAATATTAAGGTAAAATGTGATCCTTAGCTTTTAACTTAGTTTTCCGGATATTAAGGTAAATTGTGATCTTAGCATTAAACTTAGTATTTCTGGATATTAAGGTAAAATGTGATCCTTAGCTTTTAACTTAGTATTTCTGAATATTAAGGTAAAATGTGATCCTTAATTTTTAACTTAGTATTTCTGGATATTAAGGTAAAATGTGATCCTCAACTTTTAACTTAGTGTTTTTGGATATTAAGGTAAAATGTGATCCTTAATTTTTAACAATTAGTATTTCTGAATACTATAAATGGGAAATTAATATTATCAATTATTAATGTTGCTATTTCACTCACAGAGCTTTATTGGTTTTCATTTTACTTTATTTCGAGCTTCATTTCTTCTGCTATAATGACGTCAAAAATTGTTTTAATAAAATTTTGGTTGATGACCGCGATGGTATATATTTAAGAAAACTAAATTTACGTGCAAGTTTTTTAAATTTTACTGTTGCTGGTCACCCAGAAATTTACTTGAGTGCCATAAGTTTAAAACTGTAATTAAAAAATACGGAAGTGAATGTATAATTATCACAAAAAATAATTAATATACATTAAACCAAACAAAAAGCTAACTTCGAGTGGGAACGAGTCATTTCAAAACATTATTTTCGGTTATTTTGTAGCCGTTTTGTCTTTGAGTTGTTTGTACGCCTGCTGGCGTAGCATCCAAACTTGCTGCAGAGTTCCCATCTTTAAGGCAGGACTGCAACTGTACTTGAATTTCAGCCGGTGACTTTGACGCGTTTAGACTTGCAGATTTTAGTAATGGTGTATATTTAATTCCTTTTTCTTTGAAGGGCTTAGAGAGCCACTGCTCGTCGACGCACTGCAAAACTCCATCAGCAATGCTAATTTCTACACGCAAACCATTTTTACTGCGTGTCCATTGCGTGCGTTTCTCGAGCTCTTTGACGGCTACATCTGAATACTTGCAATATAGCGCCACAACGCAGCTGCTGTTGCTGCATGCAGCTGTTTTATACGCAGTTGTACTAACAATATAGCGCCACAACGCAGCTGCTGTTGCTGCATGCAGCTGTTTTATACGCAGTTGGATGTGAATAGTTGCATGCCAGCAGCACAACGCAGCTGTTGTTGCTGCATGCAGCTGTTTTATCCGTATTAGGCAGCGGATGGTGATGGGGTCACTGCTCCGTGTCACTATCCTTCCTGTTGCTGGCCGATCAATGCAGATGAAGCTGAGAGTATCATTGATATCGATGAACATATGAGCTTCAAAGACGTTTGAATCCATGCATTTTGTGATGGATAAATTTTATTTATAAGATCATTATATAATGTAGATTTATCGTGCACAGCTCTTATGATTTCTAATACATTTCACTAATTTCCATAATCTCATTATAGATTTATTTTCAATGAAGGTACGTTTCTATGTCTAAACATATCATTTTATTACCAAACTGCAGTAATTCATGCTCCTTGCTAGGGACAGGCGCATAGAAGTGCAGCGTCCGCTCAGTATCGACTCAGTGTCTGCTTATACAACATTTTTTTGCAACAATGATGGATATTTTTTTCCGCATGATTGTTGGTGGCTTGTAAGTTGAAAAATTTTCTCCGCAAGAGTGCAATATGAGAACAGAATGACTCGTATGTTTTCCCCTAACGCTATTCGTTCTTTCCCTTTCTCAAATTCGTCGAGGACTTTTTTCTGTTAATTTCAACATTGGCGAAAAGATCGAAAAGCGTTGGCCGTTCGCTTTGTCTGAATGTTCTTCTTTGTTTAGAAAACTTTTCAGCGTGTGATGTGCACAAAAAATAACATACAAGGTCGATGGCAGTTTGAAACAGCCAAAAAGGGTTATTAAAAACCAAACAATATGATACCGCTTAATGGAATCAAATTAGACGAAAATTCAAATATTTAATCTAACCTAATCTGGAGGTCATATTCGAGCTGTGTTGAGTGATAAACTGACCTAAAATGCTTAGAAAAAGTTCCTCCTAAAAATTTTGTTCAAAGTCAACAGAATCAAGGCCTCAAAACAGCAACATTTACGCTCCACCAACAAGCAGGTGTAGCTTTGTAGCCTTGGACCAATTAACGGCGGCCGGCGTGTGATTAAGGATATAGATTTTCTTTGATGATCCTGAGCATAAAATCGCCAGCGAAAGGCCTTCGCTTTTGATAGCTTTCCTCAAAGCGATGCTACGAGATGAACGACGTTCAAAGCCAAGCAATAATTATTGATCTAGCTAGCCTACGTTGACGCTAGGATGATCAGCCTAATTACCGCCTTGTAGTGACCGTGATTGCTTTGGTGCATTCATCTTGTGCTGTAAAACAACTGTTGGCTCATTACGATGCTTTAGAAGACCTAACATCGGTTATCTGATCACTTGCATGTAACATAGTATAAGCTTGTGTCTGGCCTTCATGCATAGATTGTTTCTCGCGATTTTAAATCCCAGTTAGAATTGCAGGTCGCACGTGAAATTACTGAAAAAATTAATAATGTGAGTTAGGATTGAATTGGGTGCAGATTGTGCCTCAAGGTGCCACCCATTTTTCCCTCGAACTTATTCAAAATATTTCAGTGCAATGACAAGGCAAACCAGGAGCTACCGGAACAAATTACTTTTAGTTTCATTTGAATACATATCAATTCTGGAGATAACAAGATATTATTGCAGGAACCTTCCGTGCGGATCGTCATCGATATCAAAATGAACAATTGTCTCGTAACATGAAGTTTAGAATAGAAATCGACGGTGCAAATAACGTAACAAATAACTCTCAATAAAAAATAGCTTACTAATATGCAGAAATATATTTACACGCAGGTCTGAATAAACAATCAACGCATTAACAGGACTCTAGAGGTCGATAATTAATTTGAAATTAAGTTAATTCGCAAGCAAATAGAAGTTCATCAATTATTTAACGGCGATCTGTAGTCTTGGCCACGAATAAAAAATAATATCGTCTGTAGTCTTGGGCACGAATAAATAATAATATCGTCTGTAGTCTTGGGTACGAATAAATAATCCGTTACCGGAGCTAGGACGATAATTAACTTGCGGGTAAATGCAAGCATTCTGTTTAAAATTTCATTGTATAAATTTTACGCTGTGCTCGCAGACAGCCCAGCGGAAATGAAGCCAATGAAAGCATTCATTTGTGCGTTGCATTTGTGGCTTTAACAGCCTGGTGTTCGTAATAAAATATTAAATTATTCGTTGTGAAGTAATGAGAAGCAAACGCCGTGGTCGTGATTAGCGAATTGGTGGCAATGGTTGCGGTGGTAAAGGTGGTGGTGATAATAAGCTGCATATATGGTAAGTGGTTGTGGTGGTGATAAAAAACTGCATGTATGGCGAGTGGCTGTGGTGGTAGAAGTGGTGGTGCTAACAAACTGCATGTATGGCGAGTGGCTGTGGTGGTGGAAGTGGTGGTGCTAACAAACTGCATGTATGGCGAGTGGCTGTGGTGGTAGAAGTGGTGGTGATAAAAAACTGCATGTATGATGAGTGGTTGCGGTGGTAGAGGTGGTGGTGATAACAAACTGTATGTATGATGAGTGGCTGTGGTTTGTAGGAGTGGTGATAACAAACTGATCGCAAAACTGAAAATGAAGCTAAGAAAAATGAAGCTGAGGAGTGATGATTACATTCACACGTCATAAATGTAAAAGTTTAATATCGTGGAATAACTCAAGCCAAACTATTGCCAAACTTGCAATAATATCTAAATTATTTGATAAAATTCTCATCGGGCAAGTGACAGCTTCTGGTTTTTATTTACAAAGAACACAAATATATTGTTCGATTCAAATTAATAGGCCCACATGAAAATATTTAATAAAATTACTCATAGCTATAAACCGGTTTTGTCTCTTATTTTTAATCACGAGCGCTATTATATGTTGTAAAATAGAAAATTTAGCTTAGCCATTAACAAATTAAGTAAGGGATTCAACTGTCGTCCTAAATTGACAGATCATGAAGTGCCGAACATCAATTCTCTCGTGATTGCAATAATTACTGCAGTTAATTGACTGAAGTGCATCGATGCACCGCGCACTAACAAATTAATTACTTATTTGAAACAACTCACGTAAGCATGAAACTTGATTGATTGCTGCAGAAATTATCTACTATGAATTTATTGATATGAGCATTTTCGATGAAATATTGTGATGCAATAAATGATGTAGTGGCATTGTGATCAAATTATAATGTTGCTGAAAAGCGCTCAGGTAAATCAATGATGAAACTGCTGTGCCCGCATGTGAAGTAAAAAATAATTAACAAGCAGCAAGATAAACAGAGAAAAATGCCAAAAAGAGAAAAATGTGAGAAAATTTATTCTTGTGTCTGACCTTAAATGACAATTCACATACTACACTTGAATGAATTTGATGCAAAATTGGTCACACATACCAACAAGAGAAAGATCATGAACCAACCTGTGACACGAAATGCATTGAAATGAAGTGCTTGAATGTCATTTGTGTACAATGACTGGTAAGCCAACTAATCAAAACAGATTAAAATAGAGGATTGTTATCGATAAATAAGCCCAACGTTATTCAGAAGATTAGTTTTAAGCGGCTCATTATATGTGAAGCTCCCTCATCATCTCGCGACTCTGATCGATGCCAAGTCCAACAACTCCGACGACCTAGTGGCATTACGCATGCAAATGAGAAGGGCTGTTTTTACATCATCTGCTCGACAATGTCACTTGAATGACACTTGCTAATCAGCTTTAGAGAGCGCTTAACATATTCGCTTTTTGACAACGAAGCCATCTGCTCGGCCCGTCGCCGCGACGCTTCATTACTTCAAGGACCCAAAAATTGCGACTACCTTCTTCTCTTCGCTCTTGGTCCATCAGACTCGAAGCTCCGACGGTCCTGTTTTTGCTTTAGGTTTAAGATTACTCGAAATAAATTACATCTTCGCTAGGAGGGCTCTTTTGATGCTACTTGCCGGAAATTAAGCTCGCACTTTTGTCCGAGCGCTGCACTGCGCGTACTTCACTAAATTATTGTACGTCTTAAGAGCTGAAGGAATGCTTAGCTTATATTACGAGTTCATGAGTGGAAGTTCAGCATTCCTAAACATAAGTTTGTAAGCAATATAATAAGTTATATAATATAAGCGTAAAAATTTTGCATTTTCAGTCATTGTGCCTTCAGTCAAAGCCATGCATTCCGTAGTCCCTATGTTTGACTGTTGATATCCGTGGTTTAAATAGTTGAGGACAGACACTTTATTTTTTTACGCACTCCGTTGTGTAGACCATGGAGTTCCGCACGCGAGATGCTCGTATATCGGCACCGAGAATTAGTGTTTGACTTGCTGTCGCCAGAGTAAAATATGCTCGTTATGAAGACAGTTGCGGCACACGGAATGTTGTTACGACACTTTATTCCTTCTTTAGTTTGATTATGAGGAATGAAGCGTGACTAGCATGCGATGGCGGTGCTATCGTGTGTAGAGTGTCATTTGATTGGAATAATTTCTCAGAGTTCTGCGATGCTCGCTAGCGTTCATCATTTCCAGTCGAAAATGCTTTTATATTTTCATTAAAACCTATCGCACCCTTACTGCCTACTTCTACCTTAACGTATGACTATCAAATACCGTCAGTTACCATCCGTTACCATCCATCACGCATTTTCATCCATTACTCGCGCAAATCATGTAATATAATTAAATTATTATTTATTTCGCATGAACTGTGCAAGATTAGATCTATCCAACTATTAATGAGATGGTAAAAAGTATCTTGGATTCAAGTGAGAATAAATGGACATCATTGTGAAATTCTTCCTCAGGAAATTTCATTTTCAGACTCTAGCTAAAATATTTACCTATATTTTTACAACGGCAAAAATGCAATAACATTTTTCGTAAATTTCACCATGCATAAGGCATTATTTTAGCGCATCATTTGTATTCAGGTATTCCAGAGCATGTGAGCTAAACGTCACCCTGGCAACATACAGCAACTCCCAACTCTGCTCGAAACTTAAATTTTTTCTAGCGGTTTTGACTTTGAATTCATGTGACGTATTTACGCCGTGACAGCAAACGACATATTAACGTGAGTTGCAACTGGTACGCGTATTTTTTAGAAGTCAAATTCATGGAAGACGAAAAATTTTTGCGTCTTCAGTCCACGAGAAAAACACCACAGTGCACAAAGTTATAGACGCAAATTTTTTTCGGTGTAGAAATATAAAAGTTTATTTCACAATAATGAACCGCTTCGCGCACAGCACAGTTCATGATAAAGCAACCAGCTTCATCAGTTATTCCATGCTTAAAAAATTAAAATAAATGAATAAAAAATGAATAAAAACACGTATCAATGCTGAGTTATCATTTTTGTCACATTCGAACATGATAATTAAAAGAGCGAGATTTAAAAAAATTGTCGATATGTTCATCAAAAAGAAAGCCTTCTCAAAACTTCGTCTCATTGTATCATACGTGCTATGAAAAGCTTAATTCTAATATAGAATATGAGAATGTGAATAAGATTTGCAAATGTAATGATGACACATCATTAATGTCTTTTTATTAGGTATTTAGGACTTACAGCTAGTGAATGAAATTGTCGTTCGCCTTCACAATTATTCGAATGTATCACTGCAAACCTTACTTTTTAAACTTTACTTTCATAATAATGGATTTCAGATACTCATATGAATTATTTACAGACAGAGACGATTTTGAGCTTTTAATAAATTATTTTTACATTTTATTTTATAAGCTAAACGAAGTCCTTCCAATTTCCCTTCCATCCTATCCTAGATAACAGAAGATTATTGTCGTATGACTTCGAAGTCCTGGGAAAAGTCGTCAAACTTTCCTTGTTTTTTGAAAAATTTTCAGGGTAACTTTTCGGTGCTTCTCAGTTCATATAATTTTATCTCAAACAAAAATTTGTAAAAATACAACTGTATGAAATAAAAAACTTTTCGCAAGACTGCCACTCAACGGATAGTTCCTAGTTTTGGTCTTCAGCCGAAAATTTTGGCGAACAGATGGCACTGCTTGCTTGATGGTGAATAAGAAATTTTAATTTGAAGAATAAGGTTTTTATCAAGAATTTCATGTAACTATTTTATATTCATGCTAAATTTTTTCTGCAGAGGTCGAGAAATAATATACAATTGATTAAAAACGGAAACGAAATGACTTTGAATAGCAAATGCCAGAAATATATGCAACAACAAATATAAATATCGAGTAGCAAGTTATTTGAATTGCATTTCATGTACATTGTTAATATCAAGCTATAGTGATCGCTACTGCACCAAAGTTTACAATATTCGTGAGAAGATATTAATATTTTTCTTTCTGTATGTGTAACGCCGATAAATATTATTAAATGTTAAGGAAAAATCATCACCAACATACCGACAATCCCCAGCAAAACTTGTACATGCTCTAAGTCTCACCAGCAACACCAGCACCACCTCCTCGCCTGCCAGGTCACCGATGATGTAGGAGTCACGCCAGACTTGTTACTCCGACGGTCGCTCGGGCGTCTCCTGAATTATGGAGCTTGCGACACCGGGCGCACCTGCATACGCGACATGCATCCCGGGACACGGCGCCTCGCCTGGCGCAACAACGGGACCACGCATGCTGCACCGCGCGTCCCGGGACACGGCGCCTCGCCTGACGCAACAACGGGACCACGCATGCCGGCAACGTGCGTCCCGGGGCACGGCGCCTCGCTTGATCCTCGCCTGACGCAACAACGGGACCACGCATACCGGCACCGTGAGTCTCGGGACACGGCGCCTCGCCCGACGCAACAACGGGACCACGCATGCCGGCACCGTGCGTCCCGGGGCACGGCGTCTCGCCTGATGCAACAACGGGACCACGCATGCCGGCACCGTGCGTCCCGGGGCACGGCGCCTCGCCAGACGCAACAACGGGACCACGCATGCCGGCACCGTGAGTCCCGCGACACGGCGCCTCGCCTGACGCAACAACGGGACCACGCATACAGGCACCGCACGACAATGGCACGTCACAACGTAGCGGTGTTCATGAAAGCCCTGAGCCTGATCGTGCATTCCTAATTATAGGCAAAAATTAAGGTCGTGACATCGGTGATTTAAACCACTTGGATAAGCGGTCAAGGATAATTTTTTAAGCACAAGATCGACCCACTGAAAATGCGACCGGCTGGCGATCACGAATAGCTTTAGAGAAAGCGAAATGTAAGTCATGCTCATTCGATTGCAGAAAATAAAAAATTGGTGTTGGGGTAATGAAGCATTAACGCTACGAGATTTGACAGTGGAAACATCTGCCGATGCTTTTAGAACATTCGGTACTTGCAATCTGCAAATTATGAAAAAGTGCAGCAATACGCGCTGTTAGTAAAGATTCTTGCTGGCGATAACAAAAGTAGACACGTGGCTGCATTTTGCAGTAGCACTGCTGGTGTTCTGCATGTTTATAGTCTCATGAATTTTTGGAAATTTCGAACCACATGCATTTAATGTGTGGCTTCCTTGTTGACAGTCTTGCACTTTAATTTTACAATTCAGCACGGCGCGCAACCGTTGTTTCTTTCCATGTTGCATTGACGCCCACAGAAGACTGAGTGCTGCTATTATCACGAGGCTGATGACTGAATATTTATATTTATTTCATAGCTTTTCATCGTGTCTGAAGCAAAAATGGAAATGGCCACTGAAACTTCTTTTGACGTCACTTAGTGTTTTCTAAAGACCTTAAGATGTCACTCGATATTTACCAAGCTCTTTAGGACGTAAATCAGTGTGTTCCAAGCTTTTGTGTGTTCAAACATTTTCAGTGTTAGTTGATGTTCTAGAAGTCTTCTTAGACATCGTTCAGTGTTTCAGCTCATATATATTTCTATTATTAACTGAAGTTTCAAGAACATTATCTAATAATTTGGATATCGACAAATCTGGTTCGCATCTTAATGAAAATCATTAAAATACTTTGCTCCATTATTTGCAGGCCGAGAATAAACATTTTCGCGGAATTCCTTCACGAAAAAACTGGCTACGGAATTTTTTTATCGTAATTCTAGAGTTAGGAGGCTCATGGTTAATTTAAAAACACTGCAAATACCTGGTGCATGTTATAGCATTTTCGCAGCATGTCTTTGCAGGCACAAAGACTTGGTATATCCGCCGAGGTCTTAGACGCGTGGTGCTGTGGGAGGCCAAAGCTGGCAGCGGAGTGGCGGCCGCGGGGAGACTTAATAATTCAGAGAACTTATCCCGCCCTCACCGCTTAGCCGCTCCCACGACACTACGTACAAACTACGCTGCAACTTCAAAACATTTAGTAGAGAAAGTGCGGCCACGTTAATTATGCAGCACAACAATAAAAGAGAAATATGTAGCCGCGCTTGGCAAATAATAACCGTTTTACGGAAGCATCACGTTGAATTGGCTCCCATATTTCCATCAGAAGAATGTTTCAGCTTCGAATTGGGGTAAATGTTATTGCATTTCTATATTTTGAATGTTATTGCTTCTCGTCGGTTATTTTTGCTTTATAATAATGGATGTTTCCACGTGTGTACAACATGAGAAGCAGCGCTATGTTGTTCATGGAGGCAATCAAAACGATGGCCATTTAATTAAAATATAGATTACAACGACGTGGGGGAAGGACGGATAGCGCATATCAGTCCCCTCTCATGCAGCTCCGACGCTCGTAAAACCCCGACGCATTTCTTTGTTTTTATTGTTGCCTATTTGGCTAATGAGAAACAACTTGCAAATAATACATGAATTCCTAGATAAATACTGATAGCATTTCTCTTTTTGCTGCTTTGAAGTGTATTCAGCGCTAAATTTCCAAGTACAGTTTGCCGTCTTAACCGTTTAATGGCACATTGATAACAGTTCAGTTGCAGAAAGCTCATTGAACTGTTAAGGTTGGTCCTCATCTGCCGTGAGTGTTAATTAAACCGCTTTATTTACCTAGCTAAATTATAGTGGTTTATATGAGGTGCTTTATCGTCTTATTTATATTACTTCCAATGATCATACTTATTTTGAAAGAGTCGTTATTAAACTTGATTAGAATGAGTCTTCTCCATGCTTTGAATTATTTGACGTGCTTCATCTGCTGATAATTATCGATTCATATTGATCTTCGAACAGATTATCATTATTATAACTGAGTAGGGGTAAATATCTTCATAAATTCATTTATTTCAGGTTTGTATGACGTGAACTAACGAAGTAAATATAAGCGTTATGTGCGAAATTTTCTTGTATGGCCTTTCTGATTTCTGTGCGAATTTTTCCACGCTCCGGCTACGAGTAGTTCTAGGCAACAGATTTGAAGATCTTTACAATTTTTTGTTTCTAACAGGAGAAGTTGCAGATGGAATCGAGAGATTTTGAGCCTAAAATTTATCTCAAATGAATGACCAACAACTTTTCGCACACCGACAATTCTTTGTTAATTTACAGGAAAAGTGAACACTCCTCTCGGCAGTGTTCGCGTCTGCTGCTATGAACTTAAATTTCTGCAACAAAATTGATTATAATAATTAAATTTACACTACACTATTCAAATCATTCAGCTATAAAGACAAATTTCGCACATTACTCCTGCGTACTTCAAGAGGGACAACGAATTATGTATACGATAATGTGCAAAAGCTGCCGAAAACAAATACTTGTTACATTATATGTTTCTGACTTTACATGTCACCTCAAAACACATTTCGATGAAAATCCTTTCATTTGTTCAAACTTTCCTTTTTGACAACAAGTTTTCCGGGACTAAGAGTTTTGAGCCTCTACAGAACTGTCGCTGTAAATATTTGCAGCAAGTTGAGATCAAACTCTCCGACTTCGACAGTGGCACTTACTTCGTTCCGTCTACTGCAGATCCAGCATTCCGAGTATGTCTCTTGTGTCTTGACTTCAGTGAAAAAGCTTGGGTAATTTGAACTTCAATAAATAATTAGGCAACAAAAATTAGGCAACAAAAAATTCGACAATAAAATTGAACTATTATCACCTACTTCTAGCAAATAAAATGCATGGAAAGTTCTTGCAGAAAAAAAAATAATTTGGCAAATGGATAAGTTGACATGATACCATTTATTAACCTCGTGCGTATTAACCTTTCACTAATTGAACAGGAGATATATTTATATGGAAAATAATTTTCCACTCGGCCAGAGGTACTCAGCATTATAGCTCTGTGGGTGGACGGAGTTGAGATGAAGGCCTCATATAACTGCTCGCTTATACAAAACACGCATAGTTGACGAGACTCATTTTAACCTGCTGCTGAACGATTACTTAAAACAAAACACGCATAGCGTACGAGACTCATTTCAACATGCTGATGAACGATTAAATAAAACACGTGTAGTGTAGGAAAATAGGCTCATACACAGATGACCGTTAAATCAGCAGCTGTTCATGCACAAAAGACAGTATTTTGAATGCAGACGCGCGCAAATGACTCGACGCTTGAGGCAAGGATGATCCATTGTACCTGCGAGGCACGTGTTAGGCTGTGCGAGCTTCTAAAGCTGCTCTATACGTTATCAAGTCGGCAATGCATCACCAAAATAACCTCAGGGAACTCCGATTGCCTCGGAGACTTTCATATTAGCACGAAAAATGGCAACGCTGTCGCGTCAAGCTTCATCTGTTCTGCAGACGCCTTCATGGGCACAATTAACTCAGCTGCTTTTAGCACCTGCAGCTGCAATTGCACCTGCTTTTAGAAGAACATATTTCTTTCTAATGAGGTAGATGTGTATTTAATTTGTAATGAAAACTTTAGTTGATTAACTTGTGCCCACAACAAAAGAAATTCTGTTTACGTATAGTCGGCGAGTGGAAAGTTCGGTGCGCCTATATAAGCTCCTGAGCACAAAAGTTATCAAGAGTATTCACGAGAATATTTAGAAATGATAGTTCAAAATTTGCATAATTTTTGCTGTGTAACCGGTGCTGCCTACTAGTATAATCGGTCTCAGGAGTGCGTGAGAGGGACTTGATCTCTTTAAATGCTTTGTCGTAAAATACAAGCGTAATAACAATCACGAAAATTATAGACACGTCTTTTCATTTGACAGTGTTTTTACATTTTCATTTCGCCGAAAATTAATGCAAGGCGTAAAGGCAATATTCTAAGGCTTCTTCAATATAACTTCACTCAGCGGCCGAAGGGCACTTTCCCCACATATATGCAACATCGCGGCTGCGGTAATTTAGCCACTAGCTAAGCAGCATTCTCTCCAATCAAAGGAACTTCTACGAACTCTCGTAATGACTTCATAAATGACAAGTCAAATTACGAATTAGAGTGAAGAGAGTCAGCTTGAGTTTCGCTGCTCCGCAGTTCGAACAGCACAAGTACCACTGATCCGAATTTTGGTCAATCATTAATGTGTCCCATGAACTCTTTCGATGTTGGAAATTTTCGCATAATTAGTACTCGTCGAATGTTGGTGAACTTCTGTGGACAGTCGTATCCTTGACATAAATTTTCAGTGCTATACTCTCCATGCTCAGGAAAGTTTACCTAATACACATAATCAATGCTTCGTATAACTTGAAAATGAATGCTGTTGCATTCGAAATGTCGTTAACCAATTAAAATTACTTCCTTAAACTACCTTTTGATCAACCAACGTCATCCAAAGAATTTCTTAGCATCGGAATTTTAAATGATTAAATTCTCTGTTCATTAATCGCACTTGTTCAAACAAGCTAATTCTGTCATCTTATATTAATTTATAATACACATAATACAGTTCTCGCTCCCGCATGAAAGCAAATTTACGAAAGTTGTCTTGGAGTTACTTACCGCATTTATAGGATAGCATGATTATAAAGCAAGAAAAGGGACGACCAAGTTATTGTTCAGTTATTTATCTGAGAAATAAATCACATTTCATTGACTATATGATTTAGTTAATGAACTATTAATAAAATTAATGACATGTAAATTATATTCGTATATACATGTATGTAGATTTCGACACGATCACTCAGAATTTCCATTAAAACTGTTGAAATATCCTCCATTACTCCCTTTGTTCATTCTTGCTAGAAGTCAAGAATAAAGGAAAAATTATATTTCTATTTATTTTAAGTTAGGTGGGCGTTAGCTTCCAACGAAAAGAAAAATACACTGAATTTATTTGCGCAGAACTCTAAGCAAATTGAAGGGAAAATTTCATTTTTTCATAGTATGATAAAAGTTAACGCATAAACACGGATGAAATGTTACTTTGAGCGGAGGAGGATAAAAGGGCGTCTGTAAACAGGCTAATTCTTTATCATCGGGTTGTATGTATTAAAAATTTGTTACATGAATAATTATAAGTATTCAAGAACTACAACTTTCACAATATTTTTAGGGTATTTTAGCTTACTAATATCAAGTAAAAATTGCGAAAAACTTGCTTTCAAAAACTAAATTACGTAAGGCTAAATGTTGTCAACAATTTAAACGTAAACATTTGTTGTTGGCAATCAGAGCTGGGCAGCGCTACTTTGAAATGCAGCGGCCACTATCGTTACCGCTACATGCTCTAAATGTATCGGGTGCTACCGCTACCGCTACATTGCTTAAATGTAGCGCCGCTACCGCTACCGCTACTGAAAATGTAACGAGCGGCCGCTTCATGTAACGCGCTACTGCCCACCTCTGTTGACAACACGTAAACAATACGTAAACATTCGTCACAACAACATAAACTATTGCCACAATACGTAAACTATTGTCACAAAGATACCAACTACAGTCGTTTACTAAGTTCGATTGACGCTTTTGCAAAGATCAATTTAGTTCCTTAATAGTCGCTGAATAGCAAACAGAACTAAAATTGTTTACCTCTGCTTCTTTCTTTAAACAATTTTGTAGATTATAAATCGAATGCCAATTAGCTCATAATTTATTGAAGTCAAAGTTTAATGAGAATCCTAGGGATTGGTTTTTCCGTGGCAGCCAATATCTCATTGCATTGGACTCATCTTGGGGAAGCCTTTATCTTGTCTAAAAGTGAGGAATCAAATTCGAAAAATCATTTTTCCAATAAAGGTTACATTCCTAGAGTAAACCCAGCTATGGATAAAAATGAGGTAAAAATTAGCATTACGGCATCAAAAGTTTTCTGCGTCTATAGCTTGTCTTTTGTAGGATCAGTGATGATATTAATGGCTAATAATTGAGGAGTTGAAATACTAATTTAATTTGAAGTTATACACAAATCTAAAAATAATTATTTTCTTCAGACTAAACGTAAGGTAAATTTAATGTAGATTCAAATGGGAACCACAATTTTTACTTGAGTATCACATACTGGTCCGAACGTTACCGTGAATAATTAAGTCTAAGAAAACATGCTACTTGTCCGGAATAGCTACAAAATTGAGGTTCGAGAATAGAAAGACATGACGATACAGACTCTAATTAACTGCCTGATAATCCTCAACCCTCCACAGCCGATGTATCTGATCGGAATTCCTGAAGGATATCCAGGTTTGAGAACATCTCGAATAAATTTCACTCTTTGTTTATTTTTTCAATTATTGGTTTATAAGATCATCACAATTCCATACAAAAATCAAACAATAAAAAATTCGCTAATTTAAATTTCACTTCCCCATTTCTATCGGTATATTCGTTTACCATAGGAATATAACCTCCCTTACAAACAAGCAACTCCTGTTCCGCGCGAGTCACTGAAAAAGATGTCGCTAAAATCGCGGGAAACTCCTTCAACTTCGTGTCTGCAGAGGAAACGTTTTG
Organism: Hyalella azteca; assembly: GCF_000764305.2. Classification (NCBI taxonomy): domain Eukaryota; kingdom Metazoa; phylum Arthropoda; class Malacostraca; order Amphipoda; family Hyalellidae; genus Hyalella; species Hyalella azteca. Next base: position 528,946 of record NW_025937347.1, on the reverse strand, counting down.
CATCTGCAATGCCAGGCTTGGTAACATCGTACCAAGCACTACTAACACAGATTTATTCCAGCATCAATTTGTTGAATTATTCCTAGTTTCTTACGCTGGATGCGACGAATTTTTTCAGTTTTAAATGTTTTTTTTTTCGCGAAATTTGAGTAGTTTATTTACTGCACTAGTTGAGCTATGAAGGTCAATTAGCTTCCCGATTATTTTCAAATAAAACAAAGTACGTACATGTATTTTAGTAATAATTATTTCCCTAAAATTGACAATGTTTCTCAGTTTATTGTTGTAGAAAAGGGCTTTTTAAGCTTAACCATATCAGTTGCTCGATTACCTTTCAAATAATTTCGTGTAATTTTATATCCAAATATTTCCTGCCATATAAAAATAATTTCGAATTGCAAATAAGCTCTGAGTTACTAAATAAAGCAGCGTCACCCAATCTCATCTTGTCGTTTAATTAAGATGGCACGATTTTTCACATGAACTTATATAGTTCTAACAACTTGTATTAGAAAACGAACATAAAGTGAGGCCGGTCGTGATAATCTGTCCGCTGTCATGAGCTGTAAAGTATAGCCGTAGGTTTCCTGCCAATAAATAAGGCGAATTACAAAGGCGTCGGTAGATCTTCCGCGAGTAGAACCGCGGGCGCAGCGTGGAATTTTAATAAAAAATTTGATAGGGAAGTCGCCCATGGCGCCATCGCCGGTGTCCTCAGAGTACGATTTAAGTTCAATAATTTATTGTTTGGCCACATAATTTGGCTGCAGACCAAAATGTTGCATGTACAAGTATTTTGCTCTCCATGTCCGTCTGTCCGTCCGTCTGTCCGTCTGTCTGTCTGTTTGTCCGTCCGTCCGTGACTACACGTTTTCTTTGACGAGAAAATGTCGAGTTTTCTTCTCTTTGTCACTTACTGCAGTGAGTACTGAGTGAGTTTCGGCGCAATTACAAACAATAACGTTTTTTTTCTACAAGTGAGAAAATGCGCTATTTTTGTATAATTTATATGAAAATTGAGTCGTGTAGTACCCACTGAAATTCTCTGCCCGGTGACCAATATAATTTAACCAGAGCCTCAATTGAAAACTTTTTGATCTCAGAGCAATTCAAACTTCAAATAATTGCTTAGCATCAATTTCCTATCAGACTTCAATGATTGTATTACATCAAAGCCACACATAATTACTCCGTCTCTTGAGAAGTAATTGGAGAATGGGGATCCTGAGTTAAAATAAACATGATATTATGCGCGCCTGGTGAACATAAATAATTATAGAAGTCGCAGTAACCAATTTTAAAGGTTGGGTGGCATTTGAAAGAAGTATAAAATCCATTCCAGAATATTCAGTTAAGAAGATTTCATTTTCGCATTGTTTTGACAAAAATGCAATAAAATTTATACGCAAAAATTTTTGACAGTTTTTACTACAAAAAAAATGCAATCATCTATGCTCATACAATTTATTATTAGTGGTAGGATGGTTGTTCTATTTTTGCCTGGAATTAAGCGAATAAATAGTAATTCATTTAACATTTGTATTATCAATGCACAAAAGTCATAGTATTTAAAATGAATTCAAAATGGATTTTGGAATTTAAATGAAATGCCTTTTCTGAAGTCCAGTTGCTCTGATGCTGACGAAAAATAATAATACAAAATACAACTCAGTACTCACGGCAGTGAGTGACAGAGAGTGCATTTTCTCGTCGACGAAAACGTGAAATCACGGACAGACAGACGGACGGACAGACGGACAGACAGACGGACGGACAGACGGACCGACGGACAGACGGACGGACAGACGGACAGACAGACGGACGGACAGACGGACAGACAGACGGACGGACAGACGGACGGACAGACGGACGGACAGACGGACGGACATGACGAGCACAATAGCGCATTTTTTCCATAAATGAGAAAAATGCGCTAAAAATAAATGCCAGGAAATGTAGAATAAAAGCACTAGGTGCAAGCGGTGGGCGTCGCCTCTATGCCCCCGGCGTCGCCTGATCAATATTGTCGCTGTGCGCCATCATCGTATTTTTCGGTAAAAAAATTTCCCGGGCTGGAGGACATCATCGATCTTGCGTGGCTGTCAAAAGGGAATTTATTGTTTCGTCAAGAGCTTCAAATAAACGGTCAGCGAGCGCCTACGTGTTCATGGCTCGAACTTGCTTGGGTCAAGGAGTCTCTTTTCGACTTCAAAAGTTTCGGTTTGATAAAGATCATTTGTTCATTTTAGTACCGGAAAATATCAAATAGTTCTTAAGAAAATAAAAGTCTTGTCAAAGAAGGCTTCATGCATACGATAACAGGGTTGAAGAACGTACCAAGCGTAACGATCTCGCCTAACGTAAAGTTATTTTTGAATAGTGGAGTTATTTTTTTTTTTAATTTAATAGTGTGTCAATTCTATTGAATCGCTTTCTGATTCTGAGATCGAGAATCATCACTTCAATAATTGTAAAAACTTATTACAATACTCAATAACTTCGTCGCATGGTATTTCTAAATGGTGGTAAGTTACTGAAATTACTGTTTGAAATCCCGATTTTTGACAGATACCGGACGTTTTTAAACTTAAGTGCGTCTGATCAGTTAACTGTGCGGTGGTTTGATTTGAATATTATTCTCTACAATTATGTCTGCTGTTTCTCATCTCAAAATGTTGCGGGGGCAACTTATAGGTATCAAGTCTTTTGAGAACTATTTTTTGCCATTTTATGTTGTATGCTCGAAAAATAATTTCCTTTTTCGTGTTAAGGAAAATTCATAGTTAAGAGACAGCGCATTCTTTGGTTTAACATTTTCTACCGAATTGAGGGCCATAAACTTACTGCCTTACTGTATGTAAGTTGAAATAAATTAAAGACTCGTCCTGAATGCGCGGTGGGTTCACAAAATATCACTGTTGACAAGGATGGGTGCCTTTCACATGGACTTGGTAGAGCCGCATCTTCATGATCCGATCAATTTGTGTTTTGCGCGCGGTAGCATTTTTTTCAACATACATAGAGTTAAATAGTAGGAGTTAAATTTATAAATTTAATATTTTCAAAAATGTTCTAGTATTATTTACATGAATAATTTTAATTACATTGTTTCAAACAGTTTTCCGAGCACGACCAATGCCGAGAGCTGTCACTGGGATAGCAATTATTTTTTAATGTTGCATATTATATGGTCCCTATAAGCAAGTTACATATGACTGGATATTGGCCAACATCAGGCAAAAAATATTATGTACTAATAACTGTTAAATTTGTTCTCCATAAACTCACCCAGGCGAAGGTAAATTCAACAACACAGCACCCTGAGATACACTCATTAACAACAAACCCGATGTTTTGCACACGCGAAATGCCGATATAAATCATATATATAGAATGGATAAAATTGTTTAGTTTAACAGTATAATATATTTCAATTGATACTTCCCAAAACTGTGCATGAGAAATAAAGCTCGAGGTTAGTTGGGCATCAGGCTACCCAGATTCGCTGGTAGGAATTGCCGGATCATCCAAGAGTCGGTGGTTTAGGAATCAGTCTTGCTGCAGAGTCCCTGAAGAGAGAAGATTTATGGCTCGCTCCCGCTGGTGTCCGGGACAAATTTTATTAGTTCCAGACCGTACTGATTGAAATATTTCCCGGCCACCTGCTACTTAATAATGTTTGTAATAACGTCGCTCTAGGGACGGATACCAATCTTGCAGCCTGTCGTCCTCTTCGGCCGCCGTTTTAAGAGTTTCCGAGCTTATCGAGTCTGAGGAACGGGTAACTAGACAGCAGCTTTAAACTGACCCAACACTTGCATGGGTGTCACGACTGACACCTTCTTGCTCAATGCTGGATAATTTCTTACGTGAGACGCTGCTGCCGCCCCAGCCTACTTTTTATTTGTTTAGTGGTGGGCTTTGCTTTCTGTGTTGGCGGTATTTTCTCTTCAGCTGCTTCAGAAGGGGTTCCTCACTTTAAGAAAATAAAAACGAACTGTTTGTTTGTTGAAAATTAGGGAAAATAAAAAAAAAATTATTTTCGCTGATAGAAATATTCGCTAGAAATTTTTTTAATAGATATTATTGTCGGTTGTTCCCAGATACCAGTTCTTTTCAAAATGCTTTGCTCTTTCCGAGATTTTTATATTCCGTTTCGGCGCATATAATTTCCTGCACGAACTAAAAAGATATTTATCCACATATAATTTTTAAAATTTCAGTTTGTAGGAATAATATTAATGAATTGCAACCTAAAACACCTCTGAAGACAAATTTTGTGAAAAATCGGATATTGATATACAGTGGGGGGAAATAAATATTCGTACACTTGAAAAATCGTATTTTAATGTATGTAAGTACACAAACTTAACAGGAAAAGTGATTTAAATTATGTATAGAGACGCATAGTATTCAAAAATACTATCTACCCGAAGAAGTTAACATGTTGCATTAATTTTTGTTGCATTGAGATTTAATTTCTATTGATGCTATTTTTGAATACAATGCGCCTCTATACATAATATAAATCACTTCTCCTGTTCAGTTTGTGTACTTACATACATTAAAATATTTTTCAAGTGTACGAATATTTATTTCCCCCCACTGTACGTTGTTATATGCAACTCAGAGAGGAAAACTTGGCTCGGGCCCTCCATAGGGATGCCAAAGTCACTACTTGTACATGTGAATAATTCCGCCTAATTATTTTTTGTGATTCCACTCATCATAATTAGAAAAAAGTAAATTTTTACCTACTATATTCTGCCACTATTTCTAAAAATTTGTGCTGTGCTAAAAATCGCTTGGCATTGCAGTTTATTAATTGATTGTTTATTCTAAGTTTTCATTTTTTGAGAAGGTATTTTTAGTTTCAATTACTTTATATTGTTGACGAATAACTTAAGAATATTAGAAAGTTTTTCAAATTAACCGAACGTTCATAGTGCTACAAATTGAGGAATGGACTCATGAAAGAGAGCATTTATATGAAACTCGTTTATTATTGATGGCTTGAAAGGAAAATTGGGCCTATGCAACCAATGAATGAGCCATGACTATGTGGCAAATTTCATCTGTCTGTTCCTTGCATAATTTCACTACTAGCTACAAAAAAAAACATTTTCTGACATTATTTTTCAGACAACTCATCAAACAATAGTTTCTAAAATCTGACCGGCATATTTTGAAAAACTTTTCGCAGTTCTCGCTTTATTTGTAATCTCGCTTTGCTACGTAATAAGAATTTCATAACCGGTAAATAAATGCATGAATGAAAATCATAGGAGCACAAGTAAATGTTCCTAAATAGAATAATTTTTCATTATTTGCCATTATAAATCATAGAATCGAAAGTTGGAAAAATAAGATACTGTTTTGAACTGAATGTGAGATGCCATGACTAGTTGTTGAAGTTTAATAGGATTTTTTTTATTACATTTATACGTAAGAAATGTGGTTATTCGACGACCACGCGCTCATGTAAAACTGTATGATTCAAATTTGAATATTTTATATATGATTCTGAAAGTAATAGTAATAGTAATAGTAACTAAAGGCTGACATAAAAACGGCTGAAGTTTGTTCACACTAACAGCACAAATACTTTCTATTTTTGTGGGAGAAGACGAAAAACCTTTACAAATCAATGTCAAGTTTGTCAATAAAAGATTTCCAATCATCCACCGCAGCCAGAAATGTTGCGTTACTTTACTTACGCGACCTTTGAAAAGCGTAAAGTTGTGCTCAATTTCTGGGATGAATCTTGGCGGAGGATTGCTTGAAGGTCTCTCGTATTTAGAGTGACATGTACTTATGAATACTTAAGTAACGATATAAGTGTACTTGGAAATACTATTTTTACAGTACTTGAGTCGTTTGGTGTATTAAAAAATAAGGTTTATATTGAAAAAAAGTGTATTAAGCAATATTTGTTCATCACGTAAGGCGCTATAAAGTGTACTGAGAAATACATGGCAAGTTTATCGCTACGCATAATTTACTCAACACGTACTTCGTGTTAGTTACGTGGGTGTTGATGGTGATAAAAATAAGTGATTTTTACATTAGATCAAATTTACGGAAGAAAAAATATTATAAAGATTATTTGCAGCAGTAGAATTATTTTCCCTCACTAAACATTAGATAATTTTTCATTAAATTATATTTTAATTTAATTACAGAAAATTGTGTTAAATTTTGACAGCATAAAGGGTTTCTTGGAAAATTCGGGTTTCCTATATGACGGAATAATTTTAAAGGAATTTTTTATAGATCATTGTCAGCCCGTCTGATGAGCGTAAAAACTGCAATATTTTTCCGACGCTTATTTTAAAGGAAATATCGGACTATCAATGACTTTTACAACTTAAAAAAAATTTGAAGCATTATCTAAAGATGAATCAGAGACTGGCACTTCTCGTGCTAACAAATTGACTATTGTTTATAAGCACTGAAGAATTTTCTAGATCATGAATAAGACTAATGAAAACCTTAGCTCGGTTGGGCAGCTGCTAAAATCAGCCGATAGTAAAGTGCGTGCAAAAAAATTTAAGTTAGTTACCATGTTATCTCTCTAATTTAGCGCCGACACTTAAAGGTATTTTTAGGCATCCGTCTGGAGCAAGGGGCCTTCATTTGCATACTATTACAAACTTTTTTGAGACTGGCCTTAATTGAATAGTGTTGCCCTCCATTGCGCTCATCCTTAAAAACCTAGCAACTTACTGACTGTCGCGACCTAATAACAGCGGAAGTAAGGCAACAAAATGGCTACGGCGAAACGAACAGGGTAAAGCGAGCAAGATGAAACGTTCACGACAAAATGTACGCGACAAAACGGCCAGGCATGCGAAAAAGATTCACGGACATGGCACAATGTACGTGACAAAACGGCCACGCATACGAAAAAGATACACGGACATGGCGCAATGTACGTGACAAAACGGCCATGCATACGAAAAAGATACACGGACATAACCTAACGTACACGACAGAACGGCCACGACACAACACATGCAAGCAAAAGCATAGTTTGTCAGGGAGCCGCGACGTATACGTACGCGGTGACGCAATATTGTCGAACAACCAAACGCGCCCAATAACACTGCGCGTCAAGCAGCCGAACGGACGATGGGAACGCGCTCAAAAATCATTAAATTACCGACATCAGAAGAAAGAACGTCAAACGTTCAAAATAATCAATTATGAATTAAACTGCGGCTATAAGCTCATAAGTTCTTTGATTTATTTGTCTTATCGGAAAGTTGGGTTCGGTGTTTCTTTATGATATTAATAAAGGACTTCAAAATTGTTATAGAAAAAGATTTGTAGAAACATTTTCGTCTGTATTGGATATTTTTCATTGCATCTATGAACTGCAAGAAACTGTTATAGTCATCTTCACAGCACTCAGTTACAAAGAAGTATTTGAGTTAAAAGCAATATTAAGTTTGCAATGATACCTCTCCATTGAGAAACTTTGGTGTGGAATATCTAATCATATTATCGGTGTTGAATATTCCGGTGTTCTAATCAATATTACTTTCTTTCTGAAGCAATGCAGGTTTAGCATTGCACAATATTCATTAGGTGCAGTTATAACTCGCCAACTTTAAGAATTTTTTTTAAAGATGTCATTAAATCGCTACCGTATCAATTCTCCTTAGGCAGTAGAATATTGAAAGATATTTTGTAGGCTCATTCTACATTATCAACTTGCTCTGTAAAGTCGACAGAGGATAATATTATGGATAGTTACAACAACGGTCTATGTCAAGCTTAGATATTATTGCCGTGGTCTGATATTGTCATCTCGGTAGCCTTGTATTGGACGTACGTTTAGACTGTGTCGTTTGCACTGTGTTTGCTTCTAACGGTTGTCGGAGCCGTTACTCGTCGTTCTCGCAATTTCTGGGCTGTCACACTAACAAAATTTACTCCTGCAGACCATACCTAAAAGAAAGGGAGTTCCAAGTCTCGCTGCGCCTCTCCTTTCTCCAGAAATACTGAAATAACTAATTTACTCCGCGTTCAATACTTCAGTTTCTCCACTCTGAGCGAAACGCTACAAAATTTTTTCCGCCCTGATTACCGTGGCCTGTCGGTTAAAAATTCCGCAGCTCTGTCCGAGTTGTGAGATAAATGTTCTCCCTGCTGATGCTCGAAAAAAATTCTGCTCTCACACCAAACGAGATGCCACTGCTTGAAATGCCTGAAATTATGTTATTTAAAGTTTGTAGATGAGACTTTAAAGCAAAATTACATATCGTTAAAAGAAATATTTTGTGAAATATTGTGAAATACCTCATATTTATCTTTTTCAATCGTAAAGTCTTGTGTACTCATCGTCTAGTTAAACTAAAATGAGATATTTAGTTTAATGATTTTCAATAATTCGAGTAATCTGAAATGTTTCAGGCTCAGTGATGTCCACCTTTAATTGGCACTATAAGTAACCCTCAATGACTCACGAGTCACGATTGCTTGAATCGCAGATTCACCTGAAATTTAAAAGCATAGAATTGACAGAATTGTTTGGTAAAAAATTCTTTGAAACACTTTCCAGGCAGAAAGTTGTTCGAGACACTTCCAAGTGCATAGCACCACGTCTGAAGCGTGTAAGTCATGTTGTTAGACTTACATTTTAACAATAAACGAAGGAGATGTGTGTCGTGCTTGATTTTGGCTGTCGTGAAAGCTTCTCGTGGCTTTTCTTTTGACTGCACTGGCAGCAACACCATCATCAAAATAGAGGAAGATCAGAAACAGTGCTGTGGTTCCTGTAATGGTGGCATTGGTGGAAAATCAAAATTAAATAATTGTTAATAGATATTTGCTCAAAATGGCTCTTAGTCAACACCCTTCAATACCGCGTTTGACAGTAGTAGAGATTAATCACCAACTATGTATTGGAATAACATTTTCCACACCAGACCTCATGAGACATTGTCTTGAATTGATGTCATCAAGTTAAGCATTGATGGTTCGAAACACAGTTGGGCTGAATTAAGGCCATTTGTTAGAGACATACTGAGTTAAGATTCGATGAAACTCATAATACTTTACGACTGAAATTTTACTATTATGTTGAAATTAATAGGTGCTAAAAACTGGAGAAAACGCTCTGATGACGTTAATTGAATGGTCATTGTTAAAGTGGAGGATATTTGAGGTGAAAATTTAGATCAAGGCTACCCAGTGTATGCGCAAGCTATAATAGAAAAGTAGCATTCGCATTGTCTTAAATCAATAACTTACATGCAGTAAATGTTACCTGAGTCCACATCGTTAATTATTACTATCAAAGTCGACACTTATAATGCATAAGACATTAATAGGATAAGTTTTAAAAAAGTATCAATTTACATTTCTTTGCATTGTATTTCAAATTAAAAGGCTCTAAAAAACAACAAAATGTAGTTCCTGGTCGCTTAATATATGCATTTTAAGTTTTGCTATTGACATGATGTCGTATCCACAAAATGGATCAACTATTAACCAAGCTACACCAAGTGGATACATGGTGTATTCTATTTATTACACAAATTATCCCTATTAATAACACAGATGTTACTTACGATTGGAAATCCAATTTCATCAAATTCATGAACTAATAATATTCCTTGTAAGCCGGAAATTTTTGAAAGCTAGGATTTCACCCAGGATATTTTGAAAAAATCCTAATTCTACCCAGAAATCCTAATCCTAGGATTAGGATTTCACCCAGAATATTTTGAGTGACTATCTCTCATTGTGAATAAAGGAAGTATTATAATTTACCGTGACAACGAAATTGATCACTTATCTACGGCTAAATTTCATCGACAGAATTTAAACAGAATTAACCTTTTGATATAAATAAATATCTACAATTGGCAAAATAATAAAATCCAGCGCACAAAATTTTTGTATCCCTTTCTATATGTGATCCATTCATGAATCGTGTTCTAAAATTCTGAATATAAAAGCTCGAGGGAAAAATTGGATGCATGCAAATAGACAGGCTGGATGGACGCAAGTGACGTAGCTATATTGCCACCCATTAACTTGATATCGACGGTTAGAATGTTTTATTGATGAATTTTCGCTCCATCAATCAGTTAAATTCGTAAAATTTGAATTTTATGCTCTGTGGCTCCGAAGACTTTGAAAAATGTTTTCAGTTACAATGAATGATCACAATAATGGCAGAAATGTTCAGGAAAGATATACTAAAACCAATTTAATTCGAATTAAAATGATGTAGGAAATAATATTCTTTTTGAAGACTGTTTGTGTACGCTGACTCATGAACTTGAATCATCTTTAATATATTTCGACAGATCAGTTCATTGCAAATACACGATCAATTTCGAACAAATGCTGCTTTTCATCTCCAATTATTATGAATTTTATAATCAGTTTTCAGCTTAGACTTCTCAACATTTCCGCCCAATTGACAGCCTCAATCAAACTAAAACTTTATTTTCCAAAAATTTTTAATATTGCTCTGCTCTGAATACCCTGCATTTCCTTCACAAATACTTTTCCAATCATCAGCCATACACACCTGCTATACCTCCAATCATATTAGATCAGTTTTTATTCTCTAAAGCACATGTGTCTCGCCTTTAAAAAAGTATCATCTTAATTCCGTTTCTCTATCGCTCCCGTGCACTGAGTTCAGAAATATATGCAAGTTTGACTTTTCATCTTCTGCCAGGGTGAGCAGTAACCAACATCAGAGGCTTCTCTGTTCCCTGCTCCATCACGCGCGTAAAATTTGCCGATGGTTGTAGCTTACAGGCACTCTCAATTCTATTCAAGACCTCGATTCAATTTGTTCGAGCCCTTATTATTAAAGAGGTCAATAATTCTCTCTCAAAGATAGCCCAAATAAAATTCGGCCGAGAAGCTTCGGATATTGAAGAGATGATGATATGAAGTAGGCGCCGGAGATGGCTTGTTCTCGGCCGCCCATTTTCTTGCAAAATACGGAAGTGGTGCGTCGCTTTGACGACCATTTATCTTTTCCGTGATTTTATGAGCAGGCGCGGCCAGCTCGCTTCATAACGGAAAGTTTTGGTCCTCAGTGCCACATTTTTATTGCTTGCTCGCGAGGGCACTCAGCAATAACTTGTTTTATTCCTAGAATATGGTGCTCTATAGGTTGGTTTGATCTACTTGGATATGAAAAAACTTATTTCTAATGTTATAAAAAGAGAGATTATTATTTATTTTTGAAAAATTTTACTGTAATTCGATTATAACATTTAGAAATGGGTATCTAACAATGTACTTGCGCATCCATAGTAAAGAGGCACCCTAAATACGAGATCTAAAAAACCCACTGTTACATTCATTTGATCTGATTTTTTGAACACATAACCTCGAATATTCGGATATGTACCTATGGTAAACCACTGTTCAATAAATTTTGATTGGTATCCATTTCATTCTCAATCAACGCTATTACATTCAAACATATGAGGATGAGATGAAGGAAAGAGAAGGAGAGTTTTTGAAAGCAAAGATCCATCATAATAAGAAAAATAATTCGTGTATAAGTTACAAATGCCATGATCTGACATTATAATTAGGTGCATATTTTCTTCCTAAGCAGACTTAAGAGTTCATAAGTTAGCAAAGTCAATTGCGAGCTTCAGAATTTTTTTTATTTATCGTCATCGCTGCTGCCATTACCTGCTCTACTAATACTAGCCATCACATAAGGTCAAAACAAAGGCCAAGGTAACTAGCCTTCACCAAGGCTAACGCTAAAGTCACTAGTCTTCAATAAAGTTAAGGATAAGCGAGTCCGTAGCCATAAGTAAGACCGAGGTCACTAGTCTTCAATAAAGTTAAGGATAAGCGAGTCTGTAGCCATAACTAAGACATAGGTCACTAGTCTTCAATAAAGTTAAGGCTAAGCGAGTCTGTAGCCATAACTAAGACATAGGTCACTAGTCTTTAATAAAGTTGAGACTAAGCGAGTCTCCAGCCGTAACTAAGACTGAGGTCACAAGTCTTCAATAAAGTTAAGGCTAAGCGAGTTTCTAGCCATAACCAAGACTGAGGTCAATAGTCTTCAATAAGGCTAACGGTAGGTCTTCAGATTTCAATAATGTTAGGACTAAGGTCACTAGCCTTCACATAAGGAGAAGGTCACTAGCCTTCCTATTGAGGATATGGACCTTACTGTTAAGCGGGTTTCTCTAAATGAAAGCATATTACACGCCAATGTGAGACATTCCAAAGAAATTTAAAGAAAAAATATAATTTGGTTTTTGATTCCAGCTAGTTCATGCAATGACACTTTAAAGTGAAATTATTTGAAATTTTAGTTGGGAATTTAGAATTGTAGTAATCTCTTAATGCAGTGGTGTAATAACTGGATGCATGTACACGTACAAAATTTCAGACTTAATCTATTTGTTAGAACGGTGCCCTATTTACCAAACCTGCCGTCAAGACATTTTACCTGGAATTCCGGCCCCATTGAACATGTCATTTATTTAATTCAAGCGAATCTCCAGTGAACAACATATGATTTGACCGAATGCTTTAATCTCTCTGGGGCTTTGCAGTGGGTGAGTACAGATTGAGTTAAGTAGTGCATTATATACAAATTATAAAGCATCGTGTCCAATAACAGGAGCCATGAGTAAAAAGAAGGAATTTTCGCATTCAACATCGCAATTCAAATTCAAATATCACATCCATGATGACCCTTGGATGTGATATCTAAATGTTAAAAGTAATTACCGTAGACTTTCGACGGGTGTATCGTAGAGTTATAGTATGCATGCGGAAATTACAGCCTACCGTTCAATGGAGATAAAATTAACCTCCAAGTTTTTGCTATTAAAATCTTAAGCCAGTATGATTCTGAAAAAATCGCGCCTTTCAGACGCTGCTTGCACCAAGAAGACACATTTGTTAGATGCCTCAAGAAAAAGATAATAATAAATAAATAAAAATTGATGCCATAAAAATTGCTCCCTAACCATTTCCATTTCTTCCACTCATTCATTTCACATTAATTGAATTTTAATTGTCCAAAAACTTTTACAACCGTTTGAATACATAAATATTTTAACTAACAATGCGGTTAGTTAAAATGCGCCAACTAACAAAATTCTAACTAATAATGAGCCAAGAAATAGTAGAGTTTTTATTTCAGTGACAATATATCAGTTGTACATCGAGACCAGCAAAGTAAGCTTAAAGTTCAATGTATTCGTGTATGCGTTTTGCTCCAGGTCATCTCCTTCTCACGGCAACTTGCTGCATGAGCTCACATAAAAAATCTAATTATAAAAATGTTTTAATTGTAAATAAATCCCTAGTCAGTTATTATTTAAACGAAATATTATAAATGATATATTTTGTATCCTCTGACCAATGATTAAATTTGTATTTGCTGTCATTTCAAGCAAATAGGCTGTTATCCGTGTTATATTTTGGAATTAGATGCCAAATAAATGTTGAATTCAGTTGGACTTTTTATAAATGTCAGCCCGAGAGAAGAGCTGATGTTAGAGACTGAATACGTTGAGGCTTCTTCGTATGATTACATCACATGGGCAAGAAACAAACGACAAATCAAGCAGCATATTTTGTTTAGTCTAATGTAAAATTTGTTGCGACGAATGAAATTCTTTCAATTATAAAGTGATCTTATATTAAAAGTCGCAGACTCGTTCCGGAGGATAGCTAGGTATATGAATTATTTGCATAAGAATAATTTTACAGAGATAATTATTGGATTCGAATACTTCAAAGCTTGGTAAAAAGTATTGTAATTATTTAGCATGCAGGTCATCAGGTTAGTCTTGCGACGTATCTTTGAAGTCTTATGACAGAGCATTGACTATTGTGCAACAAAATTGAAAGCAAAGAAAACATACGTGCATTCATTATATCTTCACGATAATGTTTAATTAAATTCTTCATGAACTAGCGATTTAAACAAATATATTTATTGCATTTATATATGAACGGTTCGCCAATCTGTCCATCAAAGACCTGGATCTGCCTGTAGATGAGGACTAAAAATCCCCCCTGGGATTGTCTTGTTTGACAATGAAAGAAAGACGGGGACTGGAGCTTCACAAGCGCAGTATTTACCGTGCAAACACGCGTCTACTGCACCCCCTTTCTCTGGCGCTGCTGTGACACTGCACTGCTCTTCCACTGCACTGCTCTGCCACTGCACTGCTCTGCCACTGCACTGGGGTGGGACTGCAACGCTCTGGTGTAGCTCTGGCAGTGCACTGCTAAAGCAACAGGGTGTTGCAGTGCTTTGCCATTGTGCTGCTCTGATTACGCTACTAAGTAAGCAATGAAATAGTTAACTCTTAAGTGCGCCACTGCAGTGATGCTGTGCTCTGACAAAGTATGGCTATGTGACTAAGCCACTCCAGTGGTTGTGCTTTGCACTGTAAGGCTGAGTGACTAAGTCACTCCACTGGTTGTGCTGTGCATTGTAAGGCTATGTGACTAAGCCCCTCCAGTAGTCCCGCTATCCGGCAACAGCATGAAACTTTACTAGTTTGCCAGAGTCTGCATATGCAGTCTTTATCGAGTTTATTTTAAACTTAAACCAATATGTGTTTAAATGGATGACTTAAAGACTGCTTGGTCAAACAAACGCGATAGAATGACCTCGTCTATTCCATGATCATAAACTTGAAAAGATGCTTGGAGTTATCGGTGAAAACTATAAGAAAGATTAAAGATCTTAAATGAATATTATTTTGTCTGTAATGATTTGACTGTAATGGTTGATCTGTAGTGGTGAAAGTTAGTTTTCTAATTACCGGGGTTTGCTTGCCTTGGAACATATGCAAATATGCAATAGTATATTGTTACTGAGACTAGAGAATGCAACACGTAAACTGTTCAAAGTATTTGATATTGCAAAATTATCCTGTAAATTCTGTCGTGTAAATTTAAATTTAAAAATAGAAATTAAATCAAACAGGTTGAATAAGTTAAATTATTTTACTTCTTCATTTATATTAAAGGCTAACATTTTAGTTTTTTCTAAGAAATAATAATGCCATGTTTCCACACTTTTGAAAGGATTTTGGCACGTAAATTTGTTCATTGAATTATTTTATAGTGTCAACCTCTACAACAACTAAACATGAACAAAAAATCGGTAGTTTTACCAAAAAAATTGAATTATAAACGAAAAATATTCGTAAAGAACTCCCGCACTTATTTGCCGCAGAAAGTCCAGAAATTCTCTTATGTAAACAGACAATAATCCAAGTGTTAAATTTATACTCATATGTTTGAATTGAAGAGAGCGCTGATAAAACCCACGTCAAACAGACACCTGAGTCTAGTTTTATCTCTGAAAATAGATCACTAATTGCACTCTGTGCAAACTCTCTTCAATTACTCGATCTGTTTCTCCAGTTTCTTCTTACCTCCTATTAGTGTTTCTTGGCTTTAAAAGGTAAAATAATAATAATTTTTTTAGAAGGTAATTGTACAATTAATATTAAGAATTGTATTCAGTCGGCGATCACTTGTATAAATAGAGTTTGTCAGAATACAACGCAGGGTAGCCAATCTTTCCATGAGACTATCAATAGAAATGATTATTAACATTAACGATATATAATAATAGTGATTAACAAAATAAGGCGGTATTACCGGAAGAGAATAAGAGATAATTAAAACAATTGATTCTGTCCATTTTAAATACGAAATAATTTCCACACTATAAGAAACATATTACGCTTATTGTAATATGAAATGAAGTGTTGAAGATTTCTTAACCTTGTAGTGGAAACATTTACAATGATGACAGAAAATTTAATCGCTTAAAAGAGTTGTTCAAAATTAAGTAACATTAGGCAAATAAGAATTCACCGTAATGGGAACTATTTTATCCATGCCTCTTCACGACTAAATATTAGCACAGAGCTCAATATTGATTCTGCACCTAGCTTTTTGTTCTAGGTAATTTAGTGCGAGGTTCAGCCCATATTATGTCAGTTTTTTGTTGCAGTGACATATATTTCGTCCGTTCATAGCCCGTTCGTCAACATCAACGTTTAAAAATTTTATGGAAAACTGCACAACTTGCGTACATTAAGTAAAGACTAAATATCAATAAGTTACACTATCTTTATAATAAATTTCTTTGGAATCAGTTAGATTATATTTTTAGAAAAGTGTAAATTATATGAAATAAACACAAAATTAAACACATTTCGTCTCTGAATAGTTGTAAGAATTGAAGCTTGACGGCAAACCTGAATGAGACATGTCGTTTGAAAGCACTGATAGCCATCGTATTGACGAACTCGAAACTTATGACCGTAAAAGCCTTTCTCTAAGCCATGTAAAAGCGAGAACTCAAGCTTTTTGAATGACCTCTCCAATTACAAGCATAAATCGAGCATGGCACTTTTTGAGCTTCACAGAATTTGCTATAAAACACAGCAGCACAGGCGAGACAAAAAGGTTTTACGTCACATCGCTAGGAACGCTTGCCCAGTCTTGGTTCGGAAAGAACTGCTACGCATAAATCGCCGCGCGATCGGTTTTGAACAGCTCAATGTCACAATGTCGTACGTCGCTCTTGTGGACGTGATGTACGGCACTCTTGTGCATACAAGCATTGTGATGCAACACTCTAATATTTCCTCGCAATTCACCCAATGCCAACGAGGATAAATCCCAATTCCTCGTTGTGCTGGAATTGCGAAGAGTTACTGGGTTTAGTTCTTGCTTGAAGTTTCTATCGTTTTGGTTGAATGATGGCGGCTATTCCTGAAATTAGATTAGATTTGTAGTTGTTAGCGATGTTGGAAGCATCAAATATTTGAAATATGAAAAATGATTAATTTTAGTTTGAAACTGGATAAAAAAATCCCGCTGTAAATGGACTGAAAAACTTCACGCTGTGAGAAGAAAAAAAAATTGAAAAATATGAGGTTTATCGCTGGAAATGAAAAAGCAAAGGCTAAAAGATTTGGGATGAAAATTTGATTCGGCTAACAATGATTAAAAATGAACCATATATTGATGGTCAATATACTTCGTTGATGGCGGAAAATTATTCTGCATTAAGACTCCGATGGTCCCGAAAAATTGCAAAGTTAGTTTAATCGTAATTCTATAATAGCTCTGCAATCAGGGTTCATTCAGCTCGTCAAAAATATATTAGAAATATTGTTAAATTACCGTGTCATTCCATAACAAATTAGTTTGATGCAGTTACATTTAGTTCACTTATTCGCCGTCTCCTGCGGTCAAAACAGAGTTGTTGTGCTGCGAACTGCGTGGCTTGGAAACTTATTTGATAATTTGACATGATGCAAAACAAGAATATTTAAAACATGAACTTCTAATGGGTGTAGATGACAATTTTAATGGGATTTTACAATGCTTGTTGATGACAATTTTTTAGTTAAATCTTATCCTAAAAACTGCCATCCCTCTCATGTAGTAGGCCGTTATTTATCACTAATTAGAAGTCTTGCATAGATAATGTAACAAAACCCCAAACTGCCGCCTATTACGATAATAATTGAGCAAAATGCAATGTGAAATTGGATAATTGGGTGAGAAACTAAAGTAAAAACTGTCAAGAGAGAAGAAGAAATCGCAATTTGCGAAAAGCAGGAAAGCATTTAACAGAGCGAGGAATGTGTGCGTCTCTTCTCACGATATTTCAGGAGCATCGCTTACAACGCCTCAAAACCTATGAGGATCTTCTCACTGCCTCACTCAATGGGATCTTTAGAGAATATTTTTATGAGGCCAGGTCGTCCATTGACGCCGAACTACGCCCATTTTAAATTCCATTGGCTTGGAGCTCAGGCATTTCATTCTGGGCGCCGTCCTTTAGTTTAGAGCATAAAATCTGGCTCGCTGGATCTCGCGGAAGCGTCAAAGGGACACCGTCTCTTGAATAAATGATCGTCTATTGATGGCCGTCGTGGGCGCTAGTAAAAACTCTCCGGTTTTCCGGCACCAGCGTCTTGGACATGCCTGGTTCCGTGCTGCGGAGCACGCAAGTCAATCGGCAGCATTGAAAAATGCGTGCAGGTTCAAAACAAACACCTCATGTAATTTGATGTAAATACTATTTAATTCTTGAGACTGTAATAGCTTGTCGGGTCATTCGCCAGCAATGAAAAATGCGTGCAGGTTAAAAACACCTCATGTAAATGCTATTTAATTCTTGAGACTGAAATAGCTTGTCGGATGTAAAAATCCGCTCGAAAATTGTCAAAAAAGCTGGTTGATTATTTTGTGTGTTACTTTAGAATTCGAGACTCAACATGAAATCAAAGTGAAATGCTTTTGATCTCATGCATTTGTTGATTTGGAAATAGGAATTCAAGCTAACTTTGATTTATTTTAGTAAAAAGGTAATGAGCACTTCAATCATGCCTCATTTTAACGCACTTTGAATTGCGAAAAACCTGCTAATGCTCTTCATTTACCATTCAGTCGCTCAAACTATGATTGCATTCACAAGCTGCTGCGCCGGCAATAATAATTTGAACCATTCATGTGTGAGTACCAGTAATGACGGAGAAATTCATTAATTGATGGCGGAATAAAATTAAAATAATCCATTTGTTTCAGCTAACCAATAATTTTTTATATTTCGGAGTAACTTGATACCAAATAATATATTACAGTTTGCGTGAGGATAGTTTTGAAGGACTAGAGGATACAACACTTATGGGCTTGAATATACAACACTATACGCACACTTCCTTCCTGCAGAAGATTGTTTTCATCAGAGGTTCCTCGTAAGGGAATATAGATCCTACGGAATATACGGAATAGGATCTATATCCTGGGATAAATAAAGATCCTTAGCTGTGCAGCTGATGAGAGTGTTGGATATCAATAAAGAAAATATGTCTCGAGCAGCTGAGTTATTTAGTGTTTTTTTGCCCAGTTACATATATGAGGGGTCACATTATGGTACAAATTCATCAATAACTGTAATGCGGTGTTTAGGGCAGATAATTTCCGTTTTTACATTAACTGCTTAAAGTGTTAATTGTTACGCTGACACTATAGAAATATATAGAAATGAAATTTTCTACATTCTACATAGAATGTAGAAAAGTAAAGTTTGCAGTTAATTGAAAGTTTGCATGAAACTTTCAATTAAAGTTTTGAAAGTTTAATGCAATTGAATTTAAAGTGTAAAAAATGTTCGTTGATTTGCCGAAGTGATATTGAAGTTGTACGTTCTCAGACCTTCGATCAGGATTTTTTTTCGACGAATTATTTTTTTAATTTTGTCTAACATCTATTTTAATGTAAAATCTCCGATTTTATTTTGATACGGATTCCTTAAGTCATAATTTTTCTACTTGTTAGGCCGCTGGATGCGTAAGCATTTGCTTTACTGCAACTTTTGCAAAAAATCTACGTTATTTTTTTAAAGTGATCTCTTCGAAGAAATTCGTCGACAAGAAACAGGCCTCATTCATATACAATTTCCACATGAGCACATGAATTATATCATAGCATTTTCCCCGGCGTATACAACGATTCAGGGATCGTGAAAACAAAATTAGGATGCGATTAAGAGAGCTCAGCGGACCATTTGGGCATTAGGGTCCTGAGGGCTGAAGAGAAGGCAAAGCTATGCTCTTCATTGACAATGGATTCCTGGGACGCTTTTAGGGCAACTCCTACGGCAAATGAACCATTTTAAGGGAAATATTGCATCAAATGAAGCGTTTTAACGCAACTACTACGGCAAATGAACCATTTTAAGGGAAATATTGCGTCAAATGAAGCGTTTTAACGCAACTACTGCGGCAAATGAACCATTTTAAGGAAACTATTGCATCAAATGAAGCGTTTTAACGCAACTACTGCGGCAAATGAAACGTTTTATGGCATCTACTGAATCATATGGAAGGATTTAGGGTAACCACTGCGTTAAATGATGCGGTCTAGGGCAACTACTGCGTCAAATGATGTGTTTTATGGCAACTACTGCCTTAAATGAAGCGTTTAAAGCGACTATATACTCCGGCAAATGAAGCGTTTCATAGCAACTAATCAATCACAGGAGGTTTTTGGGCTACTACTGCCTCAAATGAAGCACTTTAGGGCTATACTGCGTCAAATGAATCGTTTTAGGATAACTATTGCCTTTAAATGAATCGTTTTAGGTAAACTATTGAGTAAAATGAAGCATTTTCGGATTTTTTTGAGCCTGAAAAGAAGAGTTTTAGAACAACTATTTAGTTAAATGACGCGTTGGCAACTACTGCACAAAATGAGACGTTTTAGGTTAACTATTGAGTCCAGTGAAGCGTTTTAGGATAACTTGCTTCAAATGCAGCGTTTTATGGCAACCATTGTGTCAAATGAAGCGTTTTAGATCAACGATTGTGAAAAATGAAGCGTTTTATCACAACTATTGCTAAAAAATGAAGCGTTTTAGAACAACTACTGCGTAAAATGTAGTGTTTTAGGTCAAATATTGAGACAAATGAAGCGTTTTAGGGCAACTATTGTCGCGAATGGAGCCTTTTCGAGAACACTAACTTATGCCTCTTTACGTTATTTCATGGAACACCTCTCAGAAAATTTGTTTACTTAATGAAAAAGTGAAATTGTTATGACTCAATGAATTGAAGAGAGTTATCATGTGAGAGTTGCTGCGTTGTACTGAGAATATCATTACATTTATCCACGAATTCAATTTAGCCACTAACATGTAGATAAAATATTCGTATGTTTTATCTCGCCTAAGTTTTACTATTCAATTACTTCCACAGTGAAGCAAAATTGAAAGTCTAAATTCTGATGGTAAGATTCTGAAATGCGTGATGTTCTTCGGAAATTCGAATTTTCCTTTTAATTGACCTGCGCTTGCGACCGAAAACCGGCAAAATGATCAGCATTAGAAATAAGTTAAACGCTTTGTGTTTCTTGTAATCACTTTGGTTTGAAAGTTGAATTCTGTTTTTCCGTGGACAAAGTTTGTATTGATGATATCAAGATGTAAATTTATGATCAGACGAACATTTAAATTAGTTATTCATTCGAAAATTTCACAATATGGCATTTAGTTGCATCTATATTTTAATAAGGAAGTTCAACCGATAAGCCTTACTAAATACCGTCAGGTATATACAGAAAGCGAAATCAAGAACCCAATATTACCTTATTCGCGTCCAATGGTGGTATTAATATCATAAAAATCTAAATATTTTCAAAAGGAAGAGACGCAGGCAATTGGAACCGCCCAAGAATAAACTACGCCGTCGCTGTGCAGTGGTGAAGTTCAGCGGTGCAGGCGATGCAGGCTCGGTGCAGCAGTGAAGTTCAGCGGTGCTGTTCAGCGGTGCTGGCGATGCAGGCTCGGTGCAGCAGTGTTCAGCGGTGCTGGCGATGCAGGCTCGGTGCAGCAGTGTTCAGCGGTGCAGGCGATGCAGGCTCGATGCAGCAGTGTTCAGCGGTGCTGCAGGCGCTGTAAGTCTGCAACGCAATTTCGCAGCCAACATCTGCAGGCGCCGCCGATTAATTGGAAAGAAACGAGCTCTCTCGCCCGGGCGTCGGTGCCACGGAGTTTGCCTCATGAGATATCGTGGCCGCCTTGCGCAAATATTTTGAATGCATCTCAGTCATTTGCAGTAAAACGCTTGCCTTTCGTGCACAAGGGCTATCATATATCAAGTCCATAATTCATGACTTACAGACTTGATTGTTCAGACTTAGCTGCTAAAGCCTCATTATTTTTTAAATGCAAAGGTTGTTTGAGAATAATGTTCCTGTCATGAGCTTATGGTTTGAGTCACGAGAGCGACATGGGTTGTACCGAGTAGCTGTGACGTATGAGCGAGCAATGATGCAAGCAGTATAATAAAATCCGGTAAAGAATCTAAATCAGCTTATTGGTAGAGTATTTCATTTGAAATTATAGACTACAGACATTTATGTTTTTAATTCATAAACTTGATTAAATTTTTGTTATATATCCTGTCACTCGTTTGTTTCATCCGGTGTAATGAAGCGAGGTGGTGATGAGGGCATGGAGGCTGTTTTGCCCCAACGTATATACTTCTCAATGCATCGCAAATAAACTGCATATTCAGCTTTCAATGCAGTTTTCGTATTTCGACGTCTCGTTGAAGACGTTTTTCAAGGGATGAGGAAAAGAATAGGATTTCCAAGCGGTATTCATTAGTATTATTGCGGTCAGTAATGTATTGTAGTTTTTGAAAATAGATAGGCCAGGTTCTGATGAAAAATTTGCTGTATGTATGCAGGATTTGAGAACTGTCATAAATTACTATAATAAATAACCGTTCTACTAAAGTTTCTTGGTTATCATTTTACTTAAGTAAGTTTATTGAATCGGCATATCTGAAAGAGTTGTTAATGAATCAAACCGCCTCTCGAGCTGTCCTCTAATACCAGAGAAAGTTATATTCGGAAATTATTCTATTGTATCTGATAATTTGTTATGGCAGTTCTTAAAAAATAGATACATAAATTTACCTCTCGAATTAAAAAAAAATATAGTTTGAATGACGCTAAAAAATAAACAGAGGAAATGACTTTTTCAGTTTTACTTCACTTAGGTGAACGTTTTTAAAGAATTCAAGAGAAACAATATAAAAAAATTTCGACTCAACCTTCATAAAGACTTTACATTGATTATATTGAAAGCGTATGTTTAAATAAACGTTATGATGAGCTTTTCTCGTGATGAATAAGAACAATTGGTGGTGCAGGAAATTAACCTTCGACCACATTTTTTGCTCGATTTTAAGGTTCATCTTTGGCATCTATTTTCGGATACGATGAGAAATTGTTAATTATTTGTTGTTGACGGGAAAACAACACTTGAAAAACAAAGTTAATGAAGTTTGGCCAAATTTGTTTGCCGTCTAAAATGGCTCTAGTTATCAAATTAATTTTCTGATTACATTGAAACCCCTTCGATAATAGTACTTTATTAATATTGACAACTCATAGACTATGTCAGCTTTGGTTTTCCATTATTTTATAACGAAAATCAATAATATTTCGAGTGCAAAAACTTTTGACCACTGCTAAAATTTGGTATTATCTCCAATGGCATCCATCTGAGTTGTGTCATTAGGATTCTTACCTAACTGTCTTCCAGCCTATCTAAGCAACACAATAAACATTTCGTCAGGTAGTAATAAAATATTGCATATTTATGCGCGTTTAATTACTGTCCCCATTGTATTTTCATATATTGAATACTATATCAGACTCGAAATGATTACTTCGACTCATTAATCTACTATTAGTTTATGACAGATGCTAACAAATTTTTAAATATTCTACAATTTATTACTAGCAATTATTATATTCATGCAAACAATTTAGTAGAAGTACGTTTATGTAAATAAATCAAGAGACAGTGATATTATGTAATATTTGAAGATAAAGATGCAATATAGTCGTAAAGTATGATGATATAATGTATGATAGATAAGTATGATAGAATAAGTTTATTCCATTTATTTGATCCGAATTGGGTACTAACAAAAAAAGCAGAAAAAATACTGTCGTTGAAATTTATGTTTTTTGTAATGGTGAGAATGAAAAATGGGGCGACGAAGCCTTCCACAATTTAACCATTTAAATAAATATTTACTAAATTAACCTTCGGCTGAAAAAAACTAGATTAGAAAAATTCATGCCGGCAACATTCCTTTCCAATTAAGATTTGGTGTGTTCAAGAAATCATCACCACTGCTTTTCCTTCGATGCTAAGAAAAAATAAACGATTAATTCCTGTCCGAAATTGTAGGAGTTGTTGGTAACACAAGTCAGAAAAGCAAACCAAGCACAAATCGAGAAGAGTTTCATTAATCTTTGGAGTTTTTGGAGCGAATGTGGTGAACGCAAAGCTATGTTTGATGTGGGGAGGGAGCAACAGCGCCAGCCAAGCGTGGGGCTTTCTGTTTCCCAGTGGCGTTTGCTCAGCAACACTGGAGCACGCGAGTGAGCCTTTGTCGGAGCCCTCCAGTAAACAAGGCGTTTATTGACTGAGCAAGCGATGGTATAGAAGCTTCGCTCATAGTTATTAACAACAAGAATCCTTACCTGAGCCGCACTCTCCTTGCATCATGTGAGACTGATCTCTTTAAGGATTATTACATCATCACCAATACAGAACACACGATCATTGCTATTATTTCCATACTTATATTATTATATAAGTATAATATAAGTATTATATTATTATTGATTTCCATAATTATTATAAATCATTATTGATATAAATTCGCGAAATAAGGAGAACCATCAGAACTGCGGCTGAGCTATCGCTTAAATTTTAACAATAATCATTACTTGTTATATGCGCAGCTTGGTATTGCTTTGATGTTATTACTATTATATATGTATGATTTTAAACACTTTTAATATCATATACATAACTATAATATACAAACATGTTGCCTGATATATATAACTATAATGTTCCTATAAATGTTATAGTGTGGCAGGTCAACCCGGACTGATTTAGTTCCACGGTTTTCATACGATGTACAAATAAGGACGATCAGCTGGGAGAAAGATACATGAATTCAATATTCAAGCATTAACTAATGCGTTTATGTTCAATAATTTATTTTATTCAAGTCGCAAAGATATTCGATAATTTATTTTATCTTTCTGCTTTCGTGACAATCAGTTTTTTAACCATAGAAAATATATCAATTTAAACTATATATTTTTAAGTGTAACTTACAATTTAATTTGTATTGCTTTGCTTAAAACGAACACAAAAACACGCAAAAATAAAATTATTTGAAAATAATTAACGTTTGACTACGAGTACATAAAAATTGCACTTAAAAATGATAAAGTTCAACAAAAATCGCAGATTAAGCATAAAAAAGTTGATATTTGCAAGGTTATTATTTAAGGTTCTTGTAATTTTCTTCTTTATAAGCATGGAAGCCATAAAAGACGCACGAGTATTTCCCCCAAACATTTCATTTTAATAGTGCTATAGATTTTAGTCCGATGCATCAACGATACTTTCATTATGAAATAAAAGCCATCGCCTTTACTTCCAATATTTCCTCAAACTAGATACGTGTTGTCCGTGGCATATTTAAATTTTCGATGAAGTTATAACTCGAGACTAAGCCATCGTTTATGTCTCATAGCGACGTTAAAATGATCATAAAACTTTAGCAAGGATCTGCTTATCATGCCTGTGCTGAACATGATAAGCATAACCGTGGTCTTGATTTTATATCTGATTTAACATAATTTTCTAATTAAGTTAAGAACTCTCGTCAATATTAACATTTTAGTTGTTCCAAAAAAGTTATTAAATGACAAAAGGTTTTGACTCAATTTAGGTGGTATGGTCCAAATGTCATAATGATTATTCCGGTTTGGTAATGCAGCATTTATCGTAATTAGATCGTGCGATTTCGAACATTGATGTCGCGAGAAGCGGACACAGAGAAATTCTGTGTTCAAGAAACTTTTTCTTTATAAGGGGTAATGGATGCGCGGCTATGCACCGCTGCAGTGATCACGCCATTTCTTTGTAATGGGGTAATGGATGCGCGGCTATACACCGCTGCTGTGATCACACCATTTCTTTGTAATGGGGTATTTGGATGCGCGGCTATGCACCGCTGCAGTGATCACACCATTTCTTTGTAATGGGGTAATGGATGCGTTGCATTACACCGATGTCGCTGCTGTGATCACACCATTTCTTTGTAATGGGGTATTTGGATGCGCGGCTATACACCGCTGCTGTGATCACACCATTTCTTTGTAATGGGGTAATGGATGCGTTGCATTACACCGATGTTGTGATCACGCCATTTCTTTGTAATGGGGTAATTGGATGCGCAGTGTACCACCATTGCAGTTATTATAAAACGGGTGTTGTTTGTCTATACAATTTCGCTTTCCTCGAATGTCGTGTTAATTTACTGTCAAATTGCAACCGACTTGCGGTCTCGGTGAATAAATGTCTCTGTTCGGGTATTTTGCGCCATGGAAACTGAAGTGAAGAACGCCATAAGATTTTCTCGAAATTATATTGACGTCAGCGAGTTCAATAATCTCGCGAGATTACGTCTATAATTACGTTTAAAAATTAGTTTCGAGTTACATCTAAAAATTCGATTAGCGATCAGCTACTATGCGAATATATCTGCTATCAATTTGAGTAAACCTAATTGAGAGTGCTGTTAAGAATTTGAGGTATTTTTGGTCACATTAGTTGATCAATGAGGATCTGTAAAGTAAATTGTGCACCGCAAACACAAAAATACCGTGCGTACGAAAAGTAAGTTTACGAAGATAAGTTTCTGAGATTTATATAGATAGGCAGTTTTCTAAGATAGGTTTTGAAAATATAAATCACGTTATCTCATTAATTGCTTGACTATTAGTAATAATCATTAATAATTGATTATAATTTTCATGACGAATACATATTTTTAAAGAAATATTTTTTAAATTCCATTCGGGCGTGAATAACCTTCTTGGTGTTCTGAAAATGATGAAATTGCTGTACGACCCTTATTTTTCTTTTTTGAATGAATACCTTTTAACAGCTACACATTATAATTGATTCCTTCGTGCACACAACATAATCTAGTTTCCGATTATGCATTACTTAGGAACGATTATTTAGCCAGAAAACCGATTATTCAAATGCAAGTAAAGTTTGGTGATCAGATTCTCTACCAGTTAAAAAGAAATGAAGCCTGGACTCCATCTTTTTTTGCCTGACCTCCAGCGGTTTTGTCTGTAATGAAGCCTGACCTTACTCAGGTTCGTTTTTAATTGAAGTCTGACCTTCATTAGGTATAACGCAATTCGTGTTAGGACCTTATAACGCAATTCGTGTTAGGACGTTATAACGCAATTCGTGTTAGGACGTTATAACGCAATTCGTGTTAGGACGTTATAACGCAATTCGTGTTAGGACGTTATATTCTAAGGCAACCTCAATAGTTCATTCATTCGAACAACGAACAGAGTTTGTAAATAAACATTAGGATCAGGAATTTTTTAGATAATAGCAGTTTGCTGAACTATGTAAACTAAATAGTATTTTTTCCAGTACGTCTATGAAGTTGCCTGTAGATTCCACATTTCTCTGCTGGACGCCCCTTCTTTTCTTGTGGCAAATTTGGGTCCTGCAACGGGCTTGAACTCTGCAACCATATACCTAATATATTTATTCCTTAGTATTAAAAGCACATTGTAACTGATATATTACTACAAACACTCATTACACACAAACATTGTCAGCAAGCATCGCACATTTTTAAACACATATCACGACTCGCTTATAAGAACACTCTATCTCCATTAAAACTTAAATTTTTGACCGCGTGGTTATGAGCTCTATGATTGAAGCAGCGAATTGAGGGTTGGAATCCTGGAAATAGCCGTGGAAATTCTCCTGTCAGAATTTATATGGTGTCCTGGTGTTGAAGAATCAGTGGCAGGCCAACATAGTCAAAGCAAAACTGTCACCACAATGCTATAATATTATAATTTTGTGGCTATTTACGCTCGATTCAATCAGTTGATAAGGACGGTTGTCAACTGATTGAATAAGTTGATAAGGACGGTTGGAAGTTTATAGTTGAGCTTTCGCACTAATGCTGCTGAAGATCAACTGACAATAGAGACGAAATCAATGTTCAGTTTCCTCACAACATGGGCGCTCGGTACGGACTGACTCGGAATTCAGTCCTGATTTTCCCATCGATGAATTCCGAATTCCTTGTGAATTTAATTACGAGCTTACAATAAGCGCACGTGAGAAATTTCAAGGAAATAATACAAATTATATCCTAACAGTGCTAAATCGGTAGTGTCATCGTGAAATTTTATGACTACTACTTGCTAGATGAATATGACTCAAAGTCAATGAATAATTAATTTTTTAAAACGAAAATTCTTAATTCTATTTAAATGATTGAATTCAACTATCATAGGAATGAAAAATAAAAATTTTCCGTAGGGAAATTTTTTTTCATGCGATTAAACAATTTTCATGTGATTAAACAACAACTGAACCTTTAAATTTTCGTTCGGTGATCATAAAGAAAAGCGATGATGGAAATAACGCTTCGATAAAGGTTATGACAAAGTTGAACATTAAATTTTTAGAACATTAATTTTTTACTAGCAGTGAAGACGTTGAGAAATAAAAGAATATCCCGATGCTAATATATTTTTATTTTTTTTTTAAAGAATTTGTAGTGTATTTACAAGACCACGAATAATGTACTTCCCAGGGATATTCAAAATTGGAATTGATCATTATTTTATTATACATTTGACATGAGAAATTTTCATTTTTTCTATGGTTTGGCGACGTCGGTTTTTAGGAGGCTGGCCGTTAGCCGCAGCAGCTCGAACGTATCGACAGGCCATTGACAGGCCTGACCATCTGCTGACCTGACCATCTGCTGACCTGACCATCTGCTGACCTGACCATCTGCTGACCTGACCATCTGCTGACCTGACCATCTGCTGTATGTGGTATGACCTTGTGATGTGGGGTGCTGGATGTGGTATGATCTTGTGATGTGGGGTGCTGGATGTGGTATGACCTTATGATGTGGGGTGCTGGATGTGGTGTGACCTTGCGAAGTGTTCCATCGCATTTATGTCCCACATCGCATCTATGAGTGGGTTCACATGACGACCAGAAATGATGCTGATGCTGGAGACCGCCTCCAGTGTCACTACTGCAACGACGAACCCGTAAATCTTACTTCAAAATGATACAAATTAACAAAGAATCCAACAAAAAATGAAATTAGGCAGATTAACCAGCAATACGCTGCAGATTTAGTCATGTCTCGGCCAACAATTTTCTTGTTATGCTTGCCCAGCGCAGCAGCACCATCTATCTTGGTGAGTTGGATCTCCCAAACAAGTGCTCGAGATTGAGCAATCATCGGAAGCTCGATGAAAAATACTTACCACCTAGAAAGGGTTCAGTGGCAACAAGCCTTCATCACTCTTTGGACCGAGCTAAAGGGCTAACTTAGGTAATCTTTCTTGAAACTTTATTAGTGCTCATCACCATTAGAGCGGCGCACCGGCGCGTGGAAAGCAGCCCCGAGTCGGGGAGCCCATGTACGGCAGCGGCTGCTACTTTTGGGACCTAATCTGGTAAAAGGCTCATGATGTTGTCTACAATTAATGCGAGGGCCTGACTCTTGATAGCTCCTGCCGAGAGGAGAGAATCTTCGTGTAAACTTGTTTGTTTATACACTGGTTGCTTCTGGATGAAGGCCTGCAACATTCACTTTGCTTGGAGCAAGTTCAGGCTACCGTCTCGAAGAGCGCATTTATAATGATTTAATGATGGCTTCCAGACATGGATTGATCTCGTCTTTTTCTCAAGAAAACGGCGCCAAGATATATTTTATCAATCTAAAACGTTTATGAAACACATTTTTTAAAATACTATCCTCTACTCTCTATCAAAGCAGTTTGTTTCGAAACAAGTTTCTACTTACGGTTCACTCAAGAAGTTCACATTATCGACCTTCTTCTTCTTTTAGCATCGAATTAAGTTACAAAATACCTAGAAGTAGCTCCTACTAAAGCTTCATGAAAATTGCTTTTTATTTTTTTACTCCATTTCGAAACTAAGGCTACGTATTTTCAGGCATGTCCTTGCAAACAAAATTTTCGCTAATTCGTAAATATCAATCCTTCAAGTGGCAGTACAAACTATTTTGATTCCTCTTGTGTGTCCAATTCCTCTCTTTAATACCCTAAAAGTTTTTCACAGGTCATGAATAAATCTATGACCATTTTGCACAAATTATTTACAAATTATTTATGAATTTGACTAAACCAAAAACTGAGGCATCAGCTAGCGCAGCAGTGACTCTGCCGCTCCAGCAGCACAAGGCGCGGTATAAACGCCTCTTATTCCCCGGCACGTCCTGCTCATATCAACGTCATCGCGATCGCCGGCCTTTATGCGACATTTTTCAAACACTGCCCGCAGGACGCACGCATTCTTCGATAGAACAATGACCGCGTCGAGACCTGAGGCTCTTCCATGTATGTCGCGGTAGAATTTCGGCAGCGATCGATGATGAAAGCAACACTGAAAAGCGTGCATTGTACTACGCTGGGGCGGTCATCTAACGCAGGGTTGCTCATAAAGAAGGATACAATATTTAATTAATGACCAATTCACCCCAAATAGAGAAATTATGTTGGTTAGGACCTAAGTTTTACGTTATATATGTAAATAGAATATCTCATAAATTTTCGTGCATTTTGAAGTTTGATTTTATTGATTTAAATGTTGCTTCGTGTATTTGATACTCACAAAATTACCGTATTAAATATTATTTTATGGTTGTCAGCTCACGGATTTCGAATTTTCCCGCCCTCATCATAATAACTGAGGTGCATTAATGTGCGAACAATGCCTCTAAGATCATCAGAAATCTATTAGGCTAATTGTGCCAACGTACGAAAAATATCATTTGATCTAGTTTTATACATGTTTATTTGGGCAGAGATAGATAATTATGTTTTATTATTATATGAAATATTTTCATGATATATTTTAGTGATAAATGCTAAAAAATCACAGTCTATACATATCGATTATTACGGAGGAAGTTAAATGAACGCTATCGATTTTTTGGATCTACTGTCTTACAAATTTCGAGCGAGTGAACTCAGAAATTAACAATCACTGGAAAATAATTTTAAATGGCAGTATGTATTGTGATAATATATTAATACTCCCAGCACGAAGGTGGCATCACACGATGTCATTGCACGCCTACAAGAATGATTATATATGAAGTCTTTGCCCCGTACAAAATCGAGATCAGAAAGGCAACCTCATCCTCATATTTTTCATATATACTTATAAATTTTATTTTAAGTCATATTAGCGTGGCAAATCACCTAAATTAAGCTACCGACTATAGTTAGATCTTATATACGATCTTGAGCGGTCAGCGACCCAGCGAAAACGGTCACAATTTTAACTTATTTTTCTGTGGTAGTGCCAGTTACAACGAGACTTGAAACTCATCACACTTATTTAAATGATTATTTTCATCCGAAATTGTTTATGAAATATGAAATAGGTTCTGAAATTATGTCAGCCAAGATTTTTTTATCCTGATATACTCATGAATTTTCCAGGTCATTAGGTATTCGCCGCGTAACCAGACAGTATTTAGTCCGATAAAAGTAATGTCATAGATTTCATTATGATAGCCTCAAACGAATTGAAAGCTATTTGAATGAATAGTAAATTCCCAGTATTTAAATTGAAAGCATTATTAAATAAATTAAGGTTGGATTTGATGAATTTATTACCTTTTAAATGCGTGATTGAATTGTGATTTTTGCCAAC
The DNA here is from genome assembly GCF_000764305.2 of Hyalella azteca. Classification (NCBI taxonomy): domain Eukaryota; kingdom Metazoa; phylum Arthropoda; class Malacostraca; order Amphipoda; family Hyalellidae; genus Hyalella; species Hyalella azteca. The sequence continues at coordinate 497,556 of NW_025937347.1, read as the reverse complement.
AAATGCTAACACTAAAATAGCAACATTGAAACTCTCAGGCCCGTCAGTCGAGGTGGTCTCCAGCTGAGATATTGATTAATTGTCTCATTTTGTCCCGCTAGAAATTCATAAGCCGCCCAAACTAGACATGCGGGAATAATTTAGCACGAGACCTTGCTGAATCTACTTTACTTTGCCATGTTGCGGAACAGAAATTTCACGCGCGAGCAAAATGGCAAAAAAATGGCCACTTATCAACAAAGTCTAGGATTCCAACCAAATTGAATATGCATGATCTCTCAAATGAAAAATCTATAAACAGAGGCCGTTATTTACATCATGTGAACAAAGGACACGGGCTGCTCTAACATTTCACGGCAGAAATCTGTCTGACGACAAAAAAAAAAAAAAATCTATGGCTGACGACAAAAATAGAGAATACAATCTCAATGCATCCAGTAATTGAAATCGTTACATCCATGAAAGTACTGATTACTTGATAAAAAATTGAGTGAGTATAAATAGATCTGCGCAACAATTGATCATAGCAAATTTTTTTATAGAGTAGCACATCGGCTTGCGTTGTTTATGCAAATAAACAGAAAAGAAAATAATGATCGGGAAGGCGACTTCGATCTATACCACAGATCCGTGGGCGCTCTGCTAATGAAAACTGCATTTCGCGCACTTACCAGGAGTTACACAGATCATAGATAATTTTACTGGGTTGATTCTAATATTGGGTTCTAATACTGGGTTGATTCTAATATTGATATATTGTATAAGAGTTGTAAAACTTTCGACCGAGGTCTGTTTACTGCCAGACTAATGATGCCAGTTGCTTGCCAATTAGCTACAGGAGAGTGGTAACGACAAGACTCCTTTTCAGCAACATCAAAACACTTTTTCCACAGTACCTGCTTGAGTTGTTGAATTGCTGATATCACCGAACCTCTTTTTGTTTGGGATTTTAAAAATTGATGACTGTAAATTAAAGAAAAGAAAGCAATCTAAAAAAATAATTCAAGGACTAATGAATATTTAATCCGGTAAAATTCCAAATTCATTCTTATTTTTGAGCTAAATATATCTCAATTAACGTAGAATCGTGGTGTTCATTTCAGGTATTTCTTTAGTATTTTTGATTATAATGCTATTCACCGCTTCAATTGATTTAATGGAAAACTTGCAGCAGAAATTATTGCCGTGAAGATAACACGAAGTTGCTTTGAATAAAACAAAATCTGAAATTATTCTTATCAATCGAACTCCTCAAAACGTGATCCGCATGAACATTTGATTTGAAGTTAATTGAAGAGTTAAAAATCCACCTCGATTTCCGTCGTCCCAACTTGCCTGCAGATTCTGTTATATTTTTCAAGATCCGAGTTTGTACCGGACAGGTTGGTCGGCTCACCCACAATATTTTTGACGCATTGTCGACCATGCGTTTTCATGAGCCTTTGAGGACTTGGGCTGATGGCAGCATCCACAGGTTTTATGCGTAACGAAACACTCGCCTCTGGCCACTAAATCTGCTTGCTAAGGCGTCAAAAGACAAGCTTTAGAGGTGGCGCTTTGAGAGGTGCTTCGCAGCGCCATCTTCTGGATTACAGCGCGCCAAAATGAGCTGAGTAAAAGCTCACCACTTAGACGCACCCTTATTTTCGCCCACACATTTTCTTCTTTTGATGGATATGTTTAAGGTTCAAGTGGGCTTCCATCTGATGCGACGCTTCTGCCTGGTCATAGTCGTCTGCAACACCTGCGAGACCAGGTCTTCAAACTGACAAAATCTGCTATCCGAATTGTCACTTGCTTCCACATTTTTTTTGTTAGTCGCGGGAGTGCTAAGAAGGTTTGCTTTGGTTTGTGAAAAACTTGATTTGTTGAAGAATTTGGTTTGTGTAAGAATTATGTTCGTAACCACTGACGTAAAATGTCTTATAGCCAATACTAGTCTTGATGCCTCTAAAATGAAGTATTTTTTGTAGGCCTTACAATTCTTATATAGCCTAATGTTTACTGGGAGAATGGATCCTTGAATTTTCCACACCTTATTTGTAATCTTTAAAAGCCATTGCTAAAAAAGTTTCAATAATAATATATAAATGTAGAATCTGAAAAAACAGCGATGTACGTTTTGAAGCGCATGTAGATATTTGATAATTTTCCGCATAATTTCATTGATAATGTCGACCTTTCCTTGTAATTTTTTCAATTTGTGCTAGATTTCCATTTCTTTCCAATAAAAATTTTGGCAGCAGCGGCGGCTGAATTGTAAAGTTGCCGGGAGGTTCGCGTTATTTCAAAGTTGATGCCACAAATCAGAGGCGAAAATTGGACCCGAGTTCAATCTAGGGATGACAGGTAAATTTTCAGCGCTGTGTAGAATGGCCTCCGCGCAAACGTTTGGTCCGGCAGAGAGACCGACGTCCTGAATCATATATTGTTTGTTCTCTGTGGTTGTCAACACGAAGGTTCAAGATAAAAATTTCACGTGGAAAACTCTCCATAAGAAAAAACTCTGCCCTGCTTGAATGACTTGGACTAGGAGTTGGGAAGTTTGTTTGCCGTGAATCTATCAGAAGCTGCTGGCCAATTGACAGTTGAATCAGCTTGTGGGAAATTGCTTCGAATGATTCTGGTTTCTTATGCTACATTGCTACGATAAAGTTGGGCGGTAGGAATTTCAGCTGCAAGTGCTATGCGTAAGAAAAAAGAAAAGGTAAGTAGCGATTTCATAGGATATTTATGTGTTTGTGTTTTCATTCAGGATTTGATCTTTGATGTAGGTTTGTTCGCTAAATAGTTAATTAATTGCCTGAAATTGGTAAGTGACGCATGGCAGAAAGATCACGAATGAGTGAAAATCGGAAAGTTCCGAAGACGAGGATTGATATTTAATGGAACTCAGTGCTTATTTTCATTAATGAACGTTCTTCATATTGATAGAAAATCAAAGCACTGTCACTGTTGGCTGCGCATGATGAAATGGTATTATGCTTTATAAAAGCTTCAATGAAAAGAACACAGGTAAACAGTTTCATATACACAGGTATACGATTTCTTTTATTATGCGATTTGAAGCTTAAGATTAACTTTAATTTTCGTGAAGTGAAATTTTTCTCCGGAAATCTTAAGGCGTCACTTATTTCGGTCTCCTTACCCGAGTGCTAGAGAAGAAGTGCAATGAAGAAGTGAGCTGCAGTCCGTGAATAATGTGTGTGTTATGATGACCATTGCGTGCTAATGCACATGTGACACTCACTATGTTTCTTGCAGCATTCGGCACAAAGGAGGGCCACAGAGAAAGCCTTTATTCTGTACTCAAGCAGTGGTTCTTTTACTGCTGGCCATAGAATTTGGCTTTGTTGAAGCTGCCACACGTGCTACTAAGCTTCTTCATGACAATGGCAGTCGCTCGGTAGTGTACTTGAATACATGAAATAAATTATCAAAACATAAATCACTAGGGATGCCGTTACAAATATTATAAGTCTTTGTGCAAAGCACTTCGAAGCGAACAAAATTTTTAAGCTAGCTGGAAACCCGACTGTCACTCATACGAAATTAATACAAACTCAATGGCTAGAAAATGTCTCTATTTAACGTGCCGCGTCAATGAGGGTCTTTGTCTTCTTTGAGTTCATGAATCATAAATGGCATTAAGTTTTCATTCTCTGTCATCGATGTGCCGTCGATGCAACAGCTTTATCCAAGCAGCGGTGAACGAACAAAGAAAACCATTTTTTCTAGGTAACTACTGCTATAAAAATTCAGTTACATTACTTAGGCGCTAAATTTTTAAACTGTATCTGTCTTGTATTTTATAACTGTTCAATATATAATTTCATGTCCGTGCTTAATTATTAGTACCGGTACGCGCGTATTAGCAATAGAATCTGAATTATATAACGTTGAGTATGAATAAGCTTAGCATGCATCGAAGTATACTAGATTGAAACTAAACGTAAATATCATTATTGTATTTTAATATTCTCACGTCCAAGGGATTAGTTTATGTAAATGAAGAAAATCCGATTTTGGGCCTCAAAGTCTACGGGTTTCACTCCGAATAGTTCAGTATCTAATATAAGTAATTTTCATCTAAACCCGAATTCGAGTCAAACAATTCTGATTTCAAGATAAAAATCTGTAATCTTGTAATCTGCGGATTAATTACAGAGAAAAATATCAAACAATAGTACTTTTGGTCACTTTATTGAGATTAACTGAGCAATAGATAATACCTATTATTTATTGATCGTCAGATTATGCACTTGAATCAGAAAACTCTAGTGAGTTCAGTTCCAGTAAATTCTTTCATGTTTAGTTATTTGTTCGCTCAAGAACATTTATTGCTGATTTTTGGGGATAAAAATGATGGGTTGTTTTTTTAAATACAGTTTTTTTCAAGATATCATAAAAATTGGTTTTGTATATAATATAAACTCATAACAGGAAAAATTTGTGTAGCACGTGGATTTTTGTGATCCTCATTTTCTGGAGAAATTATTCAATGAGTGAAATTATAGACTCATTAAGAATTACGAGATATGTTTTCATGAAATCATGACGGGATCTCCATGAACGATATTACCTTAAACTATCCTCCAATCGAGAGCGCAGTGCAAAAGCTTCTGACTCATTCTATTCTATAGGATAATTCTATAACTCTTTATCTCTCCTAGGCTGCATTTCACCTCCAGCGTCCCCCATGTATTTTTTTCAGGATGTATCGACGAGGGACGCGAGTTGCGACTAATGTCATATTTTTTATTGAAGGCAACATGGCAACGAGCGTTCGGCAACGGCAAATATCATGCATTTCTTTGCTCTACTTCACCAGCTTCTATTTTTGCATCGCGGAATACTTTAAGCTGAATGCGATACGGGAGAAAATAACAAAAATTTTCCTGGAAAAATTCGATTGATTTAAAAAAAAGTCACAGAGAGTTTTTAAATTGTGTTTTACTTTTCCCATCGATCCGACACATATGGATATAATAATTGATATTTTTTTCATCAGGCCTGATAGTTCTCTATTCATGACGTTTCATACGAAATGAAAAATGTAAAATTCTGCATTATTATGCATTACTATACGGTAGACTAACATTTATAATTATCATACAAGATAGTTTAATTATAAGTTAGTTGAAAATTTTTTTAAATTAACTTCGAAACGCAATTTTCATTTTCATAGGATTTCTACTCGTCGGAGTAACCAGGAATTAAAATTCGCGAAGGAATGTGGTGAAATCGCCTTGGATTCTTACATTGCCTCAGGTTAACTTCAAGATTACCTCAAAGTTTGCCCGAATCCATTAAGTAAATAATGTAAACATGGGTCACTGGCTAAGAACAAATGTCGTTGAATAGACACCAACTTGAATCTGTTGCCAACTTTCAAAGTAGTTCCACAATCTTCATTACCCCTTCGCAGTGGCAGGTGATTAAATCAGAGGATAATATGCTATGCACTTTGCCCTTGATAATGTGAGCTTCTTGGACTCACTTGACTAGTGTTTTGTGTGAAGTTGACTCGGCGAAGCTAGCCCAATATCCAGTACAGGCAGCACGTGCAAGATAGCATCGCCTTGCGTGTGTCGCCGCCACGTGCTAACTCAAATATGCGTCATTTTTACCCCAAAAGTCGTGGGGTAAAATATCATGGTTACGAAGCTTTCGAAAGGAGCCGGCTGCATACTATTCGTTGAGTTACTCGTTTCTGAGCTTTGAATTTGTAGTGGACTTTGATAATAATAAAAAAAGACACATTTTTATAATATCCAGCTCTGACTGCAAAACTTTATTAATGGTAACATTGTTACTCATGTTGTTAAATATATTTCCTACTCTCGCTTTTAAATACTGTACTGTTTACCTTTTAATGCAAGTCCTTGCATTAGACACACGCCATCACCACTAAATCAGTTCCACTTGATCGTCCCTATGGACGCGTGCCATCTGATCATTATTGTTAGTTCATGGTGCCGGAGAACCACTTCATTTGTCCGCCGCTCAAACAGCGGAACACTCAAGACATTTTATTGAGTGTTGCTTATCGCGGCAACTCCTCGCTTCACTAATGCCACATCGACTTCTACAGCACGCAACTGCTGCAGCGTTCGGTTGATGATAACTTGTTGGCGTTTATGGTGAATGAAGTGAACTATTCTAATGCTTGATTATGTGCGAGTCTACCATCCCATATTAACGACTAAAAATTGGCCATATAGCTGCAAATATGTTAATCAATTGATTAAAAATTCCAGAACTTTAAAGAAAAATTATTTTTTAAGCAAAAGAAGAGAATTCCGATAGATTTCGCTTTGCTTCGCAGATGATAATTATGGCAGATAATGTGATCTCAGAAAATTATAAGACAGTGTCATCAGTGTTGGCAACTGGAAATTTCATACGTGTTCCTAAAAAAAGTTTACGCTTTGGTTCAGGGTTTTCAATGAACAATGCAAGCGATAAAGCAGTTGAAGCCACTCTAGGACTCGAGTGGAGCGATTCCTTAAATAATCAAGCGACAAAAAATTCAATAACCAATATCTACTGCTATAACTTCTAGTTTTAACAAAGCTCTGTAACTCTAAAATACAACTTACGTCATTACCTATTTCCACTGAATTACCATTCAGCGTATTCTTGATTTCCTTACGAATTCCAATGTTTAGTTTAAATATTATGGAAGCTTTCTGTCCTGCTCGCAACTTGACGGTAGGGGAGTGACTGTCCTTGCATCGTATATATTTTTCTTACGTTCATGAACGCTGCGCGATATGAGAGCCACGTCGCCGTAAGGCTAGAGCGTTGCAGTGTACCGGTCCGGCAACATGACACCTACAAGCTGCTGCGACACTACTTCCTCATCATGCTCAAGTGCAGAATTATGTTCATATATTGTCAAGCATGTGATGCTGCCAGCTCAACTATATTATAAATACTTTATTTCCAATTCAGATAGCAACTGCTGGAGAAGCTTCTATGGTGTGGCGCTGACAACGCTTATTGTCTCATTGTCGTTATATTTCCTTGTAAGAAGTAAATTTCAATGGCTTGGGTTGGATTCGCAGTCAACGCGTCCAATTTTTTATGAATTTATGTAATTAAAATTATCCTCAACCCCTTTCAAGTAATTCTTTCGATGATTGTTAAACCTCAACTAAATTGTTGGAGTCTACCAGTTCTTTAAATGCTGGCATTGTTTTTATCATATATTTAAAACAATGTCATTTAATAAATTCTACCTTGGGCCATGAGTCTGACTCGTAGATTTTCTTATTTTGGTTTAAATAAGCCGACGCGTAAAATATTTGCTTTGAATCAGCGCATTCAATTGTCAATATCTGCCGACGATAGAAGAATTAATGGCACGACTAAACAGTTATGGAAGGAGGATGAAATGCCATGGACGGATTGCGTACTGCAAATCTGCAAAGATAAATCAGATTGATTTATGGACACAAAATTTACGGTTAAACCTAGAAAATGAAACGAATTCTTATAGGATTGATTGTCTTTTAATTAATTTGACTGAATATTTTTAAAATTAGGTCAGCCAAATGCATCAGCCAATGCTCAATTATTGTCGTTTTTACGACGAGTTTTTTTTTTTTGTGATGGAAACAGCGACCAGCCGATTATCTTGATTGTGTTTTCGTTGCATCGCAGGAAAATCTTGATTAAACTGCCAGGCAGCATATATTGCGTGACAGAAGTAAAGAATATTCTATTTAATGCCCTAAAATTTGAAACAATTTCAGGTACCTCCCAGTTATTCAACAGCTGCTAGAGATATTCGCTAAGTTCTCTGATCAACACTAAGTTGACAAATGCATTATACGTTTTTCAATTTCGCTCCATCACTGTCACAGATTTCTTAACTTCCTCCTTTTCTCATTGCTCCTCATCTGCCGACACAGAACTTTCGTAGTGCTTTCTACGCCTTTCTAGCTGCATGCACAATGCAAATCATTCCAGTTCTCACCTTACAGCTAGACGCTTCTCGATTGACACACATGCATGGGAAGTGGTCAAATGAACCATATACAGAAGCAGATGCGGCCGTGATCATCACTCATCATCATCATATTACTGATTCAGTGCACATACAACGGTCGCTAACCCCTCGGGTTTCTTCGAAGCACTGTTTCAGCAGCAGCCATAGCCATCACTCTAGCTCCCATCCTTTAGTTTGGGTGCCAGGGAGGAGAAATCCCCGAAAGTCGTTCATTTATAGGGCGCAAGTGACGCCACTGCATGGAGCTTGCAGGTCTTTCCATTAGAGGGGACGACTCGTGCCCCCATTGCTTCTAGTTAAACGACCAGAGTTTACAAAGTGCAGTGTTTATTGAATGGTTTTAGGGCCTTAACTGCTCAACTGACAGTGCTTGACAAACCCGACCTCCACGCCATTCCAAATGGACGCCCAAGCTCGGGTTATTTCTTATAGGACTGCCGGGTATACTCAAATCAAAGAAATGCGGAGTTTCAATGCGGATTAATTACAGAGAGAAATATCAAGCAACAGTTCTTTTGTTCCGAACATAGCGGGAGCAAATTTTACTGCGAGCACAATAATCTTTAGTTTTCAGTTTGGAGATTTCGAGGTGATTCACGAATTTCAAACAACCATTTATATACCATTGATTTAATATACTATATCGAATTAAGATAAGTTGCATTACTGATAGAATGGTAAATATTTGAATCTGAATTCGAGATTTATTCTAAATTAAGGAAAATATTCAATTACAACGTTTAATAATTATGAAAAACCGCCAATAAAATCAAAAAAGCAAAGATTGCAAAGAAAAAACAAACAACAAATTTGTAAAAACTCAAAATTGTATTTTTTAAATGGCAACTCATTTTAACCACCTAATTACTTTCGAATGCTTCTATAACCTGCGCTGGCGGATGACCCAAATTACAGTTTGCTTGCGCCGGTAATTATTTTAATAAGAAATATTCATTGTATTATAATATTGCGATTTTCGTATATGTATTTATTCAGGATGTGATGCCGTGACCGGACCGATGCCATTAGACATAAATGGAGGCTGTTCTTCATGCCTTGACAGCAGTCACTGCCACACCGCGCATGTCCTTATGAATTTTTGTCATGACATTTCCGACCAAATTGTGTACTGATTTGAATGGAAAATTTCATTTGAGGGTACTTTATAAAAATCATTTGAGGGTACTTCTTTAAACATAGTAACAAAATGCACAAAAGTGTGAAATCTGATGCAAAGAAGATTATATTCATAATGACACTCAATTGAATGATTAATTCATGTCCTGTGCTCAAGGAAATTACAAGAGAGCACTGAACCTTTACAGTTACTCTTGGTCTTCATGACACAAATTAATTTAATTAATGAATCATTCATTACAAAATTGAATTCGAAGGTTTTAACCACAGCACACAATTACTTTTCTCAGTTACTAACAAAATATAATCTCAGCAGTAGGCTTTTCATATTATCTTAAGACTGAATCATGTGCTCTACCTTAAGAAGCAACTGAATTGATACCGAGTCAAGAACCACGAGAAAAGTTCGTTTGAATGAATTATTTTCATCGAATTAATTTTTTTTAGTTTTTGATCTTTTCTGTGTTTAAATTTCATCCATTTCAGGTATTACTTGCAGTTCAAGCGGATGCATCCCGGATGAATAACTACACTCATGACGATAAATTAAATGCGCAAAACTTACATTAAAATAAAAAGATTCTATACATCACTATAATACAGAAAAATTCACTCACAAAATACAATATTCCAAAGAAAAAAATCACCGAGCTCGATATTTCATTGCAGTTTCGCCGTGAACTCCTACCCATCTGCCAGCTATTCCATTCCAGGAGCAGGAGTTCGTGTAGAGCTGCTATAACTTTAGACGGCCTACTCAGGCAATCTTCGACAGGCTTTCTAAAGTTTTCGTGCTCTGTACATTGTTTTTGAACAATTCTACAGCCTAAATTCGTAGAAAATCTTGTCACTTCATTTGTTGAAATACTCTGAGAAACGTCCCAGAATAAATGTTTTAAGTCTCTTGGTGCCCGTTGCGCTTGTGATTGTGGAGCAATAGCGTGCACAGTAATAGTGAACTTGGGGACGTGAAATAATTTTAAAATATGTTTCGCCTGTAATTATCAAATTTTTAAACAATCATGTCATTTCTAGAAATAAAGTCATGCTCTTTTCAAGACTTCAATAGAAACACAAATTTTACTATGCATAAATTTAGCCTCAGGACGCACGTGAGTTGAAACTATCAATTGTCTTTAAATGACACGTGTTTCTCTCACAAATTTGACCAGTGGTGATAAATTTTCCGCTTGAAATTTAGAAAGAGATTCTTTGTTCTGAAACCAACAAACCCGCACACTTTGCCGGTTATTTTTAGAAAAATACGTACGTGATGCCATACTTGCGAGACATATATTAGTGAAAAAAATTTTAACGATATTTTACGAGATGGTTTGATGCCTTAAGACTAAGACAAAGCTTTAGAGTGAGTGCCTTAGAAAGAAAAATAACTGTTGACAACTTGCTGAAGAGTTGAATGGAGGGCTGGCTAGCACCTCTGTTCATCAAAAGGAGTAACTTGATTATTTGAGTTGCAGGAACATTGGTAGGAGAAATGAATTTCGAATTTATTGAGATTGGTCTCAATTTTGAACGGGCTTTTCCTGTCTTACTTCGTAAGTATCCTACTACTTTGGCATCCGCACTTAGTATTATAAAATGTATATATTTATTCATGACTATATGAAACTTTTCGTTAGTAAATTCGTACAGAAATTCGCTATAAAGAGCTGAAAAACACATGTAGCCTACGTCATTGTGTTACTCATGACTATAATTTTTAAAATCAATCAGATGATATATAGCGAAAAGATCATTAGTACTTTTTTAAAAGAGAAATAAGCAAGGAAATTTGAAATTTTCGTGTGGCTTTTATTACTTAACTAGTATTGTCATTATTCGATTATTCTTATCTGCCGTGGTAAATTCAGAATTTGCTGAAAACTTTTTAGTTCGGATTTTTTTTTGTTTGCTGTTGACGACCATTGAGACATTTAAAGTCTCACAAGTTATTTGAATTTAAGTTCAAGTCTAAATTTCAAAACGGTTTAAAAATTAATATCTTTTCAATTCCAAATGTAATGGTTTTAAAATACTATTTGATGGAAATTTGAGCAATTTTGTTTGCAAGACAATCGTTGTTCTGTCTGTTGTTGCGTGTTATCTGGATTCAATTCTAATGAAGGTTGCACTGAACTAAAATTCATTCTTTCTGCAGGTGAGACGACGTGACAGAATTTCCAACTCATTTTTCCGCGGTGAGTAAGTAAAAACATTTATTTTCAGGCAACCTATCTTGTTATTTAGGTTTGATTTATGCTGATAAGAAGTCGCAAAAAATTAGATGAAAGACTGGAGCCTAGAGTGTCATAATCATAGTTCCAAGCACTACATTTTTTTTTCAGTCCTTCAAGCCCATTATGAATAGAAATAGCCTATCAAAGTTGTGGTGAATTTAAACCAAAACTAAAAAGATAATAACTCGTTGAATACCAAATCAAATTAATTCATTCACAATAAAACTTTGTTTTTGATGCATATTCAATAATTAAAGTTTTTATTTTGAATTCCTTTCGTATCTAAATATAAGACATTTTGACATTAGTTATGATTAATTCACCAAAATGTAGTTCAATTAATAATTCCACTACGTTTTTTACGAACAATCGCAGATTTCGTGAGTGCACGTGCTCATCCGAAAGCTTCAGCAAGTTTATTTACTCAGTTTGAGTTCAGAAGGCCTTTGTTCCAAAGACTATATCCAGTTAGAACTTTAAACTTGCCTCATTGACTTCCCCTCTGCCTCAAACTACCCTAAAACAAACACAACTTCTGGACAAAGAAATCTAATAAGTACAAAGTCATTCCAGTTCTACTCCAGGACATTCTCGAGGCTAAAATTAGCTTTCAGTTCGATTAATATTTTGTCGCGGTTCTTTTAGACTTGAACGAGAAGCGGTTACTTCATAAGAGGAGCAGACGCTCGATAGCGAGCGCAGGAATGTAAAGTACGGCCTTATAATGTAAATTAGATGACTTATTGCAGCGACACTTGCACGGACCGTCAGCTTGCGCTCTCGAACATACAAACGCGATTCTTCTTCTCGCGTCTTCTCACTGAATTTATTGCTCGCAGTTTTTGGATCTTTCGTCTCGATTTTTCATCTGATTTACGTATGCTACTTCAATTTATTGACATTTGATGATGGGAAATGAGAGAACAGATTTGCTTGTATTTTTTTTTTTAATTTTTGTTTTGATGAGCGATAAGGTAAATGTGTGAAATTAATATAGAGGTTATATTTTTCTTATTTTCAATTTACTTATTATCCGAGTGAGAGACGAATAGTTTTTTTTCGGAGTTCAGTGTTATTCAAATTCCTAGTAAATAAGTAAATGTCTAGTGAAAATTCATGAGCCATACTGACGGTGATTCTTCAAACTGGCAAAATTCTTCAAAGAATCAAGAGCTGCAATCTTAAACTGATCCAGATTCAAGAGTACATTTAAAATTTCATCAATCTCAATGGAATCGAGATTTTAACATCACTTCATGGGCAGTTTCACGACTGTCAAAATTTTAATCTTCAGTGTGAGAACCAACAGACATTTCTTAGTGATGGTCATCAAGTGGGTGACTACTTAGCGAGACGACGAACATATTAGGCTCCAGGCGACCGATTTGAAGCTCTTTTACGCTTGACAAATCAATGAACATTACAGCCTACGCTGAGGCAATTTTTAGGGTTGGTTTAAGAGCTTAGTAGTTCACTTGAGTGCAGCGTGACCTCTTGGTATGCGTGCAGGGTAGAAAAATATGCAAGAACGTAAATGAACGAACGAAATGTACGGTCTTCTGTGAGCAGAATTGCGGTCGAGTGACCCTTATCGATTTAATGGCCGGTGCTTCAGTATTTAAAAGGACTTGGATTTCAATGGATTAGCTTGTCTAAATGACGTACATTTCCATAGAAACGCTATTCAAGCGACGATTGAAATTTTTAGAATTTACAGAATCAAACCTTATAAGTTATTTTCTAGGTTAAAGACCAGTTCAGAAATTAGACAGCGGAATATTTCTGACAATTTATCTAAAAGCTTTTCCATGCCGTTGAAAATGAGTAACGAAATTAATTATACACAAAGGGTGTGAGAAAAATCATTCATTAAAATTTTTATATATCCTTCACTGCAATGAAAAATGAATGAAGTTTAAGCATTCGCAATATTTATGTTTGATTAACTTTTTCATGTAATAATTATTGGCTTGTTTTGCCTAACTCTGCTATTCACTATAATAAATGACAATTATTATTTCGCATCCTAAAATGTGTCACATCTAAAGAATTGTTTGATTGATTTGTAATGAAATATGTTTGGCTTATCGACCAACGTTATTTCACTTGAGCGTGTAGAAGTAGGTATATTGTTCATGCATTCACAACCGGTACGTGAATTCTAAAACAAAAAATGTAAGTACATGTCCAAAATTAGGATCTGCATTTAAGCTTCAAGTTTTAAACTGCGAATTTTTAGAAAAAAATAACAATGTTTTCATATGACAGGTAAGATTTTCCCGGCTCATCGTTTAATGTTTTATTCTGTACCCATATGAAATAAAATACTGGATAGGCACTCATTTTCAGCGGCCGCAAACATTGGGCATGGGCCTGAGCTTCAAGCCTGAGTACCTGCCATTTGTTAGGTTTTGTCCGGCGTACAGCCTCCCATATGCCTAAACAACCTGAGTCTCACTACGCACGAAAATTCTTCAGAGTAACTTTTCTGGCATTGACCGACGAACAAACATATACATTATTTTGATCAGAACACGAATACTACTAATTACATATTATTAGTTGGACGAAATTTCACTTTACTTATTTTACTAATGTACGTTGAATGTTAATGGTTATTTTATCATTCATGTAGCAGCACGATCAATATTCGTGCACGGTCAGCAGTTGCTAGCTAAGTAATTTCAATTTTTACATTCGTCATTGATTAATATCGACTCACTTCCGTTCAACAGTGCACTTGGTGCAAATATCTCTCTTACTATTATTAACAACTACCTTTGCTAGGCAATCGACTCTCAATAACCTAGCGCAAATACACATGTGAGGGTGTAAAATTTCGTTTGTATTAACATTGCACCAAAGGGTTCAATTAAATGTGGGTTACACCCTGCCCAACCTACAGTCATTCTGAGCCGCTGCAATAAAATTGAAGTTTGCATCGATTTGACAGAAGGTCAAACCCTTATGACGATAGGCTGGTTTATCCACAGCAAGAAACGACACTCAGAAAACACTTAGCGTCAGCCACAACTAGGACGTGGTCACTTCGATGTGTGACTCGATTATTTGAAGTAATGAGCGTTAATGTCACGAGTATTGCTGCTAGTGGATTCAGATAAAATAAAAGATAAATGCTATGTTAGAACAAACTCTTTAGTTCTAGCTGCATAATTTGGGTAAATAATTTAAAATTGCGTATAAAATAGCGGTGCATTGCTTGTAATAGGATAGTATATTTTCTGGACGTGAGGGAGAAAGAAGAAAGAAAAAATCTTACACGATAATTTGATAGAAAAAGACATCGAATTTCATAGGATATATGAGGTGTTCCTCCTTCCTAGACCACATGAATAAGCGTAAGTGCGAAGTAAATGCACGACAACGCTAATGGAAGATTTTCAGTGTTGAATCTTCATTTACAAAGGCAACATTCCAACATTTTCAGAATGTTTTATATTCCACATATACACCACCTCCTTTTATATACCTCTCAACACACCACCTACGCCATAGAGAAACACAATTTTAATAATTGATATCAATGATAGAAGTTATCATAGATACATATGTTTTCGTGCATGTAAGGGTAATTTCTAATACTCGATTCATCAGGCAGGAGACTACTTTTGTTTGCATTAAATTAAAAGTCATTCGGCCATAACCGAACGAAGAATCTCATGGTATAAATTTACCTCATAATTTCAAGTAAAATGCTTCTGACAACGTATATAAAGCGCGTATGAATCAAGTACAACTTATATCCAGGCACACGATTTATTTAATTACTAATTCAGCAGATTTACCTTTGCAGAGCGTTAAGAACATTGAAGATATTCCACATGAGTTGGAGACAGCTTCCTCTTTCTGACGTCTTGACTCTGGCGCTCCTGAGATCGTTTCTTATCAAAGTTTATCATTTTTGGGGAAACTTTTATCGTTCTTTTCAATGGTCGTATAATTTTCTATGCATATAAATGAAGAATAATCAGTTATCCGACCCGCGTTGAGTCGGAGCGTCGCATTAGGAGCCGCAACTTTGGATTAAAACCTCGCCGTCCAATTCAGGAACCGGCGCTGCGACGACGACCTCCGGGCAGCGCAGTCTTGTGGTGACGGGAGATTATAAAAAATTATTAGTAAATTAAGACATAGAGACTGAAACGGTAACAGACAATCACAGTAGGGAGCCTGACACTCGCTTTATGTTCATTAATGTCGATAGCAATTATCTAGTTCATTAATAGTATTATACATTCTCAGTAATAAAAATGATTCGAATGAATGAATATTCGTGTAAATTTAGTTTCAGAATGAATTTTTTAGTGATGCCAATTATATCATATTTCCCATGTTATCAACGAATTCGATTCTGTAGCAAGAAAAATTAATAAAAATTCAAACTAACGTTCAAGGGCGTTTACACTGACGCTTTATGACGTCTATTAACTCATTTTGAATACTTTTACTGTTAGATGAAACAGTTGCAAGTATACAGAAGAAATGTTGATGGTAACTAAGTAGGTCCCTTTATCTCAAGTATTCTGACCTGTATTATTTTAATGCAACTACTCAGAGACGGTAATTACTAAACGAAGAAAAATGTAGCGGTATTCCTCCTTATGTAGACTACACAAGGCGTGCGTACAATATGTGCAAATAATTCTAGAAATCTTGCATGATTAGCCATTGCCTAAGGCAATTTCTCGGTAATATATTAGCAATGTGCGAAAGGCAATATTAGTCGTGACACAGCGGCTGCCGGTCACGTCTGGTAAAGCTTCTGCAGTGCACATTACGTCATTACCGAGCGTAATGCCGGTCGTCGAAGGCACCTCAATGAGGCCAACATAACACCCAAGCCTTCATTCTTTGGGTAGCAGCAGGCAATCTTCCGTTGATCGATCAGTCTTCGCTCGGGTCGCATTCCTCAAAAGGTCAATGTGGGGTTTGCTTCACGCTGGCCTTTACCACTCCACCAGATTTTATGCTGTCATAATACGTGCACAATTGCGAGTAATAAAAAAGCGCGACAGAGATTTAAGTAAAATAATTTCGAGCGGCGATGGGAGTGCACTTACTGCGCATTTATTGGGCTGGATAAATGTTAGTTTAGTGTGAGCACACTAGAGTGCTGCAGCTTAAAATATTTGTTATTTCGGAGCTGTTCAAAACAAAATGAAGGACCAGTTCCTGGAAGAGAGGGTGAACAGAAGTAAGTTCACTTCATAATGCATCGATAGGTCAGCATTTTGAAATTAAAAAAAAACCCTGGCAAGCAACGGGTAATGATTTAGCAGAACGGTTTTTTAGAATCATACTTACTCAATAAAATTATCAATTATGGCTTAACACCTTAAAATTTAGCATAACACGATGGTTAAACATTCTAAATTTTAGCGTAATCCTCATTCTGGTATCTTTGGGGTCAATAGAGTACAGTACTGTTAGGGACAGCCTGTAAATATATTAATTTTATCGATAGTTAGGTTACGGATTTTGTCATTTTTGCTTTGAGTTACTATTACGTGACCTCTTTTAGACCCGCCCTGTAACTTGTCATTGCTATGAGATCCACCACAGAGGTTAGTACTTGCAGTGTTTATCGTGTTCATCTTCAGTGTTGATATAGTGGTGGCCTTTCTCGTGATGTTGTGTATTGTTATTTATGTTGTTTATTATTTATGTGAGCTATATTCACTTGTTAGGTTAAGTTAATTCAAGTCTTTAATTTGTATTTATTCTTGCTTTTCAGCGAGGCCCCGAACCTAGGACATGATTAGGCAAGGGCTAGAAAGACACGCGGTTTATAGTTTTGTATTTTGTTTTCTTGTATTTATCGTTCATTTATCATTATAGTTCTTTATTTATCACTTTTTATTCACCCTTTTTATTTGCGATCATTGGCCAAGTGTTCGGGGTCAAAGAATGCTTATTTTTTATTAGTCCCCAACAGTACAGTATCAGTATGACTACAGTACAGTATCTATATTCAACGTATTTTTGACGATGACTTTCATTTGTAAGTAAAGAACGGGAAAAAATCATAATTGTTCAATTTATCTTTTTCGTATTGTTTGCGAACTGTTTCACGCCGTACCTATCTAAGAGATAGGTAGATCCCCATAACAGGGCAGAGATCCCAATAACAGGGATTACAAAGATTGCGATGGCAGCAAGCGGAGTGTAGAGTGAACACTTGAGGTCTCAGGAATCGTGTCATGCATGATATTGCTAATCTGTGAGTGTGTCGATACGATGCAGCGATCCATTTACGGTATTGGGGTGGGATCATCATTGGAGTCTTCACAAAGCTTTCTTTATTTGATTGAATATTTATTTGACTGTATTTTTATCATTTATTTGACTGAATTTTTAAAATCCATAATGATTTAGTCAAGAGTTCAAGTGGCAGACATTAAAAGCCAGAAAATTAGAGTTTGAATTTTTTTTCAAACTAAAATGTCTTACAGTAAAATCTCGCTGGGTTGATGTGTCGTGCAAAAAAATTAACCCATAACTTTTATATAACTTAAATCAGTGAATTCAAAATCGCAAAGTAAATTTAAGATCATTATCTTTTGATAAATTCATTCATTGAACTTAAATATCGCAGAGCTTACCACTGTCATGCGTGTTCGCGTTCTCTAATGTGGATGATCTTTCATATAGGCGATCGATGACCGCCCACTGCAAATCGACTCTTTTTAAGCTCTAATCACTTGTTGGACGAAAAAAAGCTTGAAAAATGACCTGGCTCAGCTCTTATCGACGCCACAGCACTCTTTACATTTTTCATTACGGCCGTTTGAAGCAAGGCCTTCAAGACGCTGCTCAGGAAAACGCGCTTTATAGTTACGCTTTGTTGAGCTTGTGTTGTGGTGCACCTGCTAAATCGGCATGTCGTGTTACTTATGTGCTTCTTACTTACTTAAATCTTTATGATGGAAATTTTACATATACGATAGAAGGTTTTATGTATACTTGTGCAATTGTTGGGCCACAGGTTTGCAAATGAAGAAAATCGGCATGCTATCTATTGATATGATTAACATTTATTTTATGCGGCAAATACATATTACCCCATACCTGCATCATGTGTTGAGATTAACTACAATTTAGAACATTCACATGGTTTCTCATTGAATAAGGAGACCTATATTATTAAATTTGAACGCCTTCATAAAAATTAATGATATATTTGTGCAGCAAGATTTAAATTTCTAGCTCAAACTCCCAGAATTTCATTATAGTTTTGAATTTATGATTTTTTTGGTTCAAATTTCTCGATATCAGGATATCATGCGAGTACAATGTTCTCCAGTTAGTAAAATCAGAGGTTGCAATATATTGAAACCTAAAAATAAATATTGGAATTACTCGGTGCAGTTCAGTTGGAAGGTTTTAGCTTCAGCTCCATGGATCTGTTCGTTCCATTAATCCATGGAATGCGCGACTGGAGCTGAGGGATTGACAGGGAGTTCGTTGCTGGCTCGAGCCGAGCTCTCACTCAAAGCTTTTTCTAATTAAACGCTGCACTAAGGAAACAAACTATCTGTGGACTCCATTGAATTAATTAAACCTGCCATCGGTGAATTAGGTGACGGCTCTAAAAGTTGTATGGCTCTAATTTTCTAGCTAATTTGTTCTCGGCGCATTTAAGGCTGGCATGGGCCAACCGTCGGGCAGATTGGCACAAACTCTCGTGCTTACATAGCGTTTTTCAAATTCTTAATTATTTATCATTTGCCAAAAATATTTACGGTGGACTAAATTACCCAATCTTTCTATTTTTTCAAGTTGATATTTTCCAATTAGCGCTGGGATTAATATTTATACGTCAGAACTACTATTTTAAATTTAAAGTTTATTTTGCGATGTTTCAATTACAAATTTTTTATTCATAATTAGAAATCTTTCAATCATGTTTATCTCTTTTTAATTTATTTGCACTTGATTCTGCGCTCGTGAAAGTTTTCATTTCTAGTGCAAAGTAAACTTAATGATGATATTTCACAGCGAATACGAAAATTCTAATATACACAATTTGACGGCAACAAACCAATCACTAAATTTATTCAAAACTACACCATATCGTTGCTTACAAAATAACTCAGGTACGCATTACTAACTAAATTTATGACCACCTGAAAAATTCGCTCATAAGACTTGTGCCTCATTAGAACGAGTTGAAAACGAAGTATTCGAAAACGAAATTTTTATTGAGCGCTCCTTGAAGTTCCTCATAATTACATTGATGTAAACATTTACTACAAGTTTGTCAATTTCAAAATCCGGGAGTGCTGAGAGTTATTGGCAAAAAGTACATAAGATAAAATAAGGTAACAACAGTCTGCTTTAAATAATATAACAGATAGTCCGTATGAATATTATTCTACTCGCTGTTCTAGTCTAGATCGAAACATGGCTCAACTCAAATCATAAGTATTTTATTTAGGTCTATTTTATCGGCTTCGTGTCAGAATAAAGAACTTCGCACATTAGTTTTATTTATCTTGCGCTGCTTTGGCAATTTAGCAGCTAAATCTAGATAAAGCAGCTAAATCTATAGATAAAAATCTAAATATAAAGTCAGTAATAGTAAGCTTCAAATACATCAATTGATGCATCATCAGTCTTTTTCAATATTGTCTTCAAAAAGTATTGCGATTTATCACATATTCTTACACAATGCGCAGCCTGTACTCTGCGTAGTTCAAGTTTGTAAAAAATTTAATTATCTATCATGTCTAAAATACAGCTCACATAAAGAATCCTATAAATTGTATTTTTCGAGCTTCATGAATGCATTTTTCGTTTATGCATATCTCCATTTATAAAGCCGAAAGTATATATCACAATGCTAGTCGATGCTCCCTGTCCTAAATTCATATCTCTTTGAAGCAACATTAAATTCGAGTTGATGTCGTTGAATCAACATTAAATCAATGTTCTTTGCAATTACGTTAAACTTGTTATCAAAATTCATTGAACGAAACTAAATTCATATTTAATTTTTTAAGGAATTGATTCTCAATGCTGACATCCGGACAAGTGTGATTCTCTTTTGTCGTGATGGTGCCACTCACAATACCTTCACAAGCCATTTTTCATCGCTTGTTTGATCTCTCTTAAATAATGAAACGAATAACTTATTTGGTCCCCTCAATTATAATTCTATCGAATAACAAACGAAAACAAGGGACGACCTCTCATCGAAATTTCGTTTTGGCCGAAACACCGCCCGTGATTTCAGACAGAGCAAAGGAGGTCTTTGCTGAGCTTCTTGCGGACTCTTTCTTATTATCGGAGTCGGCAAATGCAAATAGCGCTCATTATGTTAATGCGGCTGGTCAAGCATTTAGTGGCAGACATTAATGGACTCAGAAAGGAAGAAAGAGAAATTATGTAAGAAAAAATTTAATTTTTTTGGAAAGATTAGCTTAACTTCTGTTCGCAGCTGCGTTTGGTCACGAGAACGGAAAATGTCTTTTAGCTTAAATTGATGTCAGATGCTATTCGCGTTTCCCAAAAGCAATAATATGTTGAAGATATTTCAGAGCAAAATAATTATCTACAACATATCTCTCTCTCCCTAAAGTGTATTTGTTTAAATTTTAAAACACACACGTATTATTTCATTTGTAAGTTCAGCCGATGTTTATTAAGTACCAATTTAAATCGCATCTTAAATTGCTTTTAAAATTATGTTCTGTGTGTGAAAATAACAATTTAGTGATGCCCTCAGCCTTGCACTATTCTATATTGCCTTCGTAAAAAGTACTTTCATCATTCGCTTGACAGTTGATAACAAAGCATAATGTGCATCATGCTAGATATGGTACTGGTCTACTAGTAAATTACTTTCATTGTTATGAACATGACTAGCATCTGACAGGTTCATAGAATGTACAGGCTGTACCATGTCGATTAAAGGGCAGGGTGCATTGCTGTGCATCAAGGGCGGAGATAACAATACCTGCACTGATATCTCAGGCTACTGAGACCCCTCATAGCTGCACGCAAAAATAGCCCAGAAGATCAGAAGAAGCTTTTGCGATGTGCATTTATCGTGATTGCAGCAGCTAGGGGCTGCCGCATTCTTCGGATTGCGTGGATTTGTGGTCTTAGGATTGTTAAGCTACATGGGCATCCCAATCAATTAAATGCACCGACCGAAGCCACAGAAACATGAATACTTTAAGCTTACAAACTAGCTACTAATTTCCGGCAGATTTCACTGGCTATTTGATAGAACTGCGTGGTACAACAATGATTCGTCTGGATTACCCCCACTGGTAGTTACGATGCATAGTGTGGCCATTGATGGCATTTTTAGCGGATTTTCGGTGATTTCATGGAAGACGAATTTCACCCGTAGGACTTTAATTGTGAATATACTGATAGTAGTCAAGTACTAAGATTTCCGGTTTCGATGTTTGTATTATATTTTTCAACGCATCTCTACTGACCGAACTTTATGCCAATATACTGCAAATTTTATAGATTGAGTGAAATGGATATACCTGTAAAAGTTTAATGCGAAAACACATTTGTTATCCGTTTGCACTATCTAATTTGCACTATTTGTCTTTCTGCTGCAAATGTTTTAGTCGATATTTAACACACTTATACCGTCCAATCGATTCGAAATTTTGCTTAATTGCGTAAAGTCGGAGACATTGCATGAATCAATTGGCAGAATAAAAAAAATAATTACAAAATTAATATTTTTATGCAATAAAAAATGTATTAATTTTTTAAAATTATTGTTTTTAACATCGGAGACACCAGCCTCTTTAGAAGTGTGGTCTTTAAAAAGTACTTTTCAATCGCCTATTATTACTGACTAATCAATTCCAGAATTTTCACTGCAAAACTTCAGTACAAGATGCGGAAGCAGTCAATACATCACGATCACACACGATACATCATGACCATTTCATTTCACGGTCATATAAAAAATATGGAGTTTAACATGCATATGGTTTAAATATGAAATTGATCGCTGCTAAAGCTTGAAGATATAGATAGGAAGTCGAAGAATTTTTTTTTCGTTCCCTAAACTTGTACAGTGGCTGTGGTTTCTGAAATGCTACTGGTAGTTGAGCAGACATGAGCAAGTCTGGCAACAAGTTCTTGCGGAAAAGAACTTTGTACGCTTTCAAATCTGGAAATAAAAAGACTGCAAAATCTAATTCATTTTTTCTTCTAGGATATTCTTGGATGATTCGCAGTCAGAAATTCTACCGTCTTTCTCGGCGCGGGAAAAAGCAGGCTTCGGTTAACGGAAAATGATTGGGGAAGTATTTTCGACAAGCTTGCTCCACTCGTCTTTTTCTTATGAGTCGCCTCTGGCAGAAACAAAAAATACCAAAGCGTTCTCCCGATTCCCTACGAGTGTTGCAGTCCAAAACATTACATGAAACGACGCGTGATGTCATTACTGGGGCTGAAAGGCCACATCCTTAACTTCTTTGCTTGATCACAGCGGAGTTTCATGTTTTTGTGTTGGCATTACAATAGAGTTACATTTTTTTGGCACAAGAATGTGAATGCTATCGACATGCAGTTTTAATGCTCTCTGGAAACGAATAACGGTATTGGAGCGCAAATTAAAAAATGCGCTCTATTTTATTAACTTGTACGTGCGCGTCTATTAAAATGTACTTGCATATCAAGCTTTGGATTTCCTTGTTACTTCAATTCGAAAATCTTCTTTTTCTTTGGATAAATCTTAATAAATAGCAAATTTGTATATGTCGATTGGCAGACTAATAGCGGAAAACTTTCATTAATGAATCGATGAACTTTCAAAATCGTGGCAGTATTTTTATTTCGGTTTCAAGTTTGCATATCTAACCTAGATGAAAATTATCCTCGAAATGGAGCGGAAATATGGTATCATAACAGAAAAATAGTTTTAACTTTAAAAGGTTGTACGATATCACCATATTAATCTTCAGAAAAAAATTAATCTTCAGAAAAATTCCTCTTTGGTATTGAAAATATAAATTTACGAACTAAATTTTAAATTCACGAGTTACCTTAATTTTTATGGAAAATTTATTTTCATGTTATCATCAATGTGTTTTCGAAGAATAATCGAGTCAATTACGCCGAAAATGTTTATAAATTAATTACTTTAGTTTAGGAAATTATTCGGTTGCACTGTTCATAAGTATAAAAAATAATTATTAAATATTATTCAAATATATAGATTAATTTTTCATAATTTCTAAAAACGTTCAAATGTCAACAAAAAACTTCAGGAAAGAATTTGAATATGCAGTTTGGAAGCAATAATTGGCGCAATGTGCTATGTTGTCAAATATAATGCCATGGTATAAAAATATGTCGAATCTTTGGAAAAAATTCAACTCTCATCGCTATTGCATGATGTAAGATTGAAGAACTCAAACGGTTTATTTTACGCGATTTCGTTTTCGACATTAGTTCGTTGATACTATATTTCCCCCTAGTTATCTTTTTTCATGAATCATGCAAGGGGCAAGAATATTTGTGGCCTGTTTACAACTTAACATAGTTCCCACAGATTATTCTTACTGATTTCATTATTTTCGACGGATCAAGCATCATTTCGACGGCTGAAGAGAAACTGGTTTTATGGCTCGATCCTGTGGGGAATGACTTATGCTGGCACGGGTTTAAGGCACCGTACTTGGAGCGTACAAAAGTTAGGCTTGTTTTAAATAATTTGCTCGGGATTTTAGAGCACCAGAACATCTCATTGGCAGTCGAAAGGCAGTGGAGCACATACGCTGGCCGGCGCGCCTAGTTAGCTCCGGCGCGCTCGTAATTAGGACCATGGAAGCGTTCCTATCAACGCTGCCTTACGCTCCTTTGATCTAAGAGCTCATGCACGGGAAAAAAGCCCGCAAAACTGACCAGCGATTTTCTGCTAGCCACTTTTATTAGTAAGCCCTGCAGAAATTGTGAACCGGCTTTCAGTGAGTAAAACATTCAATTGATGATGAGACTTTATTCATTGAAATAGGGGCTGTAATTCATTGCTGTAGTTTAGTGCTACGTGAGATAAACACATTTTTGTGTTATTTTTCAGAGGATTTTTGATTTGTTTTTGGCTCGTTCTATAAACGGGCTTTACTGAATTAATAGGTTAACTTCAAAAGGGTTCATGGGTTAATGTGCCTCTTAAGAGGCGCTCAATGATAAAAAAAGTAAAGATTGGTGAATGTTTCTGCGTGGGTCTGGTGATGTTAATTTTAACAGATCGGGTGTTTTCTTGGCTTTATTTTGTACAAATTCAAGGTCTAGACTGATATTAAACTTGTCAACAGGAACCACGAAACAAGCTTTGAGAATTGATATTAAACTGATATTAAATCGCTAGAAAAATAATCTTTACTTTAAGTTATGGTAAAAGTTATCAATTCATATAAGTTCAACATGATTAAAATGAAAGTGCATTATTTAACATATGAAACCCTGCTTTAATAAATTTACTAACAAACCTCAAATTTATCTTGCAATGAAGCAATAACAATTAAAGATCAAATAGTTTTCAATGATTTAATATACTTTATGCCTTCCATTAGTGTTGATATAATTTCATTCGGTACCACACGTTCGTTCTTAACTGCATATTTATATAGTGGAATGAAATTTTTATATGCAATTTAACAATACTATCCGGATGATATCATTCATCTAAGCGTCATCAAAAAATGTATAATCGATTCAGCAAGTGTTTTACTTGAAATAATGTTGAAACTACACAACAGATCAATAAATTTTCACATAGATCTCAAAATTAGTTAACACAATATGGGAATGACACAACATAACAATAAATTTTCAACTAGATCTTGAAATTAGGTATAATGGGGTAGAAATGAACTAGGATATAAACTCAAGTATAAATCCATAAAATCTTTTAGATTCCTTCATCAGTAGGAATCTAAAAGATTTTCAATCCTCACTATTGTGGAGCAGAGCTAGGCTGTTATCTCAGGTCGGCGGCATACTACAATATTTTGCCCTTGTTTACCTGCGTTTAGTTCACCTGAGGTTCGGTCACCTAGGCTATTAAAATAATTACAGCGCTGCCTGCAAATTAGAGGCAGTGCCTTCGCGTGTCTTCAGGGACACAACAACAACCACTGACTTCTCGACCTTAACGAATTTTCTGTAAGTCGCGCCTGTGGTGCTGGCACAATGTGCTGCTCGGTGTTTATGTGGTTGTGCCGACACATTTTGTGCTGTTTGTGTTCTGGATGTGCTGCTCGGTGTGCAGGGGAGCTAAGTGTAATATTTATGTGTTCTATCTAGCACTAGTAATGCTGCGTAATATTAGTTAACCCTCTGAAGTACTGTTGCTTATGGATTCTGCGTGCACATAATTGTCCATGCGTACTGTGCGTGCGTATAGTTGTACACTGTAGATGAGAGAACAGACAAAAGATGCTCTACTCTGAGAGGTTCCCTAAAAAAGCGAATTTGAGCGTCTAATTGAATTCGACATTATACGTGTGGCAGGAAGCTCTAATTGCTGAGCCGTGCAGTTGCGAAGACCGGTTGAAGTTACGGTGGCTTAAAAATATTTAATTTTTTAGCGAGAGACAAAAAATCTTTTTATTTTGAAAAATCAGTAATGTAAATTAGTTTTTTAGTGTTAGAAGGCACAGTGCAATAGTGTTTTATTACAGTTAAGTATTTTAATTTTTTGCTTCATTTCACTTCGGAAGTGACCTCGGAAGTTATAAGTAGAGCAAAAAGAACACACGGTTATATTCATTACTTTATTTGTATCTGTCGCTTGTTCATTATAGATTTCATTTATTATTCTTTTTCGTTTACTGTTAACCACTTTACTCACGAAATTAGAGCATCTTAAATGGTGATACCGCTCAGGATGCACGTGTATTAAATTATAATATTTGTCGTTTTGAAGACATGAAAATGTTCTTTGTAAGATTCGCGAACCTGACTAGCGGTTCAAATCAATCAATAAGCGTTTTGAATTATCGATGAAAATTTATGAGTGAATAAATCTGAGATTAATACGCGAAAAATATATGAGTGCGTCTATGAAACATTCATTTTGAGGAATCGATCCTACTATCTAAAATCGTCATAATTCACTTGGAAAATAAATTTTCAAATGAAAATAACTAATTTGATTAGATGTTAACTAATAATTTAAAAATAATTTAAAATTTTTCAAACGTATCGCGAGCCTTTACTAGTAATGAATAGTTTTCATTCACAGCTCTAGCAAGTGTAAGGTCAAGGAGTTTTTGAAATGATTGGCAGTTAAAATAATAAGCCGATAATTCGCACTAAAAAATTATGACCTCTATTTAAATTCCTAATAATATGAAGAAAATGAATATAAAAGTATGCATGTCAGTGCTCGCATAAATTAAAGTTTGTTGCTATAAAATAAATCATACTATGAACAGACCACGTCTCAAAGTGGGCACTGCATTAAAACAAATTAGGAAATTAAAGCATTTAAAACGTATGAACTTTGATGGCCATGGAAGACATCCAATAACATAAGAGCTGAGTCGATCCGTGCCATATCGACTTAAGGGGAAGGTATACCCTAAAATTTTCAGATTTGGCATTTCTGGGACTTAATCTCATCTTAAAGCTGAAATTCTGCTCTTTCCAATGGTACCACTGCCATCTCTGCACGTAAATATTTACGTTCGTGACGTCTCTTTAAAGGGAAGCGGGTGAGAGAGTTTTTAAGTAATTAGATATAAGGTAATTAGCTGCTGAAATCTTTGAATATAGTTTCTACTTGAGTTGTGCTGCAGTTACATGCTTAGTCTCATCTTAAAGCTGACATTCTGAGCTTTTCAACGATACTATTGCGATAGCTGTGAGTGAAATTTAACGCACACAACGGGGCTTTAATGGGGGGCGGGGGGTGGAATTCCTTCAGTAAATAGACCCAAGGTAATTCACTCGCTGAGACTAGAAATATTGGTGTATCTGGCATCAAGCTGCAGTCACCCTCTTCGCTTTGTGCGGAGTGGTGTTCTGCAAGACGCTCCTAGCATCCTTGAGTATGATTAAGCCACAGAAGCCTGTGGTTTGGTAGCTATGCTACATTTAGTGACTATTTCAAGGCGCACAGAACTTTGTCGCGCCGCCCTGAAAAGTTCAACTTTTTGTCACGGAAAACCTATCTCCTCCTAGAGTTTTGGAGCTACAGCAATGAGACATATACCATTCTATTTGTAAAGACCATACCTATGCAGCAACACGGCCCTTTTTTAGATTTGTGCATAGTTTGGATTTAAAATGGGGGGAAAGGGGGGGGGGGAATGAGAAAAAATGAAAAAATGGAAAAATGCTTGTAAAAAAAAACTAAAGCAAAAATAAAAAATCGGGCCATGTTACTGCATTGGTATGGTATGATTTGGTATGATTTCTACAGTCCCCCCTTTTTTGTTCGTTTTCTATGAATTTCACGTTTTCTATCAATTTTTTCGAAGAAATTACACGAACAAAAATGTCTTAGAATTCTGTTTTACATAAGTGTACCAAGTTTCAGAGTGATCCGTCCATAAACAAAAAAGTTTTTCTGGAGGGTATACCTCCCCCTTAATTTCATGCAATCCTCAATAAATTTACGAAATTTGCTATTTGTTGAATAAGAAACGGGCATCGTTTTAAAATCAAGTGTTATGAGCAGTTATATTAATTGAAGGAATGTGTGAATAACTAGATCAGACCGCTAGCTGTTACCATCGTAGACTATATAATTAAGCCTCATTAATGTCTCTCTCACACAGAAGATGTTGTGCGTAGTAACATTTTATTAAAGCGAGAATAGTGAAAAGAATGAGCCCTGGCCTAGATTCCTTTCTTCATTTGATAATTATAATTTAAAAGAAGAGCTTCGTGCCTAGGATTTTAGTCTTTCGTAATAATTGCTAATAATTTTTACGACGAAATTTTAAATTGTACGATGGTCTGTAACATTCAGCGTTACAACACGTGCATTTCGCGCTTCGCTCTTTTTGAACTCGCTAATTAGCAGAAATATTTAATAAATTGTGCTCGACTCAGGGCAGCAGTTTTTGCAAGGGAAAATTTCTAGTCATATTTTGGCACTGCTTCTTTGGCAGGAAACAGAAAATGTTGCGTGGGCATAGATAATACGGCATGCGTTTCTTTATGGCTGTGAGAAAAACATCGCTACTGCACAACACCACTGGATAGAACAACCTGAGCATTATTTCCAGCAGGTGAAATTAAGGAAATTTGTTTCGCGTTTTATTTTGCTGGCCGAGCTACGGATCAAAAGATTCAACTTAATTGCGGCTTAAAATTGAAAAAAAAAACAGTATTTATGCGGGCATGGATGAATCACGTGTCACCTCAAGCTCGTAAAATTCTCATGATACGGGGGTCTAAAATCACTGTCGTGTAAAGTAACGTTATATTACGCAGAAAAATTAGTGCATGATTTGCACAGTTTCACTGTAAATTTGAACGTCAAATTGTTTCCTTATAATTTAAGAAGGCGGCAAATTTGTTAAATTTTAATTGCTGTCCCAACCATTTCAAATATCTTCATAAGCTACAATTTTGAAGCCTTTAGAAACACAGGCCATGCAATAATTGGACTAACAAAATTAATTGCAAGTAGCAATAAAATTTAATTCAATCTGCTAACTGTATTTGGTTGCACAAGCGCTATTGTTCACTCGTCTATGCAGTCAAATGAAGCTCTCGAAAGCGGATCGCGAAAATATAACGTCATTACATCTCTGCCTTCGCTCCATCTCAGTTCGTAGCCGAGCGTCTCGGTTCAACATTAATATTCGCGTAGTCTTATTAAAATGCTCACATATTGCTCGCCTTTGAACTCGTTCCAAATAAGTCTGAATATTTTAAAGGCATTCGCGAGACGTCTTTGTCGGTATAGGTCCGTCTGTCTCATATTCCACACTCTGGAAGAAAAGAGTGGCTTTTCTTAAGCGTGCGTTTTTCACTTCCACTCTAAAGTCGTTGTCGCAAATATGAACCGAGACCATTTCTGCGAGCTCTAATTGCAGGTACTCCCACTCTAAAAAATACGGCAAAATAATTTCATATTAATTTGAATTTGGAATTATTGAAGGTAGCGGGCTTCGTTGAGGGAAATAATTCCTTACTGAAATAATTTAGTTCTTGGCACTGATAAATATAGAACACTGTTGTTACATCAATGAATGTCTCGCATGTAAAAGGCAGCTTATTACTGCAAGCAAGCTTCGGGATGAGTGGAGCTAAAATATGAATCGATATTAGGCAATTAAACCATATATGAACTTATGAATATAGCTATTGGAATATAGCTATTTATTGCCTCAACGCATGAAAACTGTTCGAAAAAAATGCGTAAAATTGCCTGACCGGCATTTCAGTGGCCGGTTTGTACGTTAAATAAAACACCTAAAATAAAACACATAAAATCAATCAATCAAAAACCTAGTCGCCATTTCTTTGATAAGACACATCAAACACGTACTAAATTTTTGAAACAAAAAACGGTGGAGCGGTTTTGACCGGCCACTAGAACGCCGGTTACAACGTAGTTTCACCGTTATTTCTAACAATTTGTATTGTTTTATGCAATCATAAATACAACAGCACCAGCAATATTTCTCAATTAAACTTTTTCGGTTTCTTAATTTCAGTTATAATTCGAACGCTGGAAAAAGTGAGATCCGTTAAATTTCGAACAGTTCCCTTCAATTTAGAGTCGTTAAGAAATGGGATGTAAACACCATGGGATGCTACAAGTTTTTAAAGCATGTCCATAATAAGAGTGTGAGCAAAATTTCTAAGGTTAAGAGTAGTTATGTATGCCTTTAATCCTAACATTCGATAGATTCATTTTTTTTTACTATCACTAATTTGTTCATCTGTGAAAACCATAGAAAATGTGAAAACGAATTTGGATCCTTGATTCAAGTACGTTATTTGTGTTTTTTTTTTCAATTAATAAAATATATATTTATCAAGTGATTCATTTTTAATTTTCGCGCAACAAAATATCGAGAAAACAGAACACGCCGACACTTGAGATATAGAGAACGGAAACAGTTCATTTCGGCAGTACACTCCTCCTCGCATTGTTGTTCCTGCATCTCTACGACCTTTTCATCAGACAATATTTATTTTCATGGATAAAACCTGACACAATTGATGGCAGGCAATTAACACAAAATATTGCTTCAACTTCATCGCGCGCCGATGATATTGTACCCGGCAATGAATAACCTCGCACACCGCCTCCTGCTATTGCTTATTTTTTCATTCCGCGGCTCGTGTCGCTCAAAGAAAAAAATTTCGATTACACCGAACTTCGGAGGAATCGACTTTGTGTGCGTTCACTCTTGAGCTCGGATCAGTTATCCACCGTCACTCACGCAATGTGAACAGCAGATACTACAGATTACAAATGCACTAAAGGGCATATGAGGTCTGTCCAACATCTCGAATAAATGAGATAAGGGAGTTTCGCTGGCAAGTTCAATGAGATCGATTCAAGTATTGAGTTAGATTCAACACACAATTTTTTGGATCAGCCAAATTGCTTCTCATTCGCAACTTTCAGACTGATTTTCATTCAGTGTTCCATTAAGGACGGCAAACGGCCAGCCGTTCTCATCCGTTGTGATCTTCTATTGCGTTAACGTAAGATTCGTGGGTCACGCATGGCAGCAATTCCGGAGTGTGTGCGTCCATCAACTTTACAGAGAAATATTCCCAGGGACAAGAGCAATGTAATATTTTATGACATCGCTCCCCCACCACGTCTTTTCTTCTCCCTTCATTTGCCAAGCCAAAATAAATCTTTGTATAAACCCGAACACGTCGATTTGAGCTGACATTGACGAAGACTTAGCGGCCTCGAAACTCAGGCCGTGGCCGTTGCTCTCGAGCTGCCGGGTGGATGCGTAGGACACTCTACCGGGGCCACTCTAGTGAGTGATCGGTGGTCACGATGTGACCATTCTGCTAACTGATTGGTGGTCACGATGTGACCATTCTGCTGACTGATTGGTGGTCACGATGTGACCATTCTGCTGACTGATTGGTGGTCACGATGTGACCATTTTGCTGATTGATTGGTGGTCACGATGTGACCATTCAGCTGACTGATTGGTGGTCACGATGTAACCATTCTGCTGACTGATTGGTGGTCACGATATGACCATTCTGTTGACTGATTGGCGGTCACGATGTGACCATTCTGCTGACTAATTGGTGTTCACGATATGACCATTCTGTTGACTGATTGGTGGTCACGATGTGACCATTCTGCTGACTGATTGGTGTTCATGATGTGACCATTCTGCTGACTGATTGGTCGTCACGATGTGACCATTCTGCTGACTGATCCGTGGTCACGATGTAACCATTCTGCTGACTGATTGGTGGTCACGATGAGACCATTCTGCTGACTGATCCGTGGTCACGATGTGACCATTCTGCTGACTGATTGGTGGTCATCTTGTGACCATTGTGCTGACTGGTTGGTGGTCACGATGTGACCATTCTGCTGACTGGTTGGTGGTCACGATGTGACCATTCTGCTGACTGATTGGTGGTCACGATGTGACCATTCTGCTGACTGATTGGTGGTCACGATGTGACCATTCTGCTGACTGATTGGTGGTCATGATGTGACCATTCTGCAGACTGAAGGAAACTGTTATGACCGGTGTCATTTGATTAGTGCACCCCCGGAGTTTATACTACTTATGAGGATTAATAGCCGCTTCCTGTTAGGTTAGGTTGTTTGGTGTGGTCAACATTGTAGAAATAAAACGTTAAATTTATGATCACAAATTACATCCGGTAAATCATCAAATGCTCCTATTAATTTCAGCTGCAATTTAGTCAACGGTACGAGGTGATGATAAAAAATTACGGCACTCATTAATTACTGGCGGTTGACCAACTTTAATAGAATGTACTTTAAAGTTATTTGAATGTTAATTGCATAATTTAATGATTTTTCTTATATATATTCATGAATTCATCTAGCTATTCTTAGCATTAGGTCGATCGTAACTCTGAAAATAAAATAATTTGTCTCTAATGGTAAGCCCAATCCTGTACACGAGTGAGTGAATGATGTTGAAATGATCATATGAGTCGGCGATGATTCGATGATTACAGTCGGCGACGGTAATCATCATGCCGCATTTCAATATGACGCTGCAGCTTCGCAGCGCCATTATAATATCCATGAATTGGAATAAGTGTCAATGATGCGCTCACTCGTAAGAACTTCCTATGCAAACTAGCCCCTAAAACGCAGTAATAAAATAGGACCTGAGCCGCTCGGAGACACCTTCTCAAATTGACTTCTCGCTCAGCCCTGCCATAAAAATACTTCTCGTTCGCACATGAACTCTACCGTAAAACTCAGACGAGCAAATCTTTTTACGGCCATAAATTAAAAAAAATTAGTTTTCTGTTCAAATATTCTCTCGGGTTTGAATAAAAATGTTTTGAAAATCTTTTATTTCACTGCATATTTCGAGAAATGTTAACCGGAAGTGCCGGTAAAGATGGTTGCCTTTAGAAACTTTCATCCTTATTCCGGAAAAAATTGTTAATTGGTTGCTTTCTGTGTATTTTAGCATTCATGACAATTTTATTCGATCTTGTATATGAACGGTTTCCCGCAAACGAAAGAGATGAAAGACTGAGCAGCATATAGTCGGCATGGTTATCTTGCAATTATCTAGTCTATGTTGTTAAAATGAACACTTGCAACGTAAATTTTCATGCCTGATTGATAGTTCCTCTTATTCATAAT
This sequence comes from Hyalella azteca, assembly GCF_000764305.2. Lineage (NCBI taxonomy): Eukaryota > Metazoa > Arthropoda > Malacostraca > Amphipoda > Hyalellidae > Hyalella > Hyalella azteca. Next base: position 464,339 of record NW_025937347.1, on the reverse strand, counting down.
TGATTAACCCATAAATCAAGAATCTATTCGGTAGCAAGAACTATGATCCAATATGGAAAACAGAAGGAAAACTCTCGACTTGTATTCGCTAAAATTTTCGAGACCCCCTAAGCTCGGACTGTGCAATCTACGGCTCTATAAACGTTTTTAAATTTATAACAGCAATAATCTCCTTAAAGAATACATCGACAAGTTAGCGTTCCAGTTTCGCAGGGTTTTACGAATTTATTTTTAACAGAATGACAGATGAGAGATGTTTCATAGCTGAACTCTGAACTGCTCCGCGTTGGTGGAGGGTGGAAAAATAGCAAGTTGATATTCGTCGAATCCTGCTTATATTTTTGTCGTACTTCACCTCACTTAGGTAGCTCGTCAGAAACCAGGCCCAGAGAGTTAAAGATCTTATTTATGATATATTTTCCGAATAATAAATTGAACGTTTTATCTGTGAATAATTTCAAAATTGGTTTCTTTGTCGGATATAATCATGTTATTCCTCCTCTGATTCTCTTCTTGTCTGTGAATACAGTTGTGCGCGGTACGTTATAAAATTAATTACAAATCTTCCCTGTAGATAACAGTCCTCAAGTGAAATTTATGTTATTTTTTCGTACCAGGTATATTCCGGCTCAGTTTTTTTTTATCCTAATCAGTGTTGCTATTTCGTAGTAGTCGTGCAGATTCATCGGCGCAGATCGAATTGTAGCGAGTACGGCCGCAAGGTATTAGTTATCATTCATTTAGTAAAGCAATATTTTGAATTTCATCTTTTGTCTAATGTACTCACGCGGGAAGCAAGTAAATTATGGGCAAGGTTTGATTAAACAATGATGTTTTAAATTCGAGACACAAATTAGGATTGAAAAATGTAAGAACGAACAAATTCTGATATAAAGTTAACAAATTTGCTTCTTGTATATTCATGTTAAACCTAAACTCACTCTGGAAACATTATCATTTCTAGCAGGCTTAATTCGAAGCTTGAACCTAAAGATGGGCTGAAAGTAATTAGACTGACACCGCCAAAGACCTAAAATTCTCTTGAATGAATTCATGCCCTCGAAATCTTAGCAAAAGTTGAATACATCACGTGAAATTATAAAAATAAATTCATACATATGCAGCAACTTCCGCCTGCCAAGAGGCATCCTGAGTGCAAGTTCCTGGTCGCGGCTTATATATATTCAGCAGAATTTTGTGGCCCATTTGGCGATGACTGAGCGTCCAGTTTTCGAATGTGTTTCTTGTGCTCAGTAAAGCGCATTACTCCTCCGATTAATGGAGATGTGCACACAACAGCAGATAAGCTTCTTAACCGCGGATTGTAGCCTCGGCTCAGTGCCGGCTAAATGGCGATGTCTTCGTACCCGAGTAACCTCAACAAACCCCGGAGGAAATTTTCGAGCGACGGCCGTTGACGATAGTTGGTTGTGCCTGATTCAACTCAGAACTATACCAGGCAAGACTAGAGAGTACTGTTGAATATCTATAAAAATATAACTCAGTACTCATTGCAGTGAGTGACAGAGAGCGCATTTTCTCGTCGACGAAAACGTGAAGTCATGGACGGACAGACAGACGGACGGACATAGCGAGCACAATAGTGCATTTTTTCCATTATTGAGAAAATGCGGTAAAAATACTTTCATGATGAAAGCTGTGGAATTAAATTTATAAACTTTTTTTTTAAATGGTGTAAATCAATTCAATCAACGTAAGTTAGTTCTTATTTCAAGAATTATAAACAACGGACCTTCAAAGTTGGTCTCATACTTCGAGGTTTGATTTGAAATTTGGTCCGTTAAACGAAACACTTACATTGTCGAATTTCTTAATCCGTCAAAGTAAAACCAACTGAGCAGTCAGACAACAACAATTCAATTAATTAAATGATATTTAAATGAATGTAACATCCCGAGTACCCAGAAGAACTTCTAATTTGGCCAAGAAACTCATACCGTTTGCAAACCCGTTAGACAGTAAAGTACCCCAATAAAACTCAATCCATATCCATTTGTCTATCGAATAGTAATAGTACAACCAGAGTTACTGTCGTGCAACGCAGATAACAATTTTCGGGACTTGTGAAAGTGTCTTCTAAAATTCGAAGTTGCAAGGCGGAATATGAGATTGCGCTGAAACGTGCATCTCATTCAACACGTGGTCCTTATGATCGATATGTTAATAATTGGTAATTATTTTTTTGTCGGTATCATGGATAGAAACAAGCTTTGCCGCCTTTTGTTTTCAAGTAGATTAAGTTGCAACTTGTCTCACGAGTACATTTGATTTTGTATTGATGCACTCATTCATTGATGAGTTATTGTTTTTCGCCGAAAACTTCATCGTAATTGGAACTTGCAGGCTTGGAGTGGCGACTACGAGTGGCAACTGCTACCGTAATGCATGTGGGTTTAGTAGAGTTGCTTTGCATTATCTAAGTTGGATTGATATAAGTTCGAGTAGCATATCGAGCGATGGACCAATTTTGCGGTTGTGTTTGGGTGTTTAACTGCGGAATTTGGTGTGCAAATAAATTTTTAATTATGGTTATGAATGTTGCAATGTTAACTGTGTTTTCTCGGAAAATTCAGGGATTATAAGGTCTAGTTATATTGATCAGGAAGCGATTGATTGGTAAACACTCTTTTGTTGATTTTCGCGACTTAAAGTTCCGGCGTTGGTTATTTTCTTTGCATTAATAGCACCGCTTGAAAAATTCTAATCTTCCATGAAAACGTTGCACGGTTGAATATGGAAAGTTCCCCCTAGTGCAATCCATAAACGTGTTAGTTGTATTATTATTAGTTATTATTTGTATGTTATTTTATTTTTTATTTAGTTATTATTCAAAGACCAAAAACATAGAATCATCTTAACATTCGATTGAGGCAACGCCCTGCATAAAAAAGTTTCCAACGATTTATTAAATAAATTAAATGACTATTTTCCAGAAGTTTCCTTACATACTCAAAATAAATTAATGATCTAATTAGTATCTCTAACCTTACGATCGAGAAATTATCGCACAAGTCAGCAACACTTGAAGAAACTAATGCTGAATAAATCTACAAATGATTTGCAACACACGTTAGTGTGTAATTCAGTTGTAACAGGAAGACTAATTTGTATGAAAAAATTTCAGTGCAATAGTAGGTATATCCTATCCACAAATGGTACTCGCGTGATGTGCAGAATATCAAGGTATGATACGGTGCAAGCATGAGGGTTAGATATCAACGATTGAACTCAACGATATCAGATATCGTTAAGTTTTCGTTTCAATCGTTAGATATCAACGATTGAAAGATTTGGGAGCAACGGTTGAATATTTTTAAAAATCGCCGGCTCAACGTCAGGAAATCCATTGTAATCTCTCTAACTTTATCTTTTAAACGGAAATTGAAGCATTTTTTTTAAAGATAACACTGCAGATAACTTAGCAATATGCAGCGGTTAAATAAATTTACGATTCAAAGCAAGAAAAAAAATTGTTCCATAGTTTCGTTGCATTTTTCGTGATAATATCGTGTTGTGTTCACTGCTCAAGAGCAAATATGAACGATCGATTGCACGAAAAATTGTGTACTGAAGAACGCTATGAAAAAGAAAAATTTTCTTGTGAATGTAATACTCGATCGTTTTTGACTGATTTATAATTTCATGACTGTAACCAAAGACTTTTTGCCTAAAAAATAGATAAGCAAATAAAAAAATGAATTAAAATAAATGTATTTTGAGACATGAGGTCAACTTGACATGATTTAAGTTCATCAAATAAATGTTGAGAATAAAAATTTGTCGAATAATAAATAAATCCATCTACATCATAAGGCAAGCAATTAAAAATTGAATCTTGTTGACAGAATCCTAATACAACGTTAAGATAAAGTGTTTTGCCATTGTACCTGTTATATGTAATATTTCTATCTACTCTACATGGCTTCAAACGCATTCCCTGACATGAATGGTCCATCGATAAAAAATACATAACGTGATGCTCTGAATTCCCGTCGGAAAATGGGAACGGAAATATTTTTGCTCGAAACAGTGTCGGTCGGTGTAAGGTTCGTCGGGCAGAACTGGCGAATGCCGATCGCAATCGCTTCCAGTGCTCCGCAAATAAAACAGACCGATACTGAAAGGCACATTCGACAAACATTTTTATCTCAACGCCAAAAATCGAACGTGATTTTATTCAAATCTAAAGGCAAGCCGTAACCGCTTTGAATACAGAAACGAATTCTGTTTAACCGCATTTAACGAAGTGCTTGAATGCCGTCCATGTCAGAATTCGGCTTTCGGGAGAAAGTTTCTCTTGGGCTTCGCGGCAAAAGTTGTCTTTCCTGAAAGTCGGATTTCATGAGGAAATAACAACTTGTAAACTTATCGGGTCCACAAAAGTTTCGGTGCAGGACGTATTAAAGTTTTAGATTTTCTAGCATTGAATGGAAGTGATTAGAAGGCAAGCGACGGAAGGGAAAGTTGAACTTTGTAGCCTCTGCTAGAAGTTTGGACTTTCCGTGCTTTCGCTATTCGAAAGAAAACTAAAAGTAAGAGCTTGGGAAATTGGCTGAACGGCTTATGAGAACAATGTGACCTCAAATGCAATTTCAAATGAAATGCTGTGGTATGTGGCCGAATTGAATTCGAAGGGACTGACGACACGCAGTGAATTCCAACTCTCCATTACCTTTAATTTCACTGATTTTGATATAAATTTAATTTTACTGAAAAATATTTGCTGCTAGGTCCACGAAACGCAGTTGATTTTGATTAGCACCTAAAACTTTAATGGGATGGACATCTTTTGGGTGCGGAAGGCTAGTTAAAAATTGACTAAACCAGGATTTAGTTAAAAAAAGTTATAACTGACATACCGAGCGAACACCTTATTGACCATTGACCAAAATTGGAAAACAGTGAAAATATGCAATTCTTTGACAATGTGATATGCAATGAAAATATGATATGCAGTGACAGAGGCCAATTTAATGAAATTATGTGGGAAAAAGGAAAAATCAGATGTAATTAATATAGGTAATTATTCAGTGAAAATATACGATGCAATAAAAATATTGTATACAGGGAAAATTTTACTATAGAATAAAAATATTCGACACGGTAACTATGCAATACGGTAAAAACGCACGATATAGTTGTAATGAAGTCTCTATACTTCATTGGGGTTCGTTGCGCAGGTTCTTTGAAACATTTAGGAACACCAACAATTTAAGGGGACCTGCTACCCAAAATCTTGAATTTTGGCGTTTTTGTGTTTTTGTGCTCATCTGAAAGCTGGAATTTAGTCTGTGAGGCGATACACGTCAGGAGGAGCACAGCTCGATATGAGCAGCAGTCTGTGAGGTGATATACGTCAGGAGGAGCACCGTTCGATATGAGCAGGAGTTGGACGTTACAATTCAAACGCGTTACATCAACAGCGCCACGGATTCGTTTGGCCGCCGCCGTTCATCCGCAAAATGAAGCCTCGCGCCAATCATAGGCGTGGAAACTGAAAGTTTGGCGCAGAGGAAATGTTTTCAAAATATTTCAACGAATGTGTTAGTAAAATTCCTATCAATCGCTGCATCTGAATTTAACGGCAGTCAAATCCAAAGCGAAAATCTAACTAATTATCGATTCAAATCGTAAAATTCGTTCCCTGAAATTTTCCAAACCCAAACGGGAAATTTAGGAATACGTTTCGTTCCAAAAAACAAAAACAAAAACGTTAGCGCACTAAGGTATCGTATTAACTCTTCTGCTGCAAGCTTCTCTCGAGGAGCCTTAGTCAATTTGCTAACAGCGCTCTTCGTTCCGATCCAATACACGTATTTATTATAGAAATTTCAGGGCGTCCAAATTTATATGAACCCAATCGGAACAGAAGAATTCTCTCTATCTGGGATCGGGAAACATCGGAAAGCACTAAACTTGGTGCTGGAAATGTGAGAGCAACGAGAGTTGCATGATGGCAGCCACTAGCAGACCAGGAAAGTGGTGCGCTGCATGATGGCAGCCACTAGCAGACCAGGAAAGTGGTGCGCTGCATGATGGCCGCCACTAGCAGACCAGGAAAGTGGTGCGCTGCATGATGGCCGCCACTAGCAGACCAAGAAAGTGAAACTATTAATCGTTGCATTAAAGGCACATATAAATACAAACACGACGAATCTCGAGGTGTTACATCGCTAATAACTACCTACATATCGTCTCAAATTGCACGATATCATTCCATGCGATCGGCACGAAAAAATTGAACGAAAATTTAGCATTGCTGATTAATCTTTTGCATTGACCCAGATTATGGTAAGGTTCTTCGTCCGGAAATGATGACGCATGACCCTAATTAAAATTAATTTGAAATGATTTTGAAATGGAATATTTGCTTGAATAAACAATTTTTAAATCCCTTTATTACCTGGAATAAACAATGTCAGGGTTTGTGTGAATTTTTATGAAATGAAAAACTCTCTGTATCAATAATAGGTTCCACTGAGCTAACTAGATTGATGGTAACGCTACAATTACACAAAACGAATTTGTAATAAAAGTTCATAGCTCCACGACTCACATGTTGAAATTTTTTAAGCATCGAATGATATAAAAGCCTCCTATTTGCGTTCTAGTCCCCTATGGGCAGCTCAACGTATTCCTATCGATATCTGCTTGAGGATTAGAGAGAAAATCTGGGCCAACATGTCAGCTCGGAAAGCTGGGCCTCGGGCAATAGCATCGATGCTGCTATGAGGCCGGAGTTCAGAAAATTAGAGATGGGAGCATATGAGCGGGGCCGGGGAGATTCGATGAGATTTTGTAGGTATGCCATCTCTGTATTATTCGACCTTCAATAATAAGTGATCCTCGGAGTGCAGGCACAGACTCGCTTGGATCGGGTTAGGGTGTAGGATTAACGGGACGTAAATTGAGGTGAATGAGGAAGGTAAGTTTTCTTCTTTAGTAACATATTCTCTCTCGGTATTTTAGATAGCTTGCAATAGAAGGTGCAAGTCATATAAAAACGAAATTGAAAGCGGGCGGAAAAAATTGAATATTTAGAATTCCATGGTAGAACATTGCGAGGTGAATAGTTTAGTGGTTCATATAATCGGGCGGCATCTAAGATCAATACACGGAGTGCAAAAACTCGTTAATGTCGTAGAAAATAATAGATTATTTTCACCAATTGAATTAGAGATAAGGTCTTCAATTCCCGCACTAAGAGGAAAAATCATTGACGAAGCAGAGATCACCGAACTAAGTTTATAATTCGACGACTTCTGAAAAACTAACAGCGAAACCAAGATATATCGCGCTAGTATTGTTGCGCAATTTAATTAAACTACAATCATTTATTGATGAGCACTTTTTTACCATTCCAATAACAATTTGATAGTTATTTAGTCAAAGTCCTCAAGATATTTTGGGAGTGCTCCCTAAATCGTATAAAACTTGTTGATACCTCAAAGTTTACAATTCCTCCAACTTATTTTACCAAGAAGTTACAATGCGATGCATTCATGTTTGCAATTCAAATTCAGGAATTTTTTATTTTCACATAATCGCTTTTAAAGCCGTTGCATTAAACTCGTTCACTGATACAATGAGCCTTTGAAAGGATAACTCCGTCGGCCGTACGTTGGCAGCGTTCATCACGAAATGCCTTCAGCTTGACATAATACCGGGGTCGTTGAAATTCTCCTGAATATTGAGGCCATCAGCTTTAGAGTAATTTATTGAAGGAACTCATGCGCAGCTATAGTGGAGCCTTTGCAGCGGAAAGGAATCATTTAGCTCACCAGAATTAATTCTGTTCAAAAGTCCTCGGAGTTTAAGAAAAGCATTTCAGACTCGCAATCCTTTTCCACGCATGAAAGAGCACGTTCATATTCTGTCGCATTCAAGGCACTGGATGATTAATTTAAAAGCGGGTTTTTATGGGTAAACACATTATCTCATTTATGATAATGAATTATTTTAATCCGATTACCTTAATTCTGTTTACGGTTTTTATTGCGATCTTGGTGTTTGAAGTTTCAATCAAATTACATTTATTGCAGACAGAAAGTAATTTAAAGTAGTTAGTTAAGCAATAATGAAACAATAAAGACTGACGTTTTCGAGGTGCTGTTTTGCTCGAATATATTTTGATTGCTGTACCATTCTAAAATGGCGATCAATTTCTCACAATTTTTTAGATTAGAATAAATTCAAATTTGAGAATGGGAAGGACCGGATGTCCTTTAGGAGCCAAATACTTGTGTAGCAAGCATATTTCCTGAGTAATCAGGCCAACATATTTGTATGACTTGGTTGCTGGTAATAATTCTTTACGGCCCTTGTACTTATTATGTGTGATCATCGATATTGTAACATGACAGAGATTTGAGGGAAAAATTCTTGGATCGAAATACATTATAACTTGAAGGGCGTTATAATAACTCCGTATCATACGTCGTGAGAATAAGTTGTTAATGTATTACCACAGTACAAACTTCCGTCAATAGAATAAAACAATCCCTCACTATTTTCACATTTATAACGCTGGCTTTTTCAATCACAATAAACTGAAAACCACCTCATGGATGAATAGAGCATAACCAACATGCAGTCATCAATCATCACAAATAGTAGAGCAATGCAAATAAAAACTAAAAATTCATCTCATGCATTAAAACATATTGTTGGGCGATTTTTTCCGTAAGAAAATACTCTAAAAGTGAACCAGAATGTTTCTCATTGATTAAAGTAAGTCTACGTCCATAAGAAATATCATCCTCGAATCTCAAAACAACTCCCACTTACACAGAATACTCTTTCAGTCCAACTTCATTTCAAGCACTTTTTTGCTTATTTTCAAGTTACAGGCATTTGTTTCTGGATCTCAGTCGTTCAGCTACTATTCAAATGGATTCTAAATCCAGAATCCCATCTTGAGCTCTGGAATCCTGCAGTCAATCTGGCTGTTGCAGCAGCGATGTCAGCTGCTGCAGCTAACAGATGCAAAGAGAAAGCTAACAGATGGACGAATAATTTCGTTCAAGACAGAAGTAAAGAATCTAGAACCCAGAAAAGGAATCATGCTTTCAAAATAATTTTTTTTGATTCGGGTTATACGAAATTTTTAAGCAAATTCGAAGCATGAGCATTATACACACATTCCCGAATTCATCATTTACCGTTCACACCAGAAGTTAACATAGGAACACACTTTAAACTAAAGGTAGAATTTGAAATAACATTGTTGGGAATGTAATTAATTTTCTCTCTCAAACTATCCTAAATCATATTGCGGAATGTTTGTCATTGCTAATAATAAAGTGTTATTAGAATTAGTAAATACACTCGTAATAATATTTAACATCAGGAACACACGCAAAAATATCTTCTTAAATTCCATTAAAATGCCTGCCTAAAAATAAACAAATGGAGGTACATTCATTCTTATGTACATTATAGATATTGTATATCAATAAAAAACCCTGATCATTTGTATTGTGGTCGGCTTCGGATGAATTAAACGATGCTCTCAAAGAAACAACAATGCGTTCGATATGATTAACAAGAAAATGGTTAACAAGAACATATCATCTAAATTACAGGTATTAACAATTACATAGAATAGCTCAAATTAAATCTGTCATTGCAGTGTATCATAAAAAGGTTACCCGATATAAAAAGTGATAGCCATTACGGAATTAGTTTTCAATATCATAAATATTAACGTCATTTATGTTAAATTACATTACGTTACTTACATTACTTAAATTACTAGAGTTTTCTCGTCTTTTGCGTATTTGATTTCAGCATCATTGAAACAAATGCACTGGATAAATTGTTCTATTTGAACATTTTTATCGTCAAAATTCAAGGGAGCTTTGCACTGGGTTTGAAAGTGAAAAATTCAGCGACGCAGCGTGAATGAACATAGGCGTTTCGGAAGCGAGGTGTCCACTTTTCAACGTACATTGTTCAGTAACACGCTAGCGCGTTTCACCAGAGTCACAACATTTCACAACTCTGCAAAGCATCACAGATGTTCACGTTCGAGTTTAGAGCGATTCTACGTAAACAACGAGAATCAGATTAACTGTTTTACTACTGTCTTACTACTTCATCAGGTTTATTATTTCAGTTAACTGATATCTTGTCGAGGGGCTCAACTTCACAAACTTGGAGTATAATTCAAAGTCAGTATACGAATGCATAACATTCAACGTTCAGAAGTCGCAGTGCATTCACTCATTTAGCGCGTAGCTCGTTCATGCCTTCCCGTGCAGACGTCCTGGAAGTGGCGATAAAGCCTGCTAGTGTCACTGCCGTCCGGAGCTTCTTTGTTTGGCCACAGCCTACGGCGGCTGATAGCGGCGCCTCCTGCCTGGTGATCAGCCGACGCTCCAACACTCATAGCAGTGGCGTCTGTGGCCCTCAACGCTCAGAGTGGTGGCGTCTGTTGCCTAGTGATTACTCAACGCTCATATCAGTGGCGTGTGTTGCCAAGTGATTACTCAACGCTCAGAGTGGTGGCGTCTGCTGCCTAGTGATCACCCAATACTTGGAGTAGTGGTGTCTGTTGCCTGGTGCTAAAACTACGCTCAGAGTTGCGACCTTCCGCCACCGCGGTACTTGCCTGGGATGATTCCACATCCTCATGTTTTCTGGGGATCCAGAATGCAATAGGAGTATCATTGCATACCAACACATTGTAATATTTTTGTGTTAGCTATTTTTGCGAAATGTCGTTTCGCCTCTTCAGATTGCAAATTGCAGTCTTCGCGAATGCTAATCGTACGAGGTCTTGACGTCTGAGTGGCATCGAACTTGCGACCTGTGTCGCATACAGCCTGGAATAAGTTCTCTGCGAAATATTTGCTACAAGTCAAGGGAATAAGAATTCTTGTATGCCATATGTGATTGTACAAATTCAATTTATCTTCGGCTGGGCAATTTACAAATAAGCTTGGACCGTTGATGGGGGACTATCTCAATTAACTCAAGCACTGTCTTGCAGGTTGGTGCTTATTTAAAAGACAAAGTTATCACACATTTACTTCGATTACTGATAATTTACAATTGCGCTGTGCCGTACAGTCCACTCCAGCTAAAGTCTAAAACATGATTGAATAAAATCTTGAAATTATAGAAAACGTAAATTGCGGAATCGTAAAGTCTGAATGAAAATGGAATAATTGTTGCTATAAAAAATGAATAAATTTATACTATTCCATAACACTGTTGTGATGAAGATTCATTCATGACTCGATGATGAAGATACGCGGGTCGATGGTTCCTTTGATCATTGGTAACATAACATTATTGCTATGTTACCTATGTATTAACTCGAATATTGTTTCTTACTGCATCAGTTTATGTTTTCCTTGTGCTTTAGCCCAAAAGCATGACAGTAAAGAAAGCTAATGACAAAGAAGCGGTTGCATAATGTTACTCCCACACTCTAAGAGCCCTATGGTTTTTCTAGTCTTTTTCTAGTCTTTTTTCTCCTGAAAAATTTTCAATTCTAGTCTTTCCTCCGATGAAAAGTTGATCAAAATAATATATATTGCTTAGTTCTCGAGGATTTTTTCACACTTCAAGTGAACAAGAATGGCGCTGCGAAGAAAAAGACTACACTTCTGATGGAGCGAGTGAAGTGAAGGAGTTAAACCAAAGTTCTCGTTAGCGATACCTGACTTTACATTGAGGAGATAGTGAGGTGGCGAGAGCAAAGCCTCTTCACGAGCCCCACTAGCGTCTCCCTATGAGACTAACGTTATAAAGGCAGGCTGAAAACTTTACCCATTAACAGCTGCACGATATCTTCACGTGAGGTCTGCACACTCGCCAGACCTCAGTCTTAATGACCGTTGTTCTGATCCTGTACTGCAAGGAACCGTCACACTGCACCGCAGTAACCATATTAATGACGAAGTTAGCATTTCAAACGATTATTATACAAATTATGTATTGCTGTTCGCTTTTTTTTATTTATGGAGAGCTTATCGGGAGTTATACGGACATTAATGTTGCATGAACCCTTTTTATTAGTTACTTTAAAAATTAAAAACATATATGTACCCACTAATGCAAGATGATATGGCAAAGGTATGCAAAAGTTTCCATGCGGCATCTGCCTTTTACAAGGATACACCGTAAAATCTAAACACTACCCCATAGACCGCGTTAATTATTTTCGCCTTACATGTAATTAGATGGAAATAATACTTCATATTAAGCGGCTACAATGCGGGATTAGTGACATGCGGTGCTACCTGAAGCTTTACGGCTATACGCGGTAATTGCGCGTGCTCACCAAGTTGTACTTGATCACGAAAGATTTAGGAACCTTTACTATGGCCAATGCATATAAATTAAGTCCCTATCCAAAATGCATGACTGAGAAATCAATGAAATACCTTCAAATACTAAACTTAATTGGAAACGCACTAAATTCCAATTAATTAGTTATACAGTAGCTTATTCTAGTTTAAGTTGAACGGTTTTCTAATTTCCTTTCTTATTATTTTAATATTTTATCATAGGATGGATTGAAGGAGCAAAAAGGGATTGAGGTAATTACCCCTTAGATCCCCTTTGTCTTAGGGAAAGTGAAATCATGAGGACTATAATCATGAGGCATAAAAATTAAACACATTTCAAATATATTCAAAGCACTAGAAGACATAAACATTGCGACAATCTATAATGAAAGCTGCTTGCCTATTGAATAACTTTGCTCAGCTTGCATTAAAGTTGTAAGTATTCTTATCGTTTCTACTGCTCTTGAACGCGAGAATTTGATAGCTACTAATTTTTCATCTGGACGAGACTCTAAAATTTTACTTCTATTTTTATATTTTTTTCATTCAGTACTTATTCGTTCTTGAGTTTTGTATGCGAATTTTTTACAGATAAACGAGCCGAGCATCCAAAATTTTTCCGCTCCATGTTTTTTCACTTTTATATAAAAGCAATGTCGCTGAAAGTCAGCGGTCTTGTTTTATTCGTAGAAATTAGCAGAGCATATTTCCGGGGAAAATGTGGATGAGATTTTTGGGCAAATTTTTGAAATCTTGCCAAAGTCATGCCAAGATGACATGAGAAAGGCATGCTGAGTATAGCCCTCACTCTAGTCAAGCATGAATGTTCCACACATTCATGCTTGATTCATTGCGCAGGAGACAGTGAAACTAGCTTACTGATTTAGTCGGCATATATTTTTGCATGAGTAGGAAAAAAATCGCAAAAATCGCATGCAATAAGTGTTAGAGTTTCTCGCACAAACGAGAGATTTATTTTCACTTCAGTCATCTTTGATAAATTTATTAGCAACGGAAAAATGTGGCAATGTTCTGCATGAAATTTAGGTAATTTCACGATTTTCCAAACTCACGAAATATTTAAACGATCATTAAAAATTCTAACATATCAGAAATGTAACATATCTGAAAGGCCTTTCACGCATATGTTTGTTTAAACTCATCTTCATTCAACATACGAGAAGGCAGACTCGTTGCCTGACCGTCCTTGTATCGCTACTACAAACAATGTATATCGAAGAATTCTTAAGTTTTCGAGAATTTTTATCTCTTTGAAGAAGAATGGCTATTCGCCTCTGTTGTATTCATAGAGGACGTTGCTACCGAGATGAGGACTCCATCGAGACAAAAAACTGCCCGCCTCATCTCACTTATCCGCAACTAAAAATCTCGGACGAGGCAAGAAGCATCTTCGCACAGAGACACAAAAATGCAGTATCGTTCCTACGAATTTTCGGGGAAGCAGCTCCAGCAGGTAATTTTGGGACCTAATGAATTGGCCATTTTTCAGTGTTTGCCGCTCACATTTTTATAATTAGCTCAGTCCAGACTGAAGCGCTGCATTTTGCCTGCGACCATATTTCAGAAAATCATTCTTCCTCTCACCAAAATCGTGAATTCAAAATGATGAAGCGCACGGCGGATGGCAGGCCAGAAGGAAAGTTGCGCCGCTTAGGATAAACAGAGAAGCTTTCGCTTGCGTCAGCTGTCTGAACTCGCCGGGTAAATCATTTCTTTAGATTCTTAATGCGCATGGAAGAAATGTACAATGAAATAATTGGCTATCCAAATTATCGTGATAATTCACAGGAGTTAGGATATCGGTAATCGTTGGTCGTTAAACGTCAAATTATTTTTTGCAATTTCCCACAGAATGCCCAGTTGATCGAAAAATCGCTTCAAAATAGCCCGAGGAGCTTTTCAGTGGCCGTCTATATGACGGTAAATTACACTATATATTATATATTCACTGAACATAACTGAGAAGAACTTCAACATGTTCTATGTATGACGGTCTTGACCAATGTATTGAAGGGATGCTACAGCTAATTATGTACGTATAACAGGCCATTGGGCCTATTTTCTTACATTACATCTATTACATCTATATACATCAGGCCATTGGGCCTATATATTTTTCTTACATTACATCTATTACATCTATTTACAACAAGCCATTGGGCCTATTTTCTTCAGTGCCGACACTTCAACTGTATTCTATTCTATAAGAAGTTCGCCCCATATAGGTGGTCGTCACCGTTGCTAATTCTGCTCGGTATATCACCTAAGCTCATGAGCGTTGCAAGCATTCGAAGAGACTCCGAATTGTGATCATTAACTTTGTTGAATAAAATAACCATGAAAATTGAGTTCGGAGTTTTCTATAACTGTTAGCGCTTTGAAAAAAGGATTTGTGATGTTTTATTTTCGAATCACCGCCATGATCGCTTCATACATTTTTATAAATTATCATATAAATATCTATAATGTAGTCAAGCTATAGAAATATGATATTTTTCATGATCCCTCACTATAGCTTCATCGTAGAAAATCCGATTGAAATTTTCAGCCTTATTGACATCAGATTGAACAGCCTTATTGACATCTTCCGATTTTAGAATTAATATTTACCTTTTAGTATAGAGTTTAATGTCATCAGAAGCACGGTGATGGCTGACAAGGTCTGCTCACATCGTCACCTAATTTTAACGTCAGACGATGTGCAAACTGACAATGTTAAGGAACAGAATAATTTATTCGAAATTCTTTTAAAATAACCATTCATCATCAGATACGGGATTTTAAAAACTGCATTATCGAGGCGCAAATTTAAAAATGACAAAATAAACCGGTAGTGTTCTTGCATAGATAACAATTGCGCAAAATAACGTGTGTGTGTTCCAGCTTGTGTTCGGCCACGTTGCTTTAATTGCCTCAATTTGAGCTCTCGACTTTTAATTTCCGCATCACGACCTGTAACCAGATAACCGCTCGACAGTCCACGAAAGCACGTTAGCCAAACATATTCTTCACCGACGAAGCAGCGTAAACACATTCAAGCAAATTTAGTTTGGAAAATCCATGCCGTGAGTGAATATTTTACCTATTTGTTATTGAGAAATCAAACATAGGTGGGATGTTTAATTTCATTTTTGATTCCAATAAATATTGATTTTAAATTTCCTGCAACTTTTATCTCAATTTTAATTGGTTCATTGGAAGCCTCGTCCTATGATATTTCCAGGTATCGCTGATAGAAAATTTTGAAATGTGTGTTTTATTCTGCTGTGAATAAGCCACATAACTCGAGGGCTAAAAATATTTAGTGAGTAATTTGCGGCAATGCATCAAATTCTCTTCAGTTAGGCATCAAAGCTCCTTGAAGTCGCATGCTTCCCATTATTCCTTTTATATGGGTGATTTAAATTTTATATAACCTGAGGATAAGTTCTGTTTGTGATAGTGATTACGATGGGTAATGAGGCACAGCGTGACGAATAATAAAGTACTTATTTAAGGCGTACACGGCTTACAGTTTATGACAACAGAAGCTTATATGTCGGAGCTTATGCACTACTGTCTAGAGTAGAACTGCACAACTGTAATAGAGTAGAGTCTGAGTGAGTCTCTGTAATATTACAGAGACTCACTCAGTATTACAACTGTAATAGAGTCTGAACATTTACGGTAGAGTCTGAACATTTACGCGGACCGTTCTCAGTCCTACAGTCTAGTAGTCCTTACTATCCTTCTAATATGAACAGGAGTAATGGAGCACATACGACTGTTCTCGACCATGATTGCAGTTCCTGGTTGAGTAAAGCATTATATAGTTTATGGTATATAGATATATAATAGCATTATGTAACTTATGTTATATAGCTATATAACAGCGTTATATAGCTTATGTTATACAGCTATATAACAGCGTAATATAGCTTATGCTTAGCTGACGTTACAAGGACATGAGTAACTACCGTGGAAATAGGAAGAGGGCACAAATAAGGTAGATTTCATATACATATCACAACGAGGAAATTATCCTCAAAATGGAAGTATTTTAATGATGATATGTCCATGGTCGAATGACAGTAACAATTATCACCTAAAACTTAAGGGGAGCGTCTAGGTTCAAAGGTCGAAATTTTGGCTTTTCCGGGTTTTAGGCTCGTCTTAAAGCTTACTTTCTGACGCATCGAACGGTGCTAGAACCATCTCTGTACGTTGATTTATGCATTCGCATCAGATCCCGTAAGGATGGGAGGTGTCCGGGCCCCTTCAGTAAAGTTAAGGCGGAAATTACCCGGCCGGGCATCAGAAAGGGGATCGTCTGATGTAAAGCGGCCAATTATGACATTCTCCAGTTTTTATACTCATCTTAAAGCTTACTTTCTGCCGCATCGAACGGTACTAGAACCATCTCTGTACGTTGATTTATGCGTTCACGACAGATCCCGTAAGGGTAAAGGAGGTGGGGGGCCTTCAGTAATTCCAAAGGGGGAAATTAACTATAAAATGTGCTCTTCACTCGGCTAGAGCTCAGTAACCTCATAGACAGCAAGCGGGATGGTGTTCATTTAGTTGCTCCATGTACCGATGACTGACTTTGAAGTGAGTTGATGCTTACTTTTGGTATCTAGGCTACGTTACGTGCCTTTACGTGCCGCGCGGCGGCACGTAAAGTTGCCAAAGCTGAAAACCTCTCTCACGGCAATCCTATCTCCTCCGACAGTTTTGAAGCTACAGCAATGAGACATATACCATTCTATTTGAAAAAGAAAGATCTACAAACGTCACTTGATCGTTTTTCCAATTTCGTTATAGTTCGGATTTTATTTTGCAAAAAGTGGGGGAGGGCGGGGGTAAAATCGAAAAATTTCGAAAATATCGGAAAAAATGCTCCAACACTTACAAAAATGAGAAATCCAAAAAACCGCAAAGTGACGTTTTTGGATATGGTCTTTACGCATCGAATGATATGTGTCTCGATGTTGTAGCTTAAAAATCCTAGGAGAAAATCCTATTTCTAATTTTTAATTATTTCTAAAGTACCCCCTTTTTGGCCGTTTTCTACGAATTACACGTTTTCTTTAATTTTTTTTTTCGAAAACTTCACACGGGAAAGAAAGTCTTAGAATTCCGTTTTACATACGTGTACCAAATTTCGAATCGATCCGTCTGTAAATAACCGATATAAAGTTGTCCCTAGACGCTCCCCTTAGGAAGGAGTGTCATATTTTGACTTTAGTCATAAAATGTGACGAAAGGATGAACAGGAACAGCTGCTATTTTATGCAAAAGAACTGTGGTATGATTATCTTTTATATATAAGTTTATCAAGATTCTAAAATCAATTTTAATCTGAATCAGTTTTCTTTATCGAATACCACTGTTGTTTACGGGAAGAATCAAATCGTAAGTGCATTAAGTGCAAAAATTGTGCAAAAAATTATAAATATTAAAATCAAGTGCAAAATTAAGTGAAAAAAATAAGTGCAATTAAGAGCAATTAAGTACAAAAATATTAAGCGCAATTAAGTACAAAAAATTAAGTGCAAAGATTTTTCGGAACGCACGTCAAATTGTCGGCCCCGTAGTTGCGGACACGGCAGCGTTAACGGCTCCTATGATGCGGGACTGGGTTTGTGATGGCGGCAACTTCGTGGTTTATAACTTGAGTGTGTCAACTTGAAGGATAATTACTGTTGAATGGGTAAACTTTAGAGCGATTTTAACTTAAATACTAACTTTGTCTTACTCCTAACTTCTTATATATCGATTAATGTTAAATTGCATTGTCAAGTTAAAAAATTTAGCAATGAATTTGTTTTTGATCGAATTTTTAACTTCTCATGAGCATTTTCTATTTATCAGTAAAATCTAATGCATTAGATTGACAAAAAATATAACTCAGTACTCAGTGCAGTGAGTGACAGAGAGCGCATTTTCTCGTAGATGAAAACGTGAAGTCACGGACAGACAGACGGACGGACGGACAGACGGACATGACGAGCACAATAGCGCCTATTTCCATAAATGAGAAAATGCGCTAAAAATAAGATTCAATCTTTACAAAATCTTATCCTTCAGAGGGTAGCGGTTTTAGCGGCATTTCTAACTATAATATTGTATGTTATAACATATTAATTGTATGTCCTTATAGTGAATCTATTTTCGTTTCGTAAATTTAAAGTTGAAATCCTTGTACAAGTTCTCAATAGTGGATGATTGTATCCACGGCAAATCAGCGCTTATAGGGTAGAAATTGTTGGGTTTGCAAAAGGAGGGTAGAAGTTGTTGGGTTTGTACGGGAAAAGTTGACAGGTTTTCCGACAAGCTCGCATTTTCGGCAACCTGAAGCGTTTCTTAACTTCGCAAGCGAAGTCAGATTGTTAAGAAGCGCTGCTGATGTGCGCTGAATAAAATCAAACTACATGCATCCGTTACGGTTTTCCGCTAAGAGATTTAAATCCCAATGTTTTTTAGTAGTGGTTCAATCAAGTTAACATTGATATTGGTTCAGTGTTTAATTTAAATCCCCGGCTTTTCTGCTCGACGCATGTTTCAATCTGTCAAAGAATGAGTCAGTCTTTAGGTACAAGTTCTTGGAATTGATACCAGGCTCTATTGAATTAACTTTTCAAATGCATGGAGAGTTGAGTCCTTGTCGCATTCTTTTACGAAAAGATTAACAAGTGTCAAGTATATTTAAAATGTTCTAAACACTCAACCATGTGATGTTATTGGTATGCGAAATAATTTGCCATGAAATTTCACACGTCGAATTATCAACATCAAATAGCGCATCGGCCACGATACTTCCTAGCCAGCATTAGAAGCGAAAAAAATGAAGCTCCACGTACTATAATTCTACAAGACTTCGAATTTCCGGCCTCAACCGTCGAGGTATCGTCCTGTAAGCGGCGACATTTCTCTTCACAGTCTAGGTTCCTTTCTCCTGTCATTTCGCTCGGGTAAAGTAGCATTTTTGGCAGCTTAATATTCCGAGCGCGACGTGTGTTTTCATTCTACTCGTTCGAATTCCTTGGCGACCTGGACAGAGAAGCTTAGCAATGGAGTCCGACAAGAGATTCCGTCGCTTTTGCATGCATTACACGCCTCCTTTGGCGTGAATTAGACCGAGAAGGGCCCCTTCATTGTTAGGATCAGCCTTGGGCGCGTTATGCCCTAGACTTATTGTTCCAATCCAGCTAGAGGCGTAGCTCTTATTCAAGCTCATTTTAAGAGCTTTGAAGGTGGGGACCGAAGATGAGAGTTTTGAGTCCAGTAAACTTCATCAATTATGGGCCACTTTAACGAAGCAGGGAGTTAATTTTGCGCACATATGTTATTTTTTCTTCATAAAATATATCATTTAAAGTAGCTCCAACATTAGCAAGCATTTATGATGAATTTACTGATCAGTGATATGAAAAAAAATAATTTCTATGAATATTATTTATAACTCACTTCTTTTATGCATACGGCTCCAACCCACAATTTTTCTGAATCAATAATCATTCTCTGCGATTTGTTCGTCAATAACGCCAGATTTTTCCTTATCGCTAGAAAACTTCCAGCGTCCGCATCTTTTATTTATTGGAACTAAACGTCCGTCAGTAAATTTTTAAGCGCATTTGTTACCGCGGAAACACTGTGTGTGTAATCCAATCATTGTACTTCTGAGCGTCAGAATAAGAAGAAGACGGACTTTAGATTCTGACTGGAAATTTATTCATTGCAAGACTCGTTAATAATTGAGTATACATTTTTTTATGATCTATGTAGATTTATTACAAAAAATTCGGCATTATGTGAGTGAGGTCTTCTATGAGCTCTGAGCTGATGAATGTAGGATGAATTCAATTATTTTCACCAATTACATTTCAGATGAATTTTTTATTATTGTCAACATGTTTGGATGGCTTTTCTTTGCATTTTTAGAAAAGTTATTTATTCGATCCTCGACTTGAGAACTTGAATAAATGTAGAATATCCGCACTTGAAATTTCAAACAGGAATAATCATACTCGTTTAATTGTTCGGACTCATATCACTTAGTGGTTAGATGTGTTTGCTCCAGAGAAAGTTAACGCATTTCCAGCTTTTCGAATAAGTTTTTGAATAAAAATTTCATCGACAAAGCCCAAACTTTTCGACGGTTGATTGGCAGGGGCGGCTGCGTACGAGAAGGCTCGTTTCATTTAGTATACAATGGAATCCCAAAAATAGGGGAAAGAATGGAAAAATTTCGAGTACACATACATAGCTTTGCTATGCACATTTTCGATGTTCTTACTAGAATCATTTTTCTGTGTGAAATTATCACCAAAAAAAATAATACTAACGAAGTTTAGTAATACAGACGCCCATAATAGAAACAAGATGAAGTTTTTCAGTTAAAGATCTAATTCGAATCAGTGAATGAATTACTTCTAACGATTCCGATTTGAAATATAATAAAAGTGTGAACCTACCAGTATATTATAATACATGCAGCAACTACAACTAAAGTTAGTAATCTGGCATTAATCAATTTTTTTGGACTTGACTTGGTAAAAAATGCATGTACCACTATAGTTTGATTACGTATGCGTGAGATAAACGTTATCTGATTTATAGGATTGAGTGGAAGAGCAGCAGAATTGCCAGAACCGACATAAGCACGCCATTAAACTCGAGCTGATCGCCGCCAGGTTCTGAGAGCTCTCGACTTGATCCATCCTTAATATTCGGCCGAGAGCAATCGAGCATTGATAATCCCAGACCACTGAATACCTCAAACAAGTGCTATTGATTAGACCAGAATCGCAGGCTCCAATGATTAAGTCTTGGTGCAATATTGAGCATTTGGCCTTCTCAGCTCTTGGATTATCAAGTAGTGCCAGAGAAAGACATTCA
Organism: Hyalella azteca; assembly: GCF_000764305.2. Classification (NCBI taxonomy): domain Eukaryota; kingdom Metazoa; phylum Arthropoda; class Malacostraca; order Amphipoda; family Hyalellidae; genus Hyalella; species Hyalella azteca. The sequence continues at coordinate 443,118 of NW_025937347.1, read as the reverse complement.
TCGATGTTATTGTGCTGGGTAATGTTCGCAGAGAACCCTTTGATGAAACTGAAAACAAAGGCCCTTACAGAACAGTTGAGTGCAGGTACAGTTGTAACCCGCATGCATAGTTGAGTGCGCGTGTGTTTTGGATTCAAGGTGGTAATATATAATTAATTATATATTAATTAATTAATTATAATTAAATAACTGCAGGCACGCTTCAGCACTACAAATTTATACGCTTTAGTCTCGCTGCACTCAATGAGAATAAATGCAATAATAAATTAATCATTTGGTTAGTTTTTAATGCTGTCATATTCTATGGCAAAAGATACTTATATCATTAGTCTGCTTATATCGCAAGTTCACAAGGAATTTAAAAGCAAAGAAAACGCCAAGAAAATTCACCATATCGATATTGAAAACGTTTCGGAGTCCAGCTCCATCATCAGTTCGACTAAACTAAAAATGAATAAAATCACTTTAAAAGTCAAAATTCAAAGACAGACATAAAACCTAAACAAGACCTAACATTATATCGAAATAAACAGGACTAGTTATGAACAACTTAGTCCTAGGGGTACGACAAGAATATAAAATCCTAGCGATTTACTATTTCCAGATTATACGAGCTAAACGCATTATTGAGACATGGTTTTCGTTTGAATATATGTAGAGACTCCAAAATTCTCAAATCCGAGCAGCCAGAAGTGGAACCGAGTATCCTGAAATCACTCTCAGACACAGCCACGTCGCACTGTTCAGCATGGAGGCGCACGGAAGAATGAGGAGGCTTGGCGAGAGGCAAGTTAGAACGATAGCTCCTGCCACGGTGTTCAGAAACCCGGATGTAGAAGTTACGCGACGTCATTCCAACGTACGTAGATGCACAACCTGGTCTATGAGTTCTGTTGTGCACGCTGTGCATCTACGTACGTTGGAATGACGTCGCGTAACTTCTACATCCGGGTTTCTGAACACCGTGGCAGGAGCTATCGTTCTAACTTGCCTCTCGCCAAGCCTCCTCATTCTTCCGTGCGCCTCCATGCTGAACAGTGCGACGTGGCTGTGTCTGAGAGTGATTTCAGGATACTCGGTTCCACTTCTGGCTGCTCGGATTTGAGAATTTTGGAGTCTCTACATATATTCAAACGAAAACCATGTCTCAATAATGCGTTTAGCTCGTATAATCTGGAAATAGTAAATCGCTAGGATTTTATATTCTTGTCGTACCCCTAGGACTAAGTTGTTCATAACTAGTCCTGTTTATTTCGATATAATGTTAGGTCTTGTTTAGGTTTTATGTCTGTCTTTGAATTTTGACTTTTAAAGTGATTTTATTCATTTTTAGTTTAGTCGAACTGATGATGGAGCTGGACTCCGAAACGTTTTCAATATCGATATGGTGAATTTTCTTGGCGTTTTCTTTGCTTTTAAATTCCTTATGGCAAAAGATGATAGGTATTTACTTTTCTTATTTTTAAATAATTAGACGAAGAGAAAACCAAAATAATTAAAATTATTTATGATCAATTGTTGTTCCTTTAAGAGAGTTGAAAATTGGGTAGGTGTTTGAAGAAACCAGCAGTTCAGAACCACCTGTTCACAATTGGAATTGCTCGAATAAAAAATTTCAATTAATACAACGCTGTAGATTAGTCGACAAAGTAAGCCCATAATGTATCAAAAGTATTATATTGTAATATTTTCGAATTGGTATAGGGAATATCTTTGAACTTCTTTTCATTTTTCCAACTAACGTATAAAAAATTGAAGTAATCGCCAGAGAAGCGTATTTTTACTCTGTGAAGATGGCAGAATATTGAGAGACAACACATCTGAGGCAGAAAAGATAATGTGACAGATGACGCTTGCGTGCATTTTACCACCATTTCTTGAATGAAATTCAAAAATTTTATGAATTGTCATACTCGACTAATGCATCGTAGTATGCGAGGACTTGAAAAATTTCGGTAAATCAATGGCAAAGAATCTGCTAATGTGATGCAACGCATGCAAGATTCCGGCAGACTTTCGAAATTCAGCTCTCCGTTCTTGCAGGAGACGGCGCTTGCATAGCGAGTTTTGCGATGCATGAGTGATTTTGAAATGATTCTCAAGTGTTAATTCGAACAAAAAATGTTGGGAAAATCCACGTGGAAGATGATAAGTCATTGGTATCAACCCTCCTGTACTACCTAAAAAGGGTGGCGAAATGACTCGAAATTTTGTAGAATTTGCGCAAAAATGTAATAATTTGCATCAGCAAATATGTAAAAGCCCGTTTAAACAAGAAAAATTAAAATGTTATGTAATAAATTTTATTTTTTATTGTTTCTCTGCTGGAACTAATTTCCTGTGACTTAACGTGAAAGTTTAAGGACTACATGGCCTTATTATCGTTATTATTGGTTATAATTTCACACTGACCAATGATTCTAGCAAAAACGTTAAAAATGTGCACAGCAAAGCTATGTGTACTCGATTTTTTTCATTCTTTCTTCTATTTTTGGGATTCCATTGTGTACTAAATGAAGCGAGCCTCTCGTCTCGAGCCGTAACTTTAGCCTCGTTTGAAGCTTGTGTGACGCCAATCAGCCAAAGACCTCTTTCTTGAATTAAACTTTTAAAAATTGGATGAGCACGTGTATCTCCACGTGTCGCCTAGTTTCATGCGTATAATTTCTAGGCGTATAATGCGTATATAATATAATAGGCGTAATGCGTATAATTTTCATGCGTATTTCATTCATGTGTATAATTTCTCGCATACACTATATGTACTTGCGAGTGACCGAAAATAGCACAAGACTTTTTCGACTTGCAGCACCAGTTGACCGACAAAAAAGTAGCGTCTGCTGGCCAGTATTAACCTCATATTGGCAATGACTGGGAACGAGCAACAGTTCATCATATATGGCGTATGCTCCGATTTACGGACTATTCGTGCTCCGAATCTATAATCCCAATGAAAGATGGCGTACGTGTTAGGTAAGGCCTCTGAATGATCTATGGAGTCCATGTCTCGCTGTAGGTCCTTGCCCAAGGAATCTTAAGAGCTTGAACACTTCCGAATTACCCATAAATAACCAATAAACGCCCAATAACTGCTCAATAAATACCCTAAGCGGTCGCTATAAATTTTCTGACTTCTTCGTAAAGGCCAACCGGTTTGCCGCTGGCCGCTCTGGAAACATTTGATCTCTAGTGGAAAATTTCGACTAGATTGCCAAGCCCTTACGAGCTCTGCTCGCTGAAACCCGAGCACGACGAAGCCTTCGAGAACTTTGCTGTAAATAGAAACATTCTGGAACGTCAAATTATTCTGGCCATGGAAATCGGTACTGGAGAGAGGGACTGAGAGGACTTGTAATACGAACTGTTGGTATCTTTAATTTAGTTAGCCGTAAGACAGGTTTTAAATAAAAATTTCTATAAATGTTATTTAATTAAACTAAGCATGTTATGGGTACATTTGTACAATTGAATTAAATTTGTTCTTAAAAATAAGGGGAAAAATTATAGCATTGATTAAATAACAGTGCCTTGTTGCGAAAAAGCTTAATAATAGTTTCCGTAGATTGCTGGAACTAAATATTGTGGGATAATCCTTTTCAGTCATTCAAGCTTGAGAACAATTTAGCGCCGTATTAGCTTCATTTATATTGACACATAATAAGAAAGTAATCGATACCATAACTGCCTTCCTTCAAATGAAAAACGATGGTTTTGAAATGTTGCCTTGTTGCCTGTTGACATGACCACACCTATAATGGTGTGGTCATGGTGCATCTACGTACGTTGGAATGACGTCGCGTAACTTCTACATCCGGGTTTCTGAACACCGTGGCAGGAGCTATCGTTCTAACTTGCCTCTCGCCAAGCCTCCTCATTCTTCCGTGCGCCTCCATGCTGAACAGTGCGACGTGGCTGTATCTGAGAGTGATTTCAGGATACTCGGTTCCACTTCTGGCTGCTCGGATTTGAGAATTAGTTGTTCATAACTAGTCCTGTTTATTTCGATATAATGTTAGGTCTTGTTTAGGTTTTATGTCTGTCTTTGAATTTTGACTTTTAAAGTGATTTTATTCATTTTAGTTTAGTCGAACTGATGATGGAGCTGGACTCCGAAACGTTTTCAATATCGATACGGTAAATTTTCTTGGCGTTTTCTTTGCTTTTAAATTCCTTGTGAACTTGCGATTTAAGCATACTAATGATATAAGTACTTATAATGGTCTTGTCATGTTTTCTACTAATAGATAAGCAGACAAAAAATTAATTCCTGAATTCCTTATTTTAAAATTTACGTAATTGAAAAGTACACTTTCTGAGATAATGTTGAACTTCAGTGCAAGCGTGCAACTTGAGGGTAGTAAACTATTTAAGGAACAAAAAGTCCTGATTTGTGGCTTTCTGGTTCATTCATTCATGCTGCTTCTGGAGGTTGTTCACTCAATTAAATAAACTAATAAGTTGACCATTCATTTATCGTTCTTGGATATAGAATGCCCTATATGCTGCTTTCGAATCAAAATCGGAATGAGGTACCCGATTGATAATCTTCTTCTTGCCAATTCGTTGAGTGTAATGGACGTAATTACCAGTCAACTTTCCCTAATCAGCGGATTCATCGTGCCACGTGTACAAACTTTGTATAAAATAAGTTCTGTAGGCCTTCACAGCTGGTAAGGCATTCAACGGCCAAACATTCACGACTGGTTCTGTAACAGAAAGCACTCGCAATAAAAAGTTCTCATGCCGTGTCTCCAAATGGATAACATAAGGAGTAACTTTCATGATCCAGAAGTCTTCTCAGATAGTAATGACGAGAATCGCAAGTGCGTAAATATCTCATCTAATCAAATACTGAATATACCAAAATCATCCGATTACTGGCAACGTGAAATTCATACACAAATCTTAATCGAACATAAATTCAGTTCGAAATTCCTTCTGCAACTAACACGCCTTCCGCGGCGTGTCTAACACGCCGCTTCGGTCTGCGCAGCGACAGCACCGTAGTTTTCGTAGTTTTGCATTAGTTTGAATATTCTGTGGAGGGGGTTCGTGTGAAATATTAGCCCGATGTTATGCCTGCGAGAATGGCCCCTATTGAGAAGCTTAGTTTTGCTCCACGAGCAGAAAAAAAACTCCATTTAATATTGACTTGGGAGTCATAAGGCGTTCGTACCCATGACTCGCTCGTCTTGTGCTCGCAAACGATGGCTACTTTATTTAATTGAAATTCGATGGTCATCAGAAATGCGCAAAAAACGCACTCGTGGGCTTCATTAAAAAAATTGTAGCGGATAGATTGATACGCTTCGAGCTAAGCAAAAAAATTTTCCATGGAAATTAATGTCTTTTTACCTCATTTCAAATTTAATTTCGTAGTCTGAATCGTTCCCACTCTAACTCAAACAGAATTATCAACAAAACAATAGAATTTATTGAAAAGATTGCATTTTAATCAAAGCAAAGTAGTATTTTTATACAAATTAAGAAATAATCAAACCCATGACATGCCTGTATTCTATGTATGAATACCATATATAAATAAATCATAGGTAAATATCCGTAAAAAATTGACCTGAAAACGTAATTGTTTTTTGTATGAACGCATCGCTACTATTAATAATTCAGCAAGAAATACCCAGTAACCTGTATGATGACATATACTCCTATGCCGAAGTACACTACATATGTACATACGAGTATACATGCAGGTAGTAAATTGAATATTCGAACCAAACACCGCGGAGTTATGCAATGTGATGGCGCTTGTTCATCCATTATATGAAAGTGTTGAAGTCGTGTATCACAGATACCTGATTACTGGCCTACTGACATTAATTTAAGTATAATAAGACAGACAGCTGTTGAGTCATACGGTGAAAAAGAAGTTTCATCGAACGATCTTCAAGATCTTGTATTCACTAAAAAGTTACGTTGTTAAGAGCGATATTATGTTAAAAATATTCGCAGATGGAATTAAAAGATCTGCGGAACAAAGGTCACTGCATAGCATCAGTTTTTCTCTTAAAATAGTATAAAGTTTTTGGGTAGAATGGATAAACACATTCTAGAAAAAAAAGTTTCTTTTGAGAGAGATTCCACTAGACATCGACATTCATAAGCCAACGACTGAGTTCGTACATCTAAATGATAATAACTATCACGCTCGGCCTAATCACCGGTAACTGACAAAATGAGTTAGATAAATACTATTCACAATATGGAAGTCCATGAGGTTAGGCTTTCAAGGATAAAATTACGATCAGAGGCTTACGAAAGACATTCCGCTTTCGTGACTGTCGCACATGCGCGATTTGTGTGAATCAGTGCTGGTGGACGCATTTGAATTTACGACGTATCGTATTAATAATGATTATTACTATGACTCGTTGGAATCATAGTAATAATCTCGTTACGATGGTTGGACGCATCGTAATAATAATGATTATTACGATGAGTCGTCAGTCAGAGGAAATAGATGACCCAACTACGAGCCACACGCTGCTGTACTGGCGACTGAACCTTTGACGCGCGACTCGTGGCAGGCGCCTGCGCTCAGCGTCTGATGGCTATTACTGGAAATTGACGTCATTAGACGACGAAAGTTATTAGAAAAATTTGCTTAAAACCATTGGGAGGAAACTGAGATGCAATCAATGAATTGTATGCGCTGATTTTTATTCATAATAAAATTCATTAGAGCTCTGAGGATAAGAATAAAAATATATATGTATATTTTTGTTCACTTACAAGTGCATTTTATCGTCATTTGATCCAAAAAATTTGAAATAGTATTCCGAACATTGCATGGCTTGGATTCGTTGAACGTTTGCGGATTTAACCCACTTACAAATTTTTCCGCCTCACGATCTTACTTGTTTAGTTTCTCAAACCTCACTGAGCATAACTTCTCACTCTCGCTCATAACTGTTATCACTTTGACTCACATTATTAATTTATTTTTACATTTTTACAATACTTAAACCTAATTCAACGTTTCCACTCGTCAGGGTCGTTACCTTCAACCCGCAAAATAATCGCAATTACTTTTACTGAGAGTTGATAATTAAACAGAAATTATTTACTAAACGAACTAATCTCTTGCCTACTTCATTTGGAAGCTGCATTGCCTGATTGATATGAAGCAATGAAGGCTATACAGCAAGAGATCATCACGTTCAAGTTACTTATCATATTACATTAAGCATTCAATGCTCTGATTGTTATAGTATATTGTGCAGCTATTGTGCAAACTGGCGATTAGGTAGATGAATTTTGTCAATTTCTCTAATGAATTGACGACTACTAAAAAGTCGTTCATTATCAATAAGATATAGTATATTATTATAATATAGTCATAATAGAATATGGTACATTATTAGAGTATAGTAATAATAAAGTATAGTACATTATTAGAATATGGCAATACATAAAATGATGATATCGCATTGCTGATAACAAATTAAAAGCAGGGTAACTGAACTTTTTAATTGAAACTCCTAATAAAATCTGTCATATATCAGAAGATATATAATTTCCTTATGTCAACATGAAAGTCACCAAATTTAAGTCATACGCTTCATAATGTGAAGCCACATGAAATATTATTATTATTGGCAGCCATAAAATTGTACTGGCGAAAATTCTACGAATATTGCTAAAACCTACTTTTTTCATCAATGAATGATGAAGAGAGGGCCTTAGTAATTTATTTTTGCATGCCTTGGCTAATTCACGCACAGGTCATAAAGAAAACTTGAATGTTATTTTTATCGCATTTTGCAATCCGGTAAAAAACTGACCAATGTTGCCACCAATTATCAAAATATTCAAACAGATTCTCATCAAATATTGCTAATATAATGTAGTGAACTTTGAACCAGGATAAGATATTATGAACGATATTGATTGTAATTTGCTACATGATTTGATAATAGACTTAGAAACGTAGTTGGATTAAATTTTGATTCTATTCAAATATTCTTAAACAACAGCTTTTTGAAGCGCTTACTGACGACCATAACTTGAAATTACAGCGACTACTCAACTTTAATTACTCTATGATGGAATATTCGAAATTGAAAACAACGATATGGATTAAAAATTCATTAATGAATCATTCCTATCAAATTAATCCCATCACTATCAGTTGAAAAATTGCCACAGATGTTAAATATTTTTTTACTGCTTTCCAATAACAGTATTTCAGAGAAGGAAATGGATGCACGAACTCATAATGGTTTAAAAAATTAAAAAATTTATCTGTCATGCTTTCTTTTCCAGGCTCGCAACACTCACAGGATTGAGAAAACTGCTGTCGCATTCTAAAACGAGCTCACATTATTATTCAGTTTCAGGAATAGCAATTCTCTTGCCGTCACGATAAACTTATTTCTTCTAATTCTTCAACAGCATTATACAACATTCTTCATTCAAGGAGAAAACCAAGTGTTAGGCTCATAGTTATTCCGATCTGTTAAATTAAATGTTGAATTAGGATATCGAATGAAAAAAAACCTGATTATTTACTTTTTTCTTACAATTATTTAAATTCGAATTCGCAATTCGAATATTAAATTCGAATTCGAATATTAGTATGGGAATTGATCGAAGAATGAAGTAGCTTTCTACACATATTTCATGTGTATTATATTTCTTTCGTTCAAGTTCCTAATATATGTAGTGTGTGTAACAATCATCAGTCCAATCATATGTGCAGCGTGTGTAACAATCATTGTGTTGCTCATCTTTCCTCGCACTTATAAGGAAAATATAACATACACTTCAATGGCTGCCGCCCGCGTGAACATACAGCAAGAAGATGAACTTAGGATCAGGAATAGGAAATAACATCACGGGATTTAAATCAATAATGACAACTGAAGGCATTTCCAGAGGGGCAGAGACGGGAGATTTTTTAGCCATTTAAGAAAGTTTCTCAACTGCAAAACCTAAAATGAATCAATGTCTAACATGGATAATGTCGATGCAATGGGTCAAGAATAGAAATATAATAACATTTTTTAAGATGACGTCAGACTCGATAAAGAAGTTTAGTCAATTAAATACTTTAAAGACATTTGCTACAAATTTGATGTAAACAATTCTCACGAACATGACAGTAAAAAAAATTTAGCTGAGAGTGCAAACCTGCAAAAAAATACATTTCATTACTTGAAAAAAAGGGCAAGATGGCCTTTCCTAAGCAGATTATAACGCATGTATCTCATGGGACTTCATATGAGTCTTATCTCTTCAAAACTCTTTTCTTATCAAAGCGACGGTGTGAGAAGAGCCTAGCGCTTCCGCCCACTGCAAACTCAGGCGCACTTTACGCCCCAACTTTGCAACTATTCCCTGGGAATGCCTACGCGAGCTTTGGACTTTAAAGTGAGTTGTTCTGAGCCTAACTTAAATCTAAAGTAACGTATCATCATCAGCTGCCTAACTATGCACCGTTTTAATTTCCTCGTTCTCAAAGTTCCTCATAAGTATTGATTACAAATTCTTGCGCTTAACTTCAATATTGCTGCGAGGCTTTACGTGTTTAACTATTTCCAACTTTGATCCGTTTTTATTCTTTCGAGGAATTTTAGAGTAGAGTGCTGGAGTTAGGAACAAGGAATTTTTTCAAAGATTTCACTAATATTCAGGAATGCAAAAAAAAAAAAAAATAGTATGAATGGTAAATTTTAGAATGATCCCTAACAAAATTCGGGGTATGCTTCAGCCTCTGCCCCAGAAACATATCGAGTCTTTAAGATACAGGAACTTGTAAACCAAAAGAGGGTCTATTACTTCTACACTATTTCAGTCTTATTAAAACAGATATAGGATTAACAATCGACCATGTAGTTGATTTCTACATTTTTGGAAGTAATTTGAACTTGGGTTATCAAATTGAAGAATTTGGTATCCAACATTTATTCTATTTTCATAGTTGATGAGAGAATGCTGATATTGATACACAATTTCAAATATTGACCAACCTCGTGAATTAAGCAGGTTCAGTAACTAGAAACTTCGCATTAAAAATCAAATCTAAGTAGCTTACAATTAAGTTTTTACATCACATTCTTTTATATTTAATTGCAATAAAAAGAAATTTCGACATTTCAGTACTGCCGAGATAGTTTACGAAAAACTTATGTGAATTACGAATAACTGATTATCGGGCGCGATAATTTCGACCTAATAATAATAACCGATTGGATTTGGGCACAATGTATTTCAAAATAAACATTTTAAGGAAGCGCCGGTAGATGCAGAGACTCCGAAACTAGTAAACCTATTGATGCTCTAAATACGTCATTGCAGTGTAGTTTACAAATGCATTTATACCGGAGTTTCTGGCCTGCAATTTACACATTCGAGTCCTACCAGACAGCCGCTATAGACCACTTCACCATAGCACTGCAGTCACATTCCTATTCTATACGCGACATCGCTCGGTATCCTTAAGAAACTCAATTACCGAAACCACTGAAATACAGTGCAACATCGGGCCTGAACCCTGAAGCTCCATGTTAAGGGCAAATTAACAAGCACCTTCCAATACGTTCTGCCAAAGCCAGATATCCGAAAACCATGTCTCTGCGCAACAATGAGCCTCGAATTTATAATCCGGCCGGCCCGAGCAAGGGGAGTATTGGCAGCCCGGCCCGCCTGTAGATGGTCGTGAGACCGTCCCGGTGTGGAAATAACAGCCGGGCCGGGGACGGCCGAGTATTGGATAGGGAATGTATGCTCAATATAGAATACGCAACGCGCTTCTCGATGTTACTGCATAATCATTCACTGCCTGATAGGCATGGTCAATGAATTTAAAGGGTGTGGATGCCGATAACTGACAGCGCAACTTGAGTCTGGCTGTAGCATTGCTTTATATCAGGGGTTGATCCGACGGCCTGATGGAACTGATCCGGTGCTAACGATGCTCTACTCATGGTTTAGAACATCGCTAAACTAATATATGTAATTATACTAAACAAAGAGGCATGAGTCCTTTTTGCAGAAAGAATGGCGGTAAGTGAGCATTCATTATATTATATTATATTATATTATATTATATTATATTATATTATATTATATACTGATAGACCACTTACTTGAATTATTGAGATTGAGTCTGGTTGTTCATTTACATAACAGTCCAATTCAACGATTTTGCCATGTATCTATCGCATGATTTTATAAAAAATTGAAAAACTTATTTCAAACTTGTTCTTATTCGCCAAAAGTAGTCTAGCATTCATTATTCATAATGCAGTCATGCAATTACAATTTTCGAAGCGTGGGGGGGTTTGCTTGCAAAAATTAACGATGTTCGCACATATTTGCATTGATTCGTTAGAGCACAATAGAAATATGTCCCGGGAAAATCCAAATTTCCAGTGATTTTTAGATAATATGTTAACCATGACAATATGTTAACCCGAATCATATTTCTTCGTAACTTATATCGTGCCATTTTTTATTACCTACAGTATATCCTGAGCTTACAATAATTAAATCAATAATTAAATTTATTTATTTTTTAACGATACAATTATAAACCACGATGTAGAAGAAGAGGCCCATCGATTCAGAATTTAAATGATGCTGCAAAAAAATTTAAATTAAACATTTTAACATTCAAATTAATTAAATGCACAAAAATGCAAAAATAGCATTTGCCAAAGAAAATATCGGACGAACAATTATCAAAATGGTGCACAGCGCTTACAGCAACAGATCTAATTATGGAGGAGGAATAAACGGTAATGTTATGCCGAATTATTCTACTAAAATAATACTAAAAAAATTAAAATGTTTGTGAATTCATCATATTAAAAGATATTCATTTGTTCCATGATTAATTGACAAGGTTGACACAGTATTCTAATTTATTTGTATGTTAATTGACAGTCCATCCTAACACGTAGCAGCAGATGTACGAGGATATTTCAGAAAAAAATTAGTTTATAAGTTATGGATCAGCGTAATCAAGGTGATACATTATCGTTAATAGTTCTGAGCCTGTAAATAATAGTTTTTCTTTCAAAAAATTCAACTGTTACGGCTTGTTTTAATTTATTGAATTGAAATTGAAATTGTTTCACACTGAATATCTGTATTGGTGGCTTCTGAGTCAGTAATACTTCAGACACAAACAAGCTTTGCCTGCACCGCTGTGGTGTCACGTTATGACACAAGCCTCTGCCCCTGGCTGGTGCTCCATGACTTTATTGGACACGCGTGACGGAAATTGGATGCGATGAAGATATTTGCATTAAAGAAATCAAACGAATTTCCTCACGATAAACTTAGATGTCACATAAATAGTAATGAGAAACCGACTGGTTTTTTCAAAATAACGTTGCCGAATCGCGTAAAAAACAACTCCCGTTGTTCTAAGATTAATCAAATGACATGTTATGAAGATTTCAAATGAAAATCGTCTTGATTTGTATTAATACCGTTTACCATAAAATTATTCGTTTGTAATAGGAATAAATAAATAGCTATATTTATTCTTTTAAAATAATAAATGCACTTGAATAAAAAGTTTAAATTCCAAATACGCTCAATCGAAGCTATTTAAATTCAACCGCAGTAGATTAAGTATGTTATCAGGGCTAAAATAAAAACTTTTACGTTTTTTGCAAACAATTTAAAATTTTTGATCATATCTATCCAGCTCGAAAAAAATCACGAATAACTTTACATTTTTAAAGTATCCGCGTTTCCAGAATAGTTTTTGGTTAGATTCCGTCAAAAATATGTCTAATTACTTACGCACATATAGGTAGGTCGCCAATAAATAAGCTTTTCATCTTGCTTCTCACGGCCGTCATCGGGTAGCTTCTCCTCAATATCAAAATTCGATTAAATTTTTACAAATCAGGGAGCGTCGAGCCCATTTCTTCGGGACCGCAAGGGGGGCTTAAGGGGATTCCGAACGTATTCTGGACCCATCAATATAAATTCCAGGAATGATTTCCCTCTCATAGAAATTAATGATGTCAAACTCGCTCCGATGGAACACTAGAGTCGTCGGCTGACACAACTATTGATCCGCTGTTGACTGTGTTGAACGATCGTCATATTCTGCACAAACAACGTTAATATGACCACCAACAGCCCGCCTAGACTCTCAAATGCAACAGTTAAGTCTTGTATAAACTCTCAGTTTGCGCAAGCGCTGCCAGGCTATATTTTGCAGTAATGATACATTTAGGCGCCGAGATTAGGAGCGATGAAGAGAGAAAAGAAGTTTTATGTGGACGCTGCGGCAAAGTAAAGAGTGACTTCAACAGAAAATTGATATTTTCAGCGAAATCCTGAGGTTTGTTCCTTGCGCCTTAAATGCTTTTGACGTTAAAGTTTACCGATGAATTTTCCTTGGTATTTAAATATCTTATTTTTGTTATTGAAAATATTTTACAACGATGGAAGGTTTGATGGCGGGCCCTCCGAAAAATAAATAAAATTTAAATATGTGATTATATATTGAAAGCTTCAAGCAAAATATAACTTTAAGGTTTATAGCTGATCAAGCATTTTCGAGGTTGATGACTTAAGTCTCGTAAGAAAAGAAAAGCATAGTTAACGTCGTTTTTCGACTTTCGAATAAGAAGATGTTGTTTGGTGATATGTTTTGTAGGGTATTAACTAATGATTGAAACGATTAAGTTTTTCTGAAGAAGAAATAACCCCAAAAGAATTTAAAGTAATGCGTTTAATTTACAATGCAACCATGCGATAATCAGCGAATCGCTAACCAGAAAAAACGGGACCAAATTCGAACCAAAATTTTTTATAATCGATCAATGCTGCGGTTGAATTATTTGAAGAGATGTGGAAACACAAGAAGACGAACGTTGCGCGAAGGAAAGAATGCATCTCACATATTTTAGTTCTAAGTTCACATTTAAATTCTAATTCTGGGTATTGAAATGAATCGTTAATGTCGAGCAGCTGCAGAAATTTGCATCCGTTTCACAAGAAAGTATCAATCAAGATCTCTTCGGAATTCGGGTGCTTGAGGCTCATCTTGGGCTCGGCACAAACCTAATGAAGGGGAAAATAGATCCGCGGCGGACAAAAAATCTCATGAAAAGACCAAGGAAAGATCCGCGACGACGTCTGTAATAGCTTGATCGATGGTCCTTTAATAGCCAGGATGAAGTGACAGCTGCTCCGAGCTGATCACAATCTCCATTTGGACGAAAACTTCCCGACGAGCGGAGGATGAAAGCCTGTGGATGAGCGAGGGTTCCAAGACAAGCGGCAGTATTTTCAACTTCGGAACAAGGTTTACTATGTTTATTTTGGTTCGTTCAACGATATAGGTTTAATTAATTTTCGGAGTTATAATTGTATCAATGTTTTAAAAACTATCTACAAACAGAACAGCCTTTCATGGCTTAAATCAGTTCTGAGGTGTATTCTAAAAAAATTCGATTTGTTCTAAAGAAACCATAATAATTATTCGAAACCTGTAATCAAACAAGAATATTTTCTTGATGAAATTCCCAGTTTCCAAGCGTCTAGAAACTTTTCTTAAACCCACAATGGAATGGATCAGATTTTCGCATATCACAAGATGTATTTACGAATCAACAATATGAATTTCGCTCACCAACCGGGACGCAAAATAAAAAAAACTATAACTCAGTACTCACTGCAGTGAGTGACAGAGAGCGCATTTTTTCGTCGACGAAAACGTGGTCACGGACGGACGGACAGACAGAGGGACGGACGTGACGAGCACAATAGCGCCTTTTATCCATAAATGAGAAAATGCGCTAAAAATGCAAGTTTGTTCGGCTCGAGGTTCCATTTAGAATGCAGTGAGCACAAATCATCGTGCCGTTTTGACGGGATTGTCGCAGAGCCGCGAACTGCAGTTCCGCTTTAAACGCAATTTCCATGGCATTGTCGGAGTAGCGGCTTATGCAGTTCTTCGACACCGCGCTCCCTGTCACGATTATTTTCTTGCAAGATTTCCTCTAGGAAGACTTCAAGCGGAAATTACTCGCCTGACATCACGTCGTCTGTTTTTATGAATGATTGGCTGGCGCTGGACAGAGCTGCGTAGTGTGGTGCAGAGTAACTATTGCAGCTCGGGATATTGTGATGCTTAAGACGGTAATTAAATATGCCGGAAAATTACACTTCATTTATTTAATTTATGTTTGGGTTCAAGACAGTTTTCGATTGTTCCTAAAATTCAATATTTTTTTGGACGTCGCTTGGAGAAATGAGCCTTCACTGAATTATCCGTTGAGCCTTCACTGAATCTAGCATTATGAATAGAGCATAATTCTCAATACGATTTGTTATTGCTTCCATGAATGTCACGTTCCAATTTCATTTGAAAGTTGCGATTAAAACTTAGTCACTTTGTCACTGAGTCTTTATCGTATTCCAAGAGTTCGTGTGTTTGCATTCACTAGCTATGCATGATATTGAGATGTAGATATTGCCACTTTCATGTACATTTGAGCTTTTTTGCAGCAATCAAGTCTCGTATATTTACACGCGTGTTGTAATCAGTGAAGCTTCTTATGTAACCGCATATATTTTTCTCCGCAAATCAATTCTTCACAGTTCCTCTATAGACGGCGCAATTAAGATGAACCTCGGCTCTGAGGCGCCAGACTCTTCATTTGCAGCTTTGAAGTGCAGCTCGCCCCAAAGTTTTGCTTCCGATGAACGCCCTTCGCAATCAAACAAACTCTTAACTTTGCTGACCGTTCCAAGGAATTGGGTCTTGTGCTGTAAGCTTAATTGTAACCGTTAGGGGCTGCAATTTTTCATGTGAAATTGACCGAGATTGTTTCGCAAGATTGTTTAAATGCCATGAAATAGGAAAACACTTCTATACACAAGTAGTTCACTCCAATACAATGAAACATATAATGTCTAGTTTTCCATTTGCCTCGTCATTACCTTGAAATTTACTGGACGTGTAGCCGCGGTCTAAAAGTGTCGGTTTTCACAATAATTGTTTTAAAGTCTATGACTTCTTCTCGTAAGAATTGCGCTCTCTGAGCGAATGGTATTGAGAAATATTTAGCGATTCACGCATGAAAAAACACGATAAAATAATTCAACAATTTCGTTGAAATTTGTTAATGATCAATCAGATGAGTGGTAAATTGAATTCAGAAACTTGTATTAGGAACGACATCAATGAAAACACCTTGGAAACACATGCGAAGTTTTGATATTGAATAATATCTTTCCACTGATGCCAGGAACGAATAAGGCCTTAATACTTTAAAGCAGAATTACAAAATAAAGCGAAGGTTATAAGTCGCATTAGATTATCAGTTTGTGATAGCCGCTATGCTAAGCAGACAAGCCTCCGCTCGGTGTCTCCACTCAAGATTTAATGATTAAATTTTATTGTTTCAATACGCCACCACTCACGTTCACAATTGTATTAATATTGCTTCATCTACATTTCCTTTCATGAAATACTTAAATCAATTGACATTTTGTATTCTGGCCCTATCTAATTAAGTAGGTCTTCATAATTATAGTCCAAGTAATGTTGTATATAATCAGTAACGTTTGTACACTGTTATGGCAGGTCTCAAACCGGTTGACTTATAAACGAATAAAAAACCCAATATTTACTAAAACACGTTTAAGAATATGGTATCGATTGATATAATTCATATATATATCTGCGTGTTCTGGACAGAGAAATTAGCTCAACTCGTCATATTTTATTAATTGACGCCTCAGCTAAAAATATTTAGTCTTCTTTTTTGGTCTGACAACCTAAAATTGTCTCTAAAGTATTTAATTATTTCTTACAGAACCCAAGTCTACTCATTCCCATTTAAACCTAACTTGAAATGGAATAATAGGTTTCGTTCAGATAGCGACATGATACGGATGTCAATTAAATCAGTCCAAATAATTGACATTCAAAATTTTTAATTGGGTAATAAATTCTGTTGTTAAGGTTGATAGTATTTCTGTTTAATATGACCTATAGAGTGTGAAAGGTTATAATTAATTTCATAGCAGAGTATTCGTAAAGACAACATTTCATATTTAGTAACCTAGATGCTTCATGTTTCACCAAGCCAGAGAATGTCAAGTCTTGTATTGTTCGTTCGTCATCGCCGACCAATTGTTTTTATTACGTAATTTTTTAAGCGTTCATTGTTAGATATTGGTAATTTTGAGTAATATTGAACAGTTATTGTCTTAGGTTTCTAAATACACACGCTACTGTGAAGCTATTTATATTAGCCTTTAACTATGTGAAACATTTTAAAATCGAGAAAATTCGAACAGATACAAGAATAATTACACTAAAACCTGTCACACAAACCACGAATTTTTTTCACAGGTTCAAATTTTTCCAGTAAAGCCATAAAAAAATTGCGCTATCGCTTGCATTGAAAAACATAAGAGTTCGATTCCATTGTTTTCTTGAATAAAGTCACACGCTGCAATACGCCTGCATGCTTCAATGTTTCCAGCATTATTTACAACAGTTTTTATGTTATGCTCAATTCCACAACAATTCAAAATCGTTCCGCTTAAAAGGATTGTTTAATATTGTGTATTTGCACAAAAAAAATACGTGGACAAAATCACGACGTCTTTCTGTTTCATTTTTCAACAATAGCAAAATGCACATGCAAATTCTAGAAATTGAAGATTATTTTGACATCTTGGGATCGTTTTATCTTTCCCACTGCACAATCACTTGGTCATCTATAGCTTCTTGCAGCGCACGCTGCACTAAAATCAGCCCTACAGTTGCTGCACAATTCGTAACAGTGCCTTATTTTTGCCTTACATTTTGTTCATAAGAAAATAATATAGAATAAATTGATGGCATTACATGCCACAACATCAAACAGTTGACACACTCTGATGTCTCAAGCAAATGAGACGTTTGAACGTAAGGACTTAACCAAGCCGAGCTCTCTGGTCCAGGGCTACGAGGCTGGCGCATGTAATTAAGAAGGTCTTGTTCCTTCTAATTCTTTGCAGTGAGCGCGTCATTAAGCAGCCTTGCCGTCTGGGAGGCGCAGTCTTTGCTCAAGAACTTCCCTTAAAGACTCGACGCGTCTTAGCGACGCCGGTGTCTTGCATGTGATGTCATGCGACTTCTTTTTCTTGACGATTTATTCACAGGTGATTATAGCCATGATGGAAATTTCATTTAAAATAATTCCTATGATGCTACGTTTGCTCAAGAAAGCGAACTGATAGCAAAGTGGTTATAAGGAAAATGACTTAAGCAAACGGCAATGATTTTCTTCGATTCTGTAATCCTTAAAGTTCGGGCGTAAAAAATATTCACTTTGATTTGTAGCCATGACATGTAATTATAAGCTTAATCAGAATATTATTTCTTGTGACAAATGTGCGACTTTTATGAAAAAAATATGTTGCTTACATGATAGCTGTCGTTTCTCTCGTTCGCTGCAATCGTTGGAGGTAACGATAAACCTTTGGTTTGTATCGTTTCCTGTACGCAATATATCAACCCACACAGGCTTAAATTTTCTTACTTTCATTACCGACGGACCTCGATTCTTTCCTTTCTTGGTGCATTAAAAATTACCGCAGAATGCAGATTTCATCGTCGCTTAAGTTCAATGTTCTTAAATCTGTAACGCAATAATTTTATATCTGCAAGTTAATTGAAGCCTAGAAATAGACGGAATATTTGTGAGTGAGTTGCGATACTTAAAAATGAACGAAAAAACACTCAGAATCATTTTTATTTAATCCAGATGGATGTAAATTGACTAACAGAAAAATAGTTGTTTAACGAATAGGAAATTGCAATGGCGGTTGTTTGTAATTGAAATATCCAAAAATTACTAAATAAAATAAATCTGACGGAAGGAGAAAAGTTGTGAAAAATAATGCATCGACCAAATGAAGCAAGTTATTAAAAAACCAGACGAATAGAAAAAATTGGTTCTACAGCAAGCCAGCTTGAGGTTTTGGTAATTATTAATTCGATTATAACCGAGCTATTAATTGAAACGCTTGTACATAGTAATTACTTAATTCTCTATTATTCAGGTATTAAATTTTGTTCCAGTTAATCAAACGTTCAAAATTAATTTTGTATTCACTTGCGTATAGCATGAATGCTTCGATTTGAGTCAATTGTGTTCTTCTATTCTCAAATTCCTCTGGGTGTAGACCCCAGCGTGATAATTCTGGCACGCTTAACGCCTACTGGATTATAACATGATTATGAGAGTAAAATGTTTTCCATATAAATCAGATTTCACTAGAAATTATTAATTTAAAAGCATTTCTATTAATTTAAATTCAATTTTTTTTGTTAGCTGAAGTTTCCCCGAAGGAATTTTTTTTTACATATTTCAATGTTCATCATTATAAATTTGGTGAAAGGCTTGTAATTTCCCTACGCCGTGCAGAATCCTACGAAATTAGCACGACACCTTCCAATTACCGCACGTCCTGAAATTAGCTTTCCTTAACTCAAACACTTCACATCCCTTATAATGATCAGCAGAAACTAAAGCTGTCGGCAGGTGGAAGGTCTCCAGCGGATGAACTAAATGAACTAAAGCTGTCACTAGACGGAATGTCTTCAGCGAATTAATGAATGTTGATCCACTTCTTCATTCCACCAATCAGCCGCTGTACCGCTCATCCAGCCAGCGGTGCAAGTGGAAATTCTTGTCTCTGGCGCAAGGCCTTCAATTGGTTTAACAATCTGGTTAAAAGCCCCCGTGTTCGATGGCTGTGCAAACAGAGCGGTGAACAGTAATGCCTCGCTTAATGGAAATACATTTGCCGATTGCCTGCCTCATTGGCCCGAACCAAGACGGTCACGTCTGTACGGAGGGAGGCACTGACTCCAAAGATCGATGGAAGGGACGCGAATTGTCGTCCTGGAAGATCATAATGTAAGCGGCGTAAGCTCAATATATAATGAAAGAAATCTATATGTCGAAATAGTGATGGAACTAATTAGATTAATGTAATTATTATGCCGAATTAGACGTTATGTTATGCGGAGTCTTTCGTCGTTTGTTCTCTATATGTGCGGTATAAAATGTATACCTACATGAAAAAATCTAACCATGTGAAAAGTAGCACTGCTACAAGTTCCCGTTGTCATGTTTCACTCTGGCATTGCCATAAAAACCGGTTCAAAGTTCGAAGTCACGTCAAGGATAACAAAACGAGAGCCTTTTTGAGTTTGATGCAAAATCCAAGCGAATTGAATAAAGAATTCTGATTGAGTTCTTGGAGCTCTAGGAGAATGTCTATGCAGAAGCCCTATTGGATAATACGTTAAGGCGCTTTAATTGTCTAAAATTCACATGGCAGCGCTGCGCAAGTGAACTTAACAACCATTCTTTATGAAAATACATGCAAGTAGAGATTATAGTCTCTGTAGTTGGATTGAAATTGACGATTTCTTGCAGTATTTTTTTTTTTGCGATAAAATAAGAGAAGGCGGTGGCATTTTTTTTTTATTCTTTCATAATGAATCTGAACTTTCTTCTCAAACTTGTTCGTCATCGAAATTTCTTGTTGACAAAAAATAGAGAGAAATGGCCGATGTTCCTTCCGTTCTGACAGGGCATTATATAAAAAGCGTAGCAAAGCAAGTGTTGAAAAAACACTCAAAGAAATAAGTGGGATTTCGTCCAAACAGCGATGCATTTTTTGCCTTGTTGTGTAGGTCATTGTGACCCAGTTTGGCCGATCAGAAGGGCGTGTCAATGCTACGTCCGCTCTCCTATATTACCGTGGGTATGGAAGTGTGTCGCTATTTCGACAATAAGGCCCCTGCACTTTTCTGAGGGTAGATCTGAGTTTACAGGGGTGCGATTCTGTGAAGCCAAAGCGGCGCTGTGACCCTGGGTCATTGTGACCCAGTTTGGCCGGGCAGAAGGGCGTGTCAATGCTACTCATATTAACGTGGGTATAGAAGTGAGTCGCTATTTCGAAGGCCCATGTATTTTTCGGAGGGTAGACCTGATATTACAGGGATGCGATTCCGTGGAGCCAAAGCGGCGCTGTGACCCTCAAGATTCCCGGCAGCTTTGCTCTTGTCCTGGTCGGGTCTTTCATGTCGCGGCTACCAATTAGTGCGCGTCTCGTCATTTTAGGCAGCAGGGCAGCACCGCCCCTGGATTTAAGAGCATCACTCACTGCTTCGTCGCGGCCTTCGTTGTTGGGGTCATCGACACACCAACTCGGCCTACATGATCGTATAGGGTCATTTTCACTGATAGTCTTTAATTAAAATCACTTTATTGCACAATCTGTTTCAGTATATACAATCCACTGTAATATACACATTCACGTGCTGGTCAACTGACGAGAAGATGACTAAGTCTCGAGTTTGAGTCTCTGGTTTGAGTCTCTGGTTTGAGTCTCTGGTTTGAGGCTTTCCTAAAGAGTAAAATGAACAATAATTAGACTTCTAACTAGTAAATACAGTAATGAATATACAAATCAAATAATGGAACACACATATAGTATATACATCGATTCAAATAATTTTCACATATCGCAATTCAATAATACACATCAGGACCTAACACACTACGTACCTCCGCTTCGGGCTTCACACCGCACAATAATCTAGCAGCAACTTACACCTTCCGCATTCCGACTTCCGTAAAGTCTAAACTAAAATGGCATTGAGCAACTTCACAATAATTGACGAATCCCAAGTAAAATAACACGTAAGATAATAAAATACAAGCTTATACCTCAACATCGTCAGAAGGGACTGCCTCGCTACCGTCAGCAGGGACTGCCACGCTACCGTCAGCAGGGACTGTCACGCTAACGTCAGCAGGGACTGCCTCGTTACCGTTAGCAGGGACTGCCTCGCTACCGTCAGCAGGGACTGCCGCGCTACCGTCAGCAGGGACTGCCGCGCTACCGTCAGCAGGGACTGCCGCGCTACCGTCAGCAGGGACTGTCTCGCTACCGTCAGCAGGGACTGCCTCGCTACAGTTAGCAGGGACTGCCTCGCTACCTCTCGCTACCGTCAGCAGGGACTGTCTCGCTACCGTCAGCAGGGACTGTATCAGACGTACTGCTGGATTACATAACTGCATCACAGCTGTCACCAAGTGATGTACGAGTGTATATCATTTTTGAGGTATATAATAAGTGATGCATATTACACTGAAGTAGAATTGCGACAATAAACAGAACGTGACCATGAACGGAAAATGTGGGCGAGTGAAAATACTTGTATTTAGCTCGACCTATTACACAACTCATGATTTAGTATCTATTAGATTGGGTTCAAAGAGAAACTGAATGTATTTTGTATGGGTATCATATTTTTGTTAATTTGAATTCAGTAGAAGGAGATAATACACAAAAATTTATAATCACCCAAGATTGTACGATACGTAACTAGGATAAAAAAAGAGTGCTCATTAAATTAAATCAAATGTTTTTTATAAGACAATGTACAAAAATCATTTGTTATTTATAAAAACTTCAATCAGCGATATCCTGATGGAATTCAGAACATAAATTAATTGAGACACATGATTCTCAGTTGTTTGCAGTCTTGGTTGAGCTTCATGGATCAATTAAGTCACTGAACGAACAGCAACAGCAGGACGAATGCCGCGTCCCAGAGCTCACGTAGCAAATACCCTGCGTGGTCGCGACGAGATGAGAGAAATAAGTTCAGTGCTATGCAGCAAAGCCACGGCGTCTGGTCGCGGTTATGTTGTTGCGGCGCGCAACATGATTAAGGGGAACAAGGCCTTGGTGTGGTTCTGCGGTTGTCATAAATCTGAGACCAGACTCTGCAATTTGTTGCTTGTGAATATATTGCATTGCAGTGCATGGATATGGCCATACCGTTTGCATAGGCTATCGCTACTAAAGCAAGCTAGGCCGCACCTGGCCTAGAGCTTGAGATACAATAATTGAAATTCGTTCGTATTTGACCTGTTGTTTCTCAGCAATGTTTGTGTGTCTTTTAATTTTGCGATTAATAAGTTTTAGTCCCTATGCGCATTAATTAATAATCTTATTTACTCTACTTAATTATGATCTACGTTAACTTTTTGATGGTAATTGACAATAGTAGGGTTTTCCATGATACGATCTGTGTAGATTATTACATAAATTAAGTATCACATGACTTCCATTGAACGTCACACAGATGATCTTGATCCCCTGATTGTCCGAGTTGAGCTTGTCTCGCTGATGACAATAATCCTGAGCTACTGTGAGGCTAAAATCCAGTAAAATAAGTGGAGTGCGTAGGCTTAGTCTTCATGGGAGGCTCATAGCGGTGGATTTGCTGCAAAATAAATCGCTGAGTGTGGCGTGTGCGAAGAATATGATGAAGAAAAATTGTTGAAAGTGAATTAATGACACAAAATTGTTGGAAATGTAGCAAGGCAGCGACAAAGATTGTGTGAGACCAAGAGAGAAGGAAAGAGAGCAAAATATAAGAAGAGCTATAGCGTTGATACTCAATAAATGAAAGTTTGTCGCGAACTGTTTTCTCGAATTGTTTCGCTTTCTTTTCAAGTTTGTCGCAATGAAGATAAAAGTTAGTAGCGGAAGACCAGGAAAAGACAAAATTCTGACCTTTCAGAGCATATATTATGTAGGATTAGATAGCCTAAAATCGCTAAGCAGTGTACGTCTCATTTCTAATAAAGAAAACTCTCTAAAGAGCCTATAATAATTGAAAATAAATAGTATAGTTGGACAAAAGTTCTTCCTTTATACAAGCTTTATTAATTGCCAGGCTTGATTTAGAATAACTCATGCCCTGGAGAACTGGAATAACTCATGCCATGAATAACTCAATAACTCAATAACACTGTATCTGTGTTTAAAATTTGCAGACATTGCAATTAAAAAGTGTCAGCTTCTATTAAACGTTTCTAGCACGCTTTAGGCGACTGTTTTATAGGGTTACTCGTTCCGCAATAACTATAGTAACGTCAAAATTTAAATTATACTAATAATGGTACAGCTCGTTATAGATTGGGGGTACAGACGCTGGTCATAAATCTGCTAAGAAATTTTTTCACAAAATTAATTTAGGTATTAAAATTAAACATAAGCGATTAATAATCCTTTTCTTACCACCGAGCATTCGTTTTTTTTTTACTTTTTTTCGATTCATAATTTTCACTTGGATTAATTTTAATTAATAAATCTTACCGGTGCATGGTTTATTTTCTACTTGGTTGAAGAAGAATGAGGTTTAGCGACAGATAAAAATGTTTGTACATTCCTGCTTCTTTGAGATACTCTATTTCCAGTAAATTGTAAATCTACGTCGAATAAATCGTTAGAAAAATGAATAAAAACGATATAGTGTTCAGTAAATGGACAGATATTCTGATGTCATTCATTGGATATTTCTCTGGCCCCTTCGATCTCAACACTCCACCGCCAAGCCCGACTGAGTTACTATACGCAATTCGTGGCAGCGTGAAATACGAAGCTAGTTTTATTTCATCGACGAAGCGAGAGTATTTGTATTTCTCACTGGGCATATGTTCCGAGCTTTAGAGCACTGCGAGAGGATGTCGTACAGCTGATGTCGTACAGCTGATGTCGTACAGCTGATGTCGTACAGCTGATGTCGTACAGCTTATGTCGTACAGCTGATGTCGTACAGCTGATGTCGTACAGCTGATGTCGAACAGCTGATGTACATCGTACAGCTAATATTGAGCACATCGTTCATGATACAGTGTTTCGTATGAGACATCTATCATGTTGCAGTATTCGCTGAGCACAATATGTTAATGCTGTAGTTTTCGTAGAGCACACAGTTCCAGCTACAGTACATATCTTTCAGGTTACAGTAGCTTATACATAGTTCATGCTACAGTATACATCGCCCATGCTACAGTATAAATTGATCGCGCTGCAGTATACATGTATATCATTCACACTACAGTATACATCGTTCATGCTTCAGTACATATCGTTCATAATACAGTATACATCGTTCATGCTACAGTATACATCGTTCATGCTACAGTATACATCGTTCATGATCGAGTTGTCGTTGGCATTTCGGCTGTGAGTATGATAAAAAATAATAATCATTAGCAAAATTTTAAAATTATCAGTGTTACTTTTGATTACTAAATAGTAATAAATAGTAACATATTTAGTTCATATTTTGGCAAAAGCACAATCTGAAATTTTAATATAACGTAGCAATCAATTCAATTTTACTATAAAAGTACAAGAATTTTTTGAAACATTTTTGATTATAATTTGTAATTTGTCGTTCCTATTCCGATCACTAAGGTAGGAGAGCATGTAGATGATCTCAACTTTAATCGGATTTAAAAAAACAAGCCTATCTAGTCTCAATATTGAGAGCATATTTAATAACAGAATCACATTTACCTCTTGCAGTCTCAAGATCAATCGATTGCATGAGCAGCAATCGAAGATTTGGTGAAGGCATTTGATGCAATCAGGGCCGCGAGACGCACTCTTTTTGCCCTCATATACACTACGTTACGTGTTTGTGACAGGCCGATCTCGGGCGGGCGCTGTTTATGAGCGACCAGGATGCCCTATGCCATGTTTATGGACCGGTCGCCTTTGCACCCAAAGAAAAGAAAAACCAAACCTGCCTAGCCCCTTAATAGGCGCTTAGTCTGTCAGCGCCACCTGCTTGTAAGGCTGTTTGATTATGTAGGTTTTTCAGATGGCATTTTTAGCGCATTTTGTCATTTATGGAAAAAATGCACTATTGTGCTCGCCATGTTCGCCCGTCCGTCTGTCTGTCCGTCCGTGATTTCACGTTTTCGTCGACGAGAAAATGCTCTCTCTGTCACTCACTGCAGTGAGTACTGAGTTATATTTTTCTTAATTGCAGGTTCATTGTTAATAATTACCTAGGTGTGGCATGAATTCTTAAATTATCATATTTCTTGGTAGTAAGAACAAAAGTAAATAAATAAATATGTTTCCAAATAATATGCTGTAAGCTTCTATTCACATGAAATTAATTGTACGTAACTGTTAGCCGATCTTTCTAAGTTCTCGCGAATGCCGTCAAATTTCTGCAGAATAATCAAGTTGTAGATGTTCGCCACGCTTTTTTGCGAAATGCTGTCTAAATATACATAATGTTTATAGAAGATATAGAAGGTATTATTCTAGTTAATAGTACTGAAGCATCTACGTACAGTGAAATATAAATAACTCTGCAAATGCACAATAAATTAATATAAAATTCGATGGTCATGCTGACTTAACCATTTATATGAATTTTTATTTTAATTTACATCTTCGTCATAGTTTGAAGAATAAACATGGTGCGTTTAAAATTGCTATTTAACCATTTAATTCTTCATCGTGGCATCCAAATCTAGCAGTAAAAATAATTATATCTAAGATGGCTAACCAGATCTCTCTAGAACTACGCAAAATGGAGCAGCCAAAGCAAACACAACGTATTCGTCTAATATATTGATGAATGAGGAAGATTGACTCATGTTTCATAGAAAATTCTTTTGCTCCGACTGCCTAAATCAAACTGCCTGTGGATGTATTTTTGAACTTACGATGCAGTCACAATGAACACATTATCGCAAATTCACTCGACAAATATAGCTAGTGTGACCAACTTACAGAGTTGAATTTTTCTTCTAATTCTGCAATTTAGGTTTAATACTATAAATCATAATTTTTTTAACTTAATTATTATTAAACCGACCTTTTGGACTAAGGGATTACAAGGGACGTTGTAAGTGATGAACAGTATCCAAGTGGTGTTGGACCACAGAACCAAATTCCTGGTATCTAGCAAGATTTTCTCTGTACAAATTATATCCTTGAGAAGCAATCTTTCGTGACTTTCAGAGTTAATTTTCTATTCTTTCAATATTAGAAACAAAAATAACGATCCGCAAGATATTACATCAAAAATATTGCAAGACATTCTAGGAATATTTTAGGAAGTCTCTGTGTTCTTCGAATCAGTGTTACAGTATCACCACTATATTGGGTGTTTTGTAATCCAGATTACATTAAAATAAAAAGTTTGTATGTAGATATCACATATTTACTTGAAAATTTTTCGATCCTGAAACATTTCCTCCTCTCATTCAATAATGATACATACAGAGTTTTGATTTAAAAATGCGCCGTATTTAGTTCTTTTCAGCCAACTAATCATATATGATTTCTTTCGGTAAGACTTAAGGGAAAAAAACTTTTTTCATGCAAATTGTATATTATTCTTGAGCGATGATCTCCCGAAAATGATCTTCCATTCTTCGTAATTTTTAAAAATATTTAGTTTCACGAATGTTCTAATTTATTTAGGCTCGCCGTATAAATCACATTGGATTTACTTCATTATCCACTACTCGATTAGCTATTATGTCGCGGTAAATAAATCTCGCGATTTGTTCAATTCATATCATCTCTACGTAGTTCATATTCACTTTAACGTCATTTCTCTCCATTACTTCTCTAATTCCTCACCGATTATCCTTCTTTTCCCTCACATTCTCTGCGTGGCTACGTTTTAGTTTCGATTTATATTTCAAGCTCGTCTCTTCGTTCAAATACGTTTCATTTCCTCCTTGACTTTATCAATTATCTCGATTTAATCTTTTACGTAGTTCCCTCTGCTCAAGCGAAGCGCTTTAATTAGGACGCTCATTTTGCTTAAACTTCTCATGTACAGCATGCCACTCATATTCAAGAGAACTGATGCCTTTTATGAGCTAAAGTTATGTTGCAAAAATTAAATAACAAATTGTTCTTCTGTTTATGTATGTCGTGTGAGATCAAAATGAAAATATGAGGATGATGAATGGACCAAGTCGGTAAGTCTTCTTCAAGGCAACGAAAGATTAGCTTGTATTGGAGCTTCTCAAATTTTACCCCTCGTTTTGCCTTCCACTGCATTCCGTTCAAGAACTCCATTAAATTTCACAAAATTGTTGTGTTAATATGTTCCTTAGTCTTGTGAAATTTATTTAAATGTTTCCTTAATTTACGTGTTCCCTAAAGTGACTATAAAAACGAAACTCATTTAATATTTTTCCAGGAGATGTTCAGATGAAATTCTCACCAAAAGTGACGTAAAATAAAATTGGTAACTGACGAGGTCTTCGGTCGCGTCGATAAGCTCGCTTGTCAATACAATGCAAGTATTAATTAATGCCCAAGAGTGCAAGTATTAATTAATGCCCTAGAGTGCAAGTATTAATTAATGCCCTAGAGTGCAAGTATTAATTAATGCCCAAGAGTGCAAGTATTAATTAATGCCCTAGAGTGCAAGTATTAATTAATGCCCTAGAGTGTAAGTATATCATAGCTCATTTCCTAGACTAGTATTGCGCGGAGCATTTTGAGGCTCCTCGCTATATTCTTGTATTAACTCGTGCTGCGTTCTCGTCCGATTCAATATAAAGCCATCTATATATTATGCTCATTTATTTTTGGCGAATCATTTGG
The DNA here is from genome assembly GCF_000764305.2 of Hyalella azteca. Lineage (NCBI taxonomy): Eukaryota > Metazoa > Arthropoda > Malacostraca > Amphipoda > Hyalellidae > Hyalella > Hyalella azteca. The sequence continues at coordinate 414,648 of NW_025937347.1, read as the reverse complement.
ATATAATTACTTATATTGCGCAAGCTATCAAATGACAGAACTCGTCATGGTGTCACCCGGTACAATATGGCATGGTTACAATAATTGAATACACCTGATACGGTATCAAACGAAACAAGCGGCCTAGATGTATAGCAACGCCATATTCTCATAATGATCTAGTTTGAATTTAGGCTAAAAACAAGGCAAACATGAGGGAATAGTGGTTTACGGATCCGAAATGTTCTTGAAAACTGAGAGAGCCTCGGTTCATAAATTAAATTATAAGAATAATAATATAACTGATTTATTCTCAAGGCAAATTTCATGCTATAAATTGGTAATGGAGACATGGTTGTCTAATTTTAAGTCCTTCATATTCTGATCATTTTTCTTCTTCTTTTTTATCATTTTTCATTTCAAATATTTTGAGACACATGAAGTTCTTACATGGAAAGGAGATGCAGATGCACTAAAGCTCAATCATCACATCAGACTGATTTTTATGACTGCATGGGCTTAAATAAAACGATAATCGGATAAAAAATCAAATGACGATCGGATAAAAAATCAAAATGACGATCGAGGCATCGAACATTATTCTTATTTTCTTCTGAAATTTCCTGCAATATTAGTGGTTACTAGGGAATTAAAAACTCAAACATCATTTGCATTTTTGTTTTACGTCGATTTATAACGCAGACGTTAAAATAAGAAATATTCTTTTAATCTCCGCATAGCTTGTGCGTGTACAGAAGCCGGATATAATGCCAAGTGTACTCATGCGTACGAAAACGCTCGTTTGCTCGCTGTTCGTGACGACCACGACATGTTTCTAACGCACTCAAGTGTACGAAAACGCTCGTTTGCTCGCTGTTCGTGACGACCACGACATGTTTCTGCGGTAAGTTTGAAGTATTTTTCCCGCCGATTTGAGGATGTTTTCGACTGCCGTGACTCCGACTTGCATTGTTAGCTTCACCGACTCTCACGTAAACATCGGATGCGCCTCCGCTATCGCCGAATTTTTTCAGGCAACTACATAAGTTTTCCGCTTTTAATGATGAGGAGTTTCAGATTCGAATTATTTACCGTGCAAAAAGATAGGTTGTTGTGCAGAAGTGTTGGGAACAGCGCAAGTTCTTGAATGAACGAATAAAATATTCACTTTCTAAAAAAACATTAGGGTAGAAAATATCCTGAGATATGAAAGAACAAATGAATTTTTGTTTTCTAAAACACCGCATGTGACGGTTGAGAGTACAGGGAGCTTTTTTTACGTGAAAAGTAACTTTAATCATATGCATTAGAAATACGAAGCGTGATTTGGGTTCGCATAAGGAAAAGAAATATTCGCCTTTCGTGTCATTAATAATTAGTGCCTAGTTTACAGTGAATATCACTTTCGAGTGATATTGTTACCTTGAATAAATTTTTATTATGAGTAAAACTATACTATATATTATGTTATTTATTTTATATATTTGCATTTAATCTACACATGTTCAACCTATTTCTTATTAAAGCAAAGTGCTGACTGACCACGTGTGTTTCAATCCACACAAGTTTCTCAACTTCCAGAGATAAACGTCAATGATGTTTCTCAAATGACATGTATTGCCGCTAGAATATTTCGAAAACGCCTTTAATCTACTAAAAAGTCAGCAACTCTAACCCATTGCCAACTATTGTCTTCATTCAATACAATATTTAGTCCTTGTAAAGTAATTCTTAATTTTTCATGCTTTTGTTATGCCTCTTCCAAGTTCGTTTTTAAAAATAATTCCAATTGTTTATGTACTCCAGCATGCATGAATCTGTACACCCCCACATATCATTATGGATTTATATATGTCCGACACTCAGGATTTATTTTTTTTCTATGAAATATTGCCATGAATGAAGACTAAACTAAACCAAGCACGAATTTATTCCCTTTTATTTCGCCAGACAAACCCAGAGATTCTCGGTTTTCCCCTCGTAAGGGCTCTGAAAGCCTCGAGGCTGGGCACAGCTCCCTCAGCTGCAGTCAGACCTTCCCTCTTAATCAATGTACTGCCTCGCTGCCTCCTCGAGTACTCGCTACTTTTCCTGTGCCAGTTCCTCAAAAATATTTACGGAAATAAAGGTTAAGTAAGTCGCCAAGAATACCCGGAGAACGCACGTGCAAAGACTGCTGAGGTCTCTTGGACCTCACCGGAAACATAATTAAATGAATGATTGACTAAAGACTGAAGTAACATAAATAATGATCCAAATTCTAATCACTGGTTGTTAATTGTTATGTTTAACACCAAAGTTATCAGTCACACAAGTGTAATAGATTTCGTATAATTTTTCGTATAATTTTTAAAATTTCTGACGAAATCAGGACCTCGAATGATTCAAGCCATAGAGGCTTTTTGTTTTTCGGCGCTTTAACTTTCTATTTACGAAGAATCGTTCTTGTTGAAAGTGTGATTACCGTTAGATTCTTTTCATAAACTCAGCCTTTGATTACTACGTGAAAACTCTGCCTTAACGACAGAGGAAACAAAATAAATCTGACATTTTTTAAGATCCTGGAACTTGGTATTTTTTCATTCAGGGATGCTCGATAGGTGGCGCAGGAATAACCGTTTTTTAATTCGATCGAGAATATTTTATGTCCTAGTAGTAATGTTTGTGCTTTGAAGGAGGTGTGTGCTGATATAATTTTGGGTATCTGGGCTTCATGTGGCAGCCTGATAGGTGGGAGTATCTATCGCTTGCTCGCATTTAAGTACAGTGTGCTTGGGTCTTAACGAAAAGTGTGATTCCACATCATTTTGATTTTGAATTGTACTGAATTTAGTCGTAAGTTTATCAATGTTTAAGAACACGTAATCGTCCTTTATATTTTGACTAATAGATGTATTCATCTTGCAAATATTATTCGTTTCAATATTTTGCAGGAAGTTCATGAGTTCTATTTATTAATTTATAGAAGCTCATGAGTTTCGTTTGAATTCAGGAATGATCGACAATTATCAGTTTTTGTAAATGACAACGCATAAATATCAACTAAATATACGTTGAAATTTTGAAAGTATTAGGCCAGTCAACAGCACTAGCTGGATGTTACTTTTCACGCACTCGAACTGATTGAACAGTTGAGCTTAATATGTATTTGGAAACTTAAAATTTTCAAAAACTGTCTACATGCGCATCCGAAACATCGGAGAACATTATCAGACTTATTGTGATGTTGTTATAGCTGTTGTTGTGGTAGGTATATTCACTTGAGAGAATGAATAGTCAGGACGCAGATTGTTTTCATATTTTTATAATTAATTCGATTTTGTTATCATTCATTCACCATACTTGGAAATTGATTGAAAATACAGGAGATTAACGTCGAAGAAAACTATATTTTGTTAAGCAAAATTGTCTTAAATAATTAGCATGAATCATGCCACTAAACAGCCAAATCCAAAAGAAAAAAAATTTGCCAATGCTCGCTGCTTCTAATTATATCAGAATTAATAGTATAGTTTACAGATTGAATTTTACGCAAAATTATGTTTAAACCTTAAAATTAAGCTTGATCGTTGCTCGATGCAGCAAGTGTTATCTGTCTTCATTAAAAGGCGTTCAGCCCGTGGGTCGAGCTGCTTGTACGTTAATTCAGAGAATACAAATTGGTGCACATTTCTGGACATCACTTAAAGAAACTGCCACATTTAGAAGACCATCAAAGACGGCCGCCGGTCAAATCGGTCAAAGGTTTCAATTTGTGGCAGCAATGGTGCTATTGAGCCTGAAAGGCTTGCGTCCGGAAGGAAAATATTGCTCGTGGAGCCAAAAAATACAACAAATTCGGATCGCGGGAGAAATGAGTTCACTTCTTTTTCTGTTAGTTGCCGGACTGAAAAAAAGCATAAGGTTTATGGGGGAAAGAGGCTTCAACAGTTGACGTGATGCGCGAAAAGCCCGGTCTATACTTTCAAAAAAAAGTTAAGAAATCGTAAGTTCATCAGCCAATCATTGACGGCCTTTCCAGTAAAATCCACCAATCATAGACAAGAAAATAAAGCGTAAGTACTTACGTTCACTTAGCGAATTATGAAAGCATGGCCCCTGGACGTGTCATAGGGTTGTGGCTTTCAGGAAAGATCGTAACAGCAGGTTATTAAAGTTGAATCAAAACATAGATCTATTAAACAGAGTATGACCGCTACTGTGGGTGATATACCAGATATTATTTTCTTGACGCAGCTCACAAAATATAACTTAGACCGCACCTGAAGATAAAAATACTTTAATGGATATATCTGTTTTATTGAAAATAGTTATCTTTCGTTATGAAACTAGTGAAAACTTATTTTACCTTGTATTGTTTTAAATTACCTACTAGGTGGCTACTATATTGATTTGCAATATTTATCCCAAAATTTAACCAAGACAAATTTTACATGCTCAACATTTATATTATCACATTATCAATCAAGAAATTAGGTAATGCTAGCAGAGATCAAGCATTGATATAAAAAACAATAAGAAACAGGCGTTAAGTATAAGTAGTATTTGCGGGAGAGGTTCACTATGAACAAAATTAAATCCCCAATAAATGCTAGGTTAATTAACCATTTATTCACAGCTGAAATAGTTAATTTTTATTTTCAGTATTCGCAGGTTAACATGCATTATAAAACAGGAGAAATAACATATGGGAATGGTTAGCGATATGCATTTCATTTGTATCCAGAAAATTGATCTGTTCAGTTCTTCATGCATCCTGATAAATGAACGCTCTTTAACAATAATACAAAAATGTCATCAATAAAATCCATTGAAATTTAATTAAGATTTTCCTGCAAACATCAAGTCAATAATCAACAGTCGCAAACCATTTTACATTTGGTTCGCAGCTCTCTCATTTCGTCGACGGAATGACCAGCTTTCCGATGCCGGAATCGAAATGAACGAACGTTCGCGGAGATAAAACTGGGCGCGAGGCAATTTGGGCGTTCGCTCAGTCGGCAAACGTTCGATTCCGGGGCGTCGACACAATCGGTCCACGAAACTGGCGGCAAAATTCTCGAGTTAGTCACTAAAATGGTCGCTTTCCAATTTAGCTCGTAACACTCAATTATCTAGCGACAAAAAATGCAAAACTCCACCCAAGAGCGATCCTAGAAGGTTCAAAGTTTGAAAGTTTTAATTAAACTTGCTTCCAAAGCAGTCCCCCTGGACTGGGTTCACGATGAGGAGTTATCGATTCACATGTAAAACCAGCGAATAATTCAAATATTTTTACATGTCACAATGAATTTATGATTTCATTGCTATGATTATATGATATACTTGTTTCAACTCTGAAAAGCGCGCAGTTGAATTCTGACTGGTAGAATAAAAATCAATGACACGTTTGATCCATTTGCATTCTGGGGATGAATTGAGGATTAATACGATAATTTTCCTACTAACTGCACCAATCAGTTAAAACTCATGCTGTTGAGTTGAAACATTGAATCTATCTCCAATTATACGGATTTATGAATGAAAGCTCAACTTCGTGTGACTATATAAAATCTTGAAAAAAAACGATAACAGTCAAAGTTGAATGGGATAGATGTATTCATCTGTTTGTGAATATATTATATTTTACATTAATGATTTCTGCGATAATTTTTCTAAGACAGAAAAATCGAAAGATTATTGCTATACAACGTATATATCGAGAGCTTCGGTCATCATAAGGTCTCCTGTTACTTCGGCTTTAAAAGTCGCGTACAGTATACAAGATATTGCGAAGTTATCATAGAAGGTACGGACATTACTCACAAAACTCCGTTCCGAATATCTAAATATGAATAAGCATTGAAAATGTTAGATTTTCTAGAGAAATATCATGAGGATTTAAGATGCAGAGGTATAATTTAGAGGAAAGCAAAAGTTTTTGAAAACTATTAAATTTCTTACATGATTGAGATAGTTCAGTGAGGTTAACTAAAGCTATGTGTTTTACTCTCTCGGAATATAAAGTAGGTTGTAGCTTCATAAGCCGTCTAAATCAATGCCGGACTGTAAATGTCAAAAGCTCATGCTGAACTACTTGATTTATTAGAGAATGTAAAGATTTACGGACCATAAACAATGCTACAGCTTAAAACCCAGCCTTATCTCCAGTATGGTGAAGTTTTCGCAGGTTAACCAAAGCTTTGATTTTCCTTCAGGATTGTAAAAGTTTACAGTGGATAATCAAAAACTAACCTTTTTCTCGCGCACCGCAAAGCTTATGAAGATCAATCAATGTTCTAATTTAATCTTCTAGATTGTAAATACTTTTGCTTCCATTCTGCCGAACTATAAAGTTTACGGAGGACAATCAATTTTCTACGTTACTCTCCTGGATGATAAAAGCTTATGTAGATAAGTAAAGCCCAACCTTATTCCGCGCACCATAAGGTTGACGGAGGACAATAAATTTCTTACGTTATTCTCCTGGATGGTAAAAGCTTATACGTAGATAATTAAAGCCTAACCTTATTCCGCGCACCTTAAAGTTTACGGAGGACAATAAATTTTCTACGTTATTCTCCTGGATGGCAAAAGCTTACGTAGATAATGAATGTCCAACCTTATTCTGCGCACCGTAAAGTTTACGGAGGACAATCAATGTTCAGCCTACGCCCCAGGCGGCCGAGATGAAAGCCACAGGTTCGCTGTAAGAGGTCAGCGTGAGAGCGCCGCGGGCGCGTCGAGAGCGAGTTGGCGTCAAGTAGCCGCTGGTGCATAAAAGAAACTCGAGTTGAGTGGTTCTTGTGAAGCTGGTCTCTGAGTGACACAAGCGGTCTCGTATCAATGATTCATCTCAACTCCAGAGGCTAAATTTAGTCTTCAGCACTCGAAAAATACAATTCAAATTTGGATGTGGTGGAATTGAAACTAATTGAATGAGTGCACGAGTGAAAAGTGATTAGATTTTTCATTCCTGATGGACGGAGAATTTTTTTCCAGATATTAGTTGCTGGTTTTATTTAATTGGTTTTTATATTGTGGATCATATCTAGGTTATGGCTGGAATATTGTTTAATCCGATACCATATGGACAACATATCATGTGCCAACATAAATAATCCGGCGATATTAATGAATGAAGAAGAACTGATCGACTGATTTTTATTTCTACCCAAATTCCTATGGAAAACTGATACTCACAGAGTACTCGAAAATCTAATTAAAATTTAAAGGTATTTCGGCAGGGTTTTTCTCAGTGTAATGCGCCTAAATCATCTCGGTGTTTTCAAGTGAATCCTTAACTGTGCAGCACCCTGATACTCATGTGACGAGTGACCATGTTCTATAGCTAGTGCTCGCCACTGTGTTGCCTAGTTATTATAGGCTGATTCATATGGAGAACAATATATAGGCGGCTTTATATGGGGATCTTCAGGTGCATGTGCAGCGTAGTCTACATGTTCCATAACGACCACATTGCCGTCTCTACTAACCCATGTTGACACTCATAGGTATAGGCACTCGGCTATGAAGAAACGCAACAGTGAACATGAAATTTTACAGAAACTATCACTAGTGCTGAAACTCATAGCATAACAAAGTGTGTTTGTAAAATTACTTGTGTGCAGGAGTACGTGTGTCTGAAACTTGCAGTCCATTGCATACACAGATTGTTATTGTTGTTGTTGTTGTTGCGGTGTCACTAGGAAAAAGTGGAAAAGAACAAGAGGTGGCGCAGAGTGGCCAGAAAGAATAAGGAGAAATGGAAAAGACAGTAGGAGATGAAAAGGCGCATTATACGCAGAGGCCTGGCATGCTCAAATGTTCTGCTCAATGCTGATACAAACAAGCGTGCGATCTTGGAGCAACTTCACACCTGCCGACCTCCTTTAGTGCCTCCCTGATCGCCTATCGCTTCTGATTCTTATTTAATAGAATTTCAATTTCAAGTCATGAACGATGTGATGGCATGTTTTTACTGAATGTTCAAGTCATGAACGATGTGATGGCGTGTTTTTACTGAATGTTCAAGTCATGAACGATGTGATGGCGTGTTTTTACTGAATGTTCAAGTCATGAACGATGAGATGGCGTGTTTTTACTGAATGTTCAAGTCATGAAAGATGAGATGGCGTGTTTCTACTGAATGTTCAAGTCATGAACGATGAGATGGCGTGTTTTTACTGAATGTTCAAGTCATGAACGATGAGCTGGGGTAGTTTTACTGAATGTTCACGTCATGAACGATGTGATGGCGTGTTTTTTCTGAGTGAATTGGTTATTGAAAGGGATTATTGAAGTGTACCAGAAGTCAAAGGAAATTTTAAAAGTGATATTTAATCTTATTTTGAATACATATTCTCATATGGTAGCAAAATTATGCAGTTTATCTAATGCTAATGTTACTTTTTGGCAGAGGCTCTTCTATGAAATTTTGATTGAAAAACACCGTTCGCCCTGTTGAAAAAAAAAAAACGAACAAGAAAAGTATAAACAAACTGCACAATCTGATCTTCAATCGAAAATTTATTGTTAAAGACCAATGGTAATGAAGCAACAACATCGAATGACTGCAGTGCAAGCCGCCAACTCTACCAGCTATCGTACATGCGCTGCATTTCCTAATCTTAATGTGAATATCACGTTGCTTCCAGCTTATTAAAGCTTTTGTATTGTACCATATCAAGGAATACATTATTTTGTAAGCTAGATGGCAATTATTCGAGAGCTTGACTAAAATGAGGCACGCTACTTTCACGCTCAGTTAAATCTAATAAGCGTCATTGGTGTTTTTAAACTAAAACATTGTAAAATTATACATTTTTTAATTAAGCAGAGTCGAGTCCTGACATCCGTACGCTCTGCGGGCTGTTATTGCCTGCAACAATTAGCGATTTGATTATCCTCAATGTTTTACCCTTCCACGATTCCGGGAAATTTAGATTTCATTGCATTTCGAAAGTGATATTTAATTCGCACGAGACAACCAAAAATGACTTCAATTGATTCATGGTCTCTGCACATATTTTTAGTGGATCTTTTTACTATATAGCAATTACTGGTGGATTTTATTTGTATCTTCGCAGACAATTCTAATGAGTTTATTTGGTATTAATTACGACAAGTCTAAATTAATTCTATGTTTTTCTCTTGCAGACGTCACTGCAAAGCTTGTCCTTCGCGATGTACAAAGCCACAGACGGCATGGCTGGCCTGGGGTCCGTAACAGTCCAACTGCCTCCTGAATGGGCAATCCGGTCCTGCATCCCTCCTTCCCCGACACCTGGGGAAGAACCTCCTATAACCACTCAGGACCCACAAATAATTGTTGACAGTCCGCACGCTGTTTTCGGGGACACTCCTTGGACACAACAGAGTGGTGGATGTGGGCAACAAGGGAACTTCATTCAGCTTGGTGTGAATTTTCTAAAGTCCGCTAATGTGTCGGAATCTTCCGGCGAACGCGCCGGTCGGATTTTGCTCGCTGAGTGGGCCAAGTTTCGGTGGGGCGTGTTTTCTGAGTCAGGACATCAAAGAGACCCGTTATATCCTCCATGGTACAGCTCACATCCTCCATCCTGGGAACCCAACGTATGCAGCGACGTCGTATCCCTGGCTCACACACCAGCGTGTCCTCCGCATCTCAACGCTCGCTGCCCCTGGCCGCACTCGACCGTAGAGAACGCCACGTCGTCTCTACTGGCTACTCCCCAACTGCCCAAGGTTAGTTGATAGGATAAATAACGCTGTTTAAGTTGTATAATACATGATAAATATACAGAGATTATGCGTTTCAACGTTGATATGTCGTGAGGTATTCCAACAAAAAATTCTCAATGACTTCATATATACTTACCAGCAGGCGGCAAGTTAACTTAACTAACAAATTAAGATCGCTAAGATCTTATATGATTCGTTTCCTCAGCTTTAGAATATTCATTCATTTGTAGTCCTTGATCATCAATTTATAATACCCAGTTTAAACTTTTTTGAGTTGTAAATGAAAACGCACATCTCAGAAAGATATCTATGAGGGAGATCAATCGTGAATTTTGCCTTTTGCTCTCTGTTTTAATCATTACACATGAAGCATAATTGCGCTTCAATTTTGCTTTAATCATTAAATTGTAAATATAATATGTTTATTTAATTTAATATTTAACTTAGTTCCAATCACGTAGAAATAATCTTCAAGACTTACTATGCCATGCTGCATTTGTTTATTTTAAATCAGGTTTTTAATTTCATCCTTCTTATCATGAAATTTAATCAGAAATATTTCCATAAATTCATACAGCTTCAGCGCTTAAGATTTTCTGTTGCTGTGCCGTTTCTGGCGACTCCCCTCCGATGTAGTAGCTACCGACGCAGTATTTAATGCAGCGCTGCTGATGTAGTATATGAATTACACGCTCTGTCAAGACGAGCTGCAACTTCTATCTCATAGATAGATGTTGCAATGCAATATCTATTTATGGTTGCAACATCTATCTATGTTGCAACATCATAGACTGATGCAACATCTATCTATCTCATCGATGCAACTTCTCACAGAGCTCCTTCTTACACGCTCTGTGAGAAGGAGCTGCAACTTCTATCTCATCGCACAACTTTCTATTTCTTAGAGGAATTTCGAAATTTACCAATTTCTCCCGATTAAATGGAAATGAAGAGTAATAATGCGTTTCTCCGAAATACCCCAATGTAGGTAACTTTGATTACATGTATAACTTTGTAAGCAAGAATTTTACGTTAGTTAAATAATTAATTAGTCAGGAAGAATATGTTTATGAGGAATAACTTATATCTTTTCTCATCGGCTATGGTGCCGGATTAAAGTCATCTCGGATTAAATTTATTTTTGTATCACTAGATTAAACTCAAAACTATTTAACAAAACACAATGTGATTATTCTTTTAGCTTAGATTGAGGTGTTTTATATCGATGCATTTTCCACCACTAAAAATTGGAAGGACAAGTGCATATATAGTAAGCTCTGATAATTTGAATTTGCTCTCATCCAGTGAAACAACATTTTAAATGGTTGCCAAACATGTCCAATACTCTATTGTAAATATTTTTGAAAGTAAATATTGTTATGTTGACATTATTGAATTACTACTCAGTTCACAAGGTATAACTAAATTCTAAATACAACTGACGTGACGAGAAATATCGTGTGAAACTTGAAAATGAGTATTGGAAAAGCGAAAATTGAATTGCATTTTTTAATGTAGTTGCATCTTATATGTAATTATTAAGAAGCTAAAACTATTATGCATTAGGATTATATCTTTCAATTTTCGTTGACTGCTTTTTGACTCTTATACCACTTCAAGATTTAATGAAATTGATAAATGACAAAATATCCGTATATCAACTATTTTAAATAAATAAATAGTACAGTGGTTGACACTGTGGAAACATTATATTGAATTTCAAATCTCTGTGTACATCACATATAAAGTATCATTTATTGAATTCATAACGGTCGAAGTTTAGTTATTTTTTGAAGCTTGATTGCATCAAATGCATCGTCAATTTCCCGTAGTCTGTTATTTTAACATGAATCTGGATGGTCATTTGTCTGTCTGAAATCAACCGTTGGTTAATACCAATCGGGTGATAATTTATCATAGGAATAAATTCGGGCTGAAATAACGCAAATGATCATCGTACATGATGTACATTGGCCATTATTATCAAGCTTATAGTATTTACCAATCCATTGATTTCTACTTCGGAAGCTCGAAACGGATAATAACTGAAAGATTGGTTTTGGTTTACACATTTGTTTTGAATTCAAATAATAATAAATGAAATAAATATTTAATGATATAAGAAACAAGCCTTAAATGCGATGATATGATAGTCGAAATTTTGATTTTGTCATGGGTTTCGAGGATATTTTCTATGCACGAAGCAGCGGCGCTTCTGGCAATCTTGGCGAATCTTCTAAAGTTAATTGACAATTTACTCCTCCTAGCAAACACCTCAACAACATATCATGACTTTTATTAAACTATTAATTTCTCTAAAAAAATCTGAAGTATATTTTCAGCAAATTATATTATCAACTTACTCACTATAGAAATGTTTGCATATTTTTGAGATTTTTCATTAGTAGGGAAGTGCTGTTTGAGAGCACCAATCTCACGTTTGTCTCAGACGAGACTGCGAAATTAGACGGTCCCTTCGCTACAAATTACACTTAATATATTAACCAGTCAATCATTACCAATTTAAAGAATTTCATGCCAATTAAAAGCATTAATTCATTAACTCAAGACCATGACAATATTTTCACGCTACTTATTCCGTTACCAAGCTTACATTTTCTTGACTTTTGTTGGCCAATCCTGTGACTGGCATTAACAGTGTTTACCACAGCACCCTGAGTGCACCCGTCTAAAAGCTCTGCCTGCCATTTGTGGTTCATTTGGTTCGTTTAGCGACGCCTTGCATACCTGTGCTCTCCCGTGTACTTTTGCTGCCGCTAAAATGGGCCATAAAACGCATTGTCGAGCCCGTGTTTCTTTGATGGAACAGAGTGGGGCGGCTCAGGCTCTCCGTCTCACAGCTTCACTGGATACGATCTCTGCATCTCTGCTTGGGGGCACAGTCTCTGTGCATAGTATTGGCTTCTGCACCACAGTTCCCTAATCTATCTCAGAATTTGAATTAGAATATGAGAATAGTGGCGAATTCTTTCTTACAGCGAAACAATTGTTATCTTTTATTAAAGTTGTGATGCATATTCTCCGCCTGTAATAATTTTGGTCAAAACTGGAGTTAGCATGCAAAAAATGCATGTCACGTCGAATAATATCTGTTATTAAAAGAAACGAAAAGATCTCGGAATTTGCATTAGGATATAAGGATAGTGGCGAATTCTTTCTTACAGCGTAATATTTGTTATTTCTTATTAAAGTTGTGATGCATATTCTCCACGTGTAATAATTTTGGTCAAAACAGGATCAAGCATGGGCTTAATCCTGCTAAGATTTAATTAGGAAATAAATGCATGTCACGTCGAATAAAATCGTTAATACGACAATGATAAAATAAGTATACACAGGGCTATAAAGCATCGGAAAGGTTACTTTGCAATCAAACAAACCATAAAAGCATCTTAAATGATATAATGAAGCTAATCTTCAAACAATTTATAAATGAAACAAACGCTTATTGCAAAAACAAACGCTATTCAAGTAAAATTTATAAATGAAACGCTTGAAAATGAAACAAATAAAATTTTACTGAATTTGGTCATTAAATAAGAAAATGAAGTAAAAAATTTATCATTATTATATTTTTCAGTTCGTTAAAATATACATGGCGCTCTCTCGTGAATTTATGCGCATTAGTAGGATGCCTAGTGGATACCCATTCATTCGTGGAAATATTAATTCATTACCTACGCGGTTGAGAGCTATGTATGACCTCAAGAATATATTTAGTAAATTTCGTTTTGGAAAATATATTAACAATTAATTTTAGGCTCTGTTTCCCTATAGTATCTTATTTGAACTCAGTTCTCCATTTAATTTCACATTTTTTTTGGTCTAACTCGAATTTGATATTTGCTAACGACGACAAAACCATAATCCCATCCCATGGAAATTCGTCTATTCATTTTATTGGCAATGCCTCGCTGACAGGCGATGGATTAAACTGCCATTGAGCTCCTCAAATCAAGTGACACGAGCGATATTTTGATATTTACACGAGGCAACAAATATCCATCCCGTTGACTCTTCGTCTCACTTGATATCCAAACAAACATTCATATATTGAGCAAGTTGTTTCCAGCATCGAGCATCGCCCAATTACTTGCCAATTGGATTTCATATTGAATATTAAAAAGTAGAAATATTTCCAAAAGTGCACTCGTTTTAAGCTCTTATTCGACGGCCATATTTTCATGCATCGTAGGGCGATTAACCATCCGTAAAAACAAGTTTTTTTAATATGCCTCGAAGCCTCAATCGATGATGTTTTTGGATGCTGCGAAAGACGTTCCCTAATTGACTGTACATCAAAAAGCTCGTTATCACTAACTGAAATTTTTTGCTGAAGTCGTTCAATTTAATTTATTAACTCTAAATGTATTGACTGGTACGATTGAGTCCTGAGGCAGGGTTCAAGTTGCTTCGATATTTGCATATATTTCTGCAGCAAATATCTCTTGATAAAATATATTCTGCAGGCAGCTGTTATACAGTCCTCTTATCAACGTTTGCATGTGTTTTTGAATTTTTACGTGTGTTTCAACGTTTGCATGTTGAATTTTTATTGAATTTTAATTCCATACATCACCGTTAAAAACTAGTGATGTATCTAAAAGTGTATTCGCGGTTCCTGGAGTATAAAGCTGATTAATCACATTGCACCAAAACTTCATATTATTGTTTTTGTTTTATAATTTGATATTATTTGTTTTGGTTTGCAGGTAGCCTACTTCTGCACGCCTGCAACACACAACAGCGAGGCGCCTACAAAACACAACGCTCTGTGCTCCGGCCGTTCTACCTGGGAGGTCATCAGACAGTCCAAAGACTTCCGCAACATGAGGTGGGTGATACTCAGCACGCACACAAGCGATTCAATGGGTCACATTGTCCAAATAGTGACATGCTTCATTAACCTTACGTGCACTGCACATGGGGGTCTAATATGTGGTCCAAACGGGGTCTAATATGTGGTCCACATGGGGTATAATATGGGGTACGATATACATGGAGTGCACGTGTAGCTCTGAAGCACCATTTTGCCGGGCTAAACTGAGTTACGATGACCCACATAAATGCATTTTTATATAAATAAAATCTCGCTCATTTCCCAGAGATTCATGTTGCACAAAACTGCAGATAAAAAAAAACTGCAAAACATGTTGCAGATAATAAAATATAATAAACAATCAAATCCTAGATATTCTTCACCAGGAATAGAAATATTTCCAAAGCGAGATGGATGATAAATTTATTTAGTTAGAAATTACATCCACAGGCTTCTACAACTACTTGTGGCAAAATCTCCATGGATAAGTTTCGATGAGTGAAAATTTCTTCCAAATTGAGAAACATGACCTAAATACCCCAAATACAACTTTTTCACAGTTATATTTATATAAAGCATTTGAAAATGCTTTTCAGTGATGCTCTGTTGTTTTTAGCGCATTTTCTCATTTATGGAAAAAAGGCACTATTGTGCTCGTCATGTCCGTCCGTCTATCTGTCTGTCTGTCCGTCCGTCCGTGAGTTCACGCTTTCGTCGACAGGAAAATGCGCTCTCTATCACTCACTGTAGTGAGTACTGAGTTAAATTTTTTCTTAAATATACTCAATAGAAAAGTTTCTAAATCCTAGAGCTTGTCTTGGTTTCTTTATGAGCTAATAACTATGGTCTCGATGTAAGCTAGATATTGTTAGAAGAAAACAAGTGTATTTGTGAAGGTCAAATCAAGACAAAATTCCCACTTACCATGAGTTATAATTTCCGATCATCGGTAAATCGGGTAAGCTTTTTCATTGCTTGGATCTGAAAACATGGAGACCGCCATACGGCCGAGTCGCGAGTGACTAAACTTCGTATCTGGGCCTATACTTTCAAAAATACTTAAGAGATCGTAAGTTCATCAGCCAATCATTGATGGCCTTACAAGCTAAATCTACCAATCGTAGACAAGAATATAGTGCGTAAGTACTTACGTTCACTTAGCGAGTTTTGAAAGTATGGCCCCTGTTTGTTCTCTTCACTTCAGTGGGCCTGAGTGAGTTGTTCAGAGCTCTCCTGGTCGTATAAGTAACGAAGCATCGCCTTTGCAATGCTCTGGTCACAGCAAACAATGACAGAGACTCTCATTAGATGAGCCTTGGATGTCTGGGACTCAAGTCGCTAATGACCAATTGCCTTAGGCTATTGTTTCTTGTACGTCGTTAGTGAGCGATGGAAGGATTCATACATACAATAAATATATTATCTCACTCCACGTGGAATATTGTTGCTACAAAGTACTATATAAGATATTTTATCATTAATTATTAACAACGAAGCATGTGAATAACCAAAAAGCTGTTGTCATTTAGTTGACCGTCCTATTTTTGGGTATAAGGAACTATATTTCCACGGGTACAGAAATGTAGTGCACATCTGAAATGTTTGCTGAAATCAAGTGCATAACAAATGTTGTAGTAATTTGAGCTGAGAATAAATTTTAAACAATATTCGAGTTTCTTGATTATTAACCAATTGTAAATTTTGATTTACTATATTAATCAAACAGTTCAGGAAGAACTAAATACATATTCCGATGCTAAATACTTCCGATTCTGAAGGAAATATCTTTTTATTTAAATCGGGAGAGAGGAGCGACTTTAAAAGAGAGGTGAAGGCTGACCTGTAAAGCATTCTGCGAATGGCTTACCAGATTCGTAACACAAACGCTAGAAAAGGAAATAATTAATATTCATTCACCTAAGAAATGAAGGATTCAAGTAAATTTCTGCACTTGCTATTGTAATCTCAAATAATTGGATGCCAACGAACTCTCATTTTCGGTTAAAAGTCATCACCCTGATCACTGCTGATGGACAGGAAATTATGCTCAGCAACAACTCTGATCTAAAAACTTTCTCTGAAATTGTGAACAAGTGAGTCGTGTACTTATTTGCCAACCAATAAGTCCATAAGTACGAGATTATTGATACGCAACTTCGGTTATCAGGAGCTAAGCTTTGGAACATGAGGAACACTTGATTCAGGGAGCCATTTGCAAATGACTGTTAAAAAATTGTTAAAATTCTTTTCCTTAAGCTCCTGAAGCATGGATGGTTATCCGTGATCAGAAAATTACATCTATTCACACATGTATACTCATGCTGTAGTTGCTGAAATGTTGCGTAGTACGCAGGATACACATGACAAACCGGGATACACTGGACGCAACACATGACACAGCGGGATACACAGGACGCAACTCAAGACACAGCGGGATACACTGGATACAACACATGACACAGCGTAATACACTGGACGTAACACATGACACAACGTAATACACTGGACGCAACATAAGACGCAGCGTGATACACACGACACAGCAGGATACACTTTACGCAACACATGACACAGCGTAATGCACTGGACGCAACACATAACACAGCGGGATACACATGACGTAACACATGACACAGCATCATACATATGACACAGCGAGGCAGCTAAGCCCGCATCGCTGAGCTCTAGGGGCAGTAACGGATTTCCGAGGCTCAAGACTGGGATTAAAGCTTCAGGTTGAGTGTGCAGTATAAATGAACTACATCATGCCTTCTGAAATCTACGCGCGCACACAGTATATATGGATGCATGTGGTCACTCGTAGGTCGAACAAATTGCTCGTGTTACAAATAGTGAAATTTATTGTTCATTCCAAATTTCGGGAACGAGTGTTTTTCTGATAATTTTAGGCTTGTGGAGTAGATAAATTGTTCGAATCCACAATATCAATCACAACATAGATCAGAAATTGTTTCTTAATTAAGTGGTTTTATCATTATTATGATTTAATCCCATTGCCGTTTAATCGCATTGCCGGAATGGCAAGGAGACATTGCTGAAATTAGTGGCTCGACTGTTTCATGTCCCAATCTTACGTTTTCTATTTAATTTGGTACATAGATTTTCCAAATCATTAAAAATTCCTTCAAAGTTCAAAACAAAAGCTAAACGAGAACCTGAGTTAAATGTATTTTAGAACGGGTCATTCTATTTTTTTAATTTAATCATAATAACTCTATGCCGAAAATTTGCAATAATATTGTAATTCGAAGTAACCAAAATGGTTCTAATTGAATCAATATCGTAGAAAATAATCAAAATATTAATGGTCAATCTATAAATGAATGATAAATATAAATAATTGATGTAATATTTTCAAAGGAATACATGGAATCATTAGTAAAACAAAGTTTATATCGGAGATAGCCTAATCTTGTTACCAATAATCTTTTCTCCAGTTTTAATCAATAAAGTCTGAATTTACGCCGAGCAGGTTAATCACTGCATTCGTCACTGTATTCATTCAGGCGTATTGCATTTATTCAGGCGTACAGGCCAAATACTTGGGATAGTTAGAATAATTATATTCCCTCTATGAAGCGTTTGATTTCCTCAATGTAAGTTATCTCGTATAATTTTTTTCCTAAGTACCTCCTTAATTATACTCAAAAATTCAAGATAGCGACATGGCTTCATGTAAAATTGAACTGACGTACATTTCGATGATAAAAATGCGGAGCTGAAACGATTAGTCATGTCTAATTCTGGAATTTACTGTATGTATAGAAATTCCAATAACATTATAATAAATTTCAAACGTAAAACATTAATCAAAATATAATAGGACCGCCCGCATCTTTTCTCTTTCGATGATATTACATACGCAATAACCTCGTCGTAAGATTTTATCCGTCCATTGAGGAAAACAGATATTAAAGAATAAATACTGCGGATTTTCGTATTTGACCTCGTTTAAATCACAACAAGATTTGTACAGTATTCAAGGTTAAAAATGTTTCAATGTTTTGAGATATCGCTGAAAAATTTTTCGATGTTCATGACGGTGCAGTGTAAATAACAGTCACTGTTTAGTAAAAAAATGATGCGAGTGGAATAAATGAAATTATTGTCAGTTTACATGAGGCGAAATCTCTTCAAACTCGGTGATTCCCGTGAGATATAAAACTTTTTACCATTTTTAACTCGCACAATATTTCTTCAATGATTTTTGTGATATATGAATGAGATATGATTTTTTTAAACCGTATTATGAATTTTGATTTCAAATTCAGATTTGAATGCCAATAATCAATTTCAAGTCCAATTCTAAGGGATACTTGAAGTTTTTCCTCATTATCAATAACAATTCTAAAATTGTTTCTCATTAAAATTGATATCTAATATTATACATACGCCCTATCCGTTAATTACGGTCAATCACTTTTGTTTTTGCATCGCTTAAAATTAACCATCTTCCTCATATGCTGGTTGCCATTCCAAATCCCATTACATTTTCATTTATGTGGGCTATTCTTTCTTTAAAAAAATTCTATTTTCGAAAGTACGATGCCAAATCACGAGTAAATAATACCTTGCTATGCAAATCCTTGATCTTGCATGGTAGGTTAATTCAAATCTTCTGTGCATTCAAGATACCTGCTCCGGCGCTCTGCATGGTTTCCGCAGTACGGCAACTTTGGATCTTTTCCGCTTGAACACTTCGCGTCAGATAAAAAAATTTGCAACTCAAATATGTTATTTGGAAGATGAATGACTGCGGTGCGCATGCAGAGCAGAATGCATATGCGCTGTCTTTTCTTGGCGCTAGTTTAATAAATAAATGCGAGTAACATTGATGAACTGCATATGAATCGCGATTGTAGAGAATGCATGCAAAAAATAATAACCTAAATTAGCTGCGCACAAGTCGACAGCCTGTAGAAAAAACAAGAGAATAACATCTATAAACTGCATGAAAGCGTTACTTTATAAAATTCATGCGAATGACATGAATAAGATGCCCCTAATTTCTAGCAATATTGGCATGGATAATATTCTCATCTGAAGAAGTCACGAGCGCCAATAATGACAGGTGATTTAAAGTGACCAAGAAAAATTTGGCTAAATTTGTGCCCAACGAATTTTTTATTCGAATTCGGAACACAGACTAGAATAAAAAGGTGAAATAAAAAAGAATATAAACGTGAAATAACAAAATGAATAGATAAAAAATTATTTTGCGAGTTATGAAAGCAAGGGCGCAGAAAAATAATTTGATTAGTTGTTGTGAAAATCTTGATTTTGAACATTCACATTGGTAGTCTGAAAACAAACTCTTGCAGCCAATACTAACAAGTTCCTCTATGTTAGGGAAAGGAAAAATCCTTACATAAATACATTTAGAAAGTTGTTAATACATTTATTCAGAACTTTATCCTGCTGCAGTTCAATAATATGTATATAAATTTTTTTTAATCATTTAAGAAATTCCACAGAAGTACTCATATTTGGCTGAGTCTCAGAAACTATTCATATTAATCTAATAGCGCTTTGCTCATTATTCTTAGCAGATATTTGATGATATGCAGAAACTTTTGAAACATTTTTTTAAAAAGTTTGCAATTGCTCGAGTATTTCAGTGCATGCAGTAGCAAATCCCGAAATAATTTATTGCCTTATGGATTATCTCGTCTCGCAATTATAACTAATTGTTTATATAATGTTACATTGCTTAATTTAGATATGCTTACTTTATTAATTACGCCGCATGGCATATTTTGGGTGATTTTTTATGAGTAATATTTAGTATTCGCTGATGAAATATTTAAGTAATTTACCGGTTTCTTTCGTTTTATTATTCCTCTGGTGAATTTTCCAGTACGTTTGCTGCGTTAAGGTTGGTAAAACGTTATTGAAATTTGCGAAAAGATAGCCAAGCGTGATTGTCGAAGAATAAACAGGAAATAAGATGAACAATATAAATGAGATTAAAATCTGAGCCTAATAATCGTTACCTGAGAAACACATACGTAACTACTAACTCATAGAAGCAGGCAAGACAAAATACAGTTCTTGATATGTTTAATTGCCGCCAAATCTTATCAAACCAATTTAGGAGATACAAAAATGTGCTCGCAATTTTTAAAGGGTTTGACATGAAATATTACCAAAAAACCCTAATGATGCGGGTTTTACATTCCATGATCATTATCTTAAATTTGAAAGCATTTATTACAAAAAGATCACATTCAGATTTTTCGACTAAATGATACCTACATGTTGTTAATTGCAAAATAACTAATATTTATCTCTCAGTTGGTTCATTGATTTCTACGCGGTTTTACTCATCCATCTTTTTCGTTCAACTGCGAATAGAAGTAATCGTTCTAGAGTAAATAAGGTATTCCGGCTCTCATTCCAGGAGTTTGGTGAACATTACAGATTTATGGTTAAAAGCGGCAGATGATTGGTTGTTGCTCCGGGTTCACTTTGGATGCAAGCAATAACATTGCAATGACAGATCCGTTTTTTGGCGCGACCCAATTTTGAATTACGTTTGCATTAAACTCAACATTTCATATAATGTAGAACGCTGGTAATACGCTCGGGCAATATTTTCATAGCTACCAAACTGTATTATAAAACGTATCATTGCCAATATAGTTATTACTACAGCTTGTAGCTCATTGGTTTGTAGATGCTAATAAATTTTTCGTACAGGGTTAGTATGGGACTAATATAAATAGAGTTCGTAGGGTACCAATATAAATAGGCTTCTTATGGTACCAATGTAAATAGGCTTCGTAGGGTACTTGAAAAATACCAAATAAATTCTCATTCGCAGGCAGATGATGACAAGTCCATGATGATTGAATGCTGGTTATTTAATGAGATCTTGCAGTGGCACGGCAACTATCGCCAACGAGTCTCTTCCCAAGTTTAGCATGCAGGCATTCAGCATGGAACACGGCATGCTTGTATCGGAATAATTTCAAGGAAAATACGAAGAAATAATAATACGACGTTCAGATCTGTTTCCGGAGTGCTTTAAAAATTTGGTTTTCACCTCCGCTACTCCCAATTTGAGGATCCGATGATCTCTTCATGTTTTCACATTATAACTTTATATTATTAAGTGGATAGTCAGTTCTTCGATTGAAATTTATTAGCGAAATATGTCTTTTAATTGTCATCTGAGTATTTAGGTTCCATTTTACAGTGTATTCGTACAAATTCGGTATACGTGAATCACGAACTACGAACTGATGAAGAATCTTGCCTTCAAAACGTTATAAGGAGAACGGTATGAATTTACGTTGCGCATTATTCGCTTCTGAACTTAAATGTTTAATTTGTAACTTAAGCAAGCAAATAATCTCAATACTTAGATTGTCAATGCATAAATAAAGTTTGACGTGTTCATTTTTTATTTCGGAGCAAGGTTTGGCACTGTCGGCGCACACTGATACAAAGACTTATTACTTATAAAGAAATCAGTAGCACTACAAAGATGACATTAAGAGAGGTGAAGTAAAGCAAAGTATTCATATTATGGTCAGATGTCGATATAAAGTTGTAAGTTATTCTATGGAAATATTTATTGTGGAAATCAGTTCTTACCCGAGATTTTCATCTTAATGTGCGTCCAAACTTGTCTTTTTGTGCTTGTCTTGAATAAGTAACAACTATTGATTGACTATAATAGTTTACTTTCGGAGATACGCATGTTAGTTTTTTATATAGTGTTCAACCTTATTAAATAACATTCATTACCCTATTATAACAGTTCACTTTCGGGGACACTCATGTTAGTATTTTAGTGTTCAACTTTATTAAATAACATTTATTGCCTTATTATAACAGTTGAATTTTGGGTATACCCGTGATATGTTTCCGCATGCGACTATAAATTCTACGACCTGCATGGCGACGTACACTGCAAAGCCGCAGACCTCCTCGCTTCCGCTGCGCAAGAATAGCACACATCAGAATCTGATCTTCTAAGACACTAATCGCGTCCAAAAGTTTATTGTTGTGAACAGTATTTATTATTAAATTTCCTGCATTTCTCATAAAAAATTTTCATAAAATTTTTCATACAAATTTATTATTAAATTATTATTAAAGTTTATTGTTGTGAACAGTGTTTGTTATTAAATTTCCTGCATTTCTCATAAAAATTTAAATTTCTCATAAAAATTCTCACAAAATTTCTCATAAAAATTTATTATTATATTATTATTAAAGTTTATTGTTGTGAACAGTGTTTGTTATTAAATTTCCTGCATTTCTCATAAAAATTTCTCATAAAAATGTAAATTTCTCATAAAAATTCTCATAAAAATTTCTCATACAAAATTTTCATTAAAATTTATTATTAAATTATTATTAAAGTTTATTGTTGTGAACAGTGCTTCCACTGCGCAAGAATAGCGCACATCATAATCTGATCTTCTAAGACACTAATCGCGTCCAAAAGTTTATTCGACTTGCCGCTAGAAAAAAGTTTGGACGCCTGTGAGCGTGTAGCAGAATTTTTTATAAACTTCTAAGTAAGAAGTTTAGAGAGCCACTAAGGCGATGCGGACGGTTTGGGAATGGCGTTCTTTAGTTTTAATATCTCAAGTTTATTACCTAGTGATTCTTTTCTCTCACGAACACCGCAAGTGATGTTTAAAAGTTCGGTAATTGAGCGTGCATGTCGAGGCTCCCTAGAAGCTTCGAGACGAGCTCAGTCTCAAGTTGAAGACAATAAATCCCCGCTTTATACCGCAGTCTGAAACGAGCTTATTTTTCAACGCCAGTACAAGAAGACTGAACTGGCAAGTCTCTTCTAATTCGAGACATCTAAAAAATTAAGTGAAATTTATTTAAAATTATTTTAAAAAATATAACTCAGTACTCACTGCTGTGAGTGACAGAGAGCGCATTTTCTCATCGACGAAACGTGAAGTCACGGACGGACAGACGACGGACGGACAGACGACGGACGGACAGACGGACGGACGGACGGACATGGCGAGCACAATAATGCATTTTTTCCATAGATGAGAAAATGCGCTAAAAATAATAATACAAATAAATAAAAATTGTCGACATTGAAAATTGTGAAATTATGAAATTATTGGGACAATGTTTCAATTTCGATATTTTCACTCACAAAGAAATTAAAATTTAAGCGAACTAGACATCTTAGCTCGGTCACTGCTAGTTTCCCTAGTTTATTTCAGATATTGTATAAGTAAAGAGCGAGATTTTTATCTCTACACGCAGGTTTCAGCAGTAGGAGCTGAAAATAAAAATGGAATATTTTGTAAACCAATAACAATAAAGTTCTGTATTCAATATTGTCCATTATTGCCATTAATATTTTCATTATGGTCCATTATTTAAAAAATTTGTAGATATGGACAAAAAGTTACGAGTAATATATTAATAATCTTCTTACCAACATATTTTGATCTCACTCCTAGGAGAGTGTAGTCGGGCAAACCCTAATGGACGGAACCTGTATGTATATGTATGTATGTGTATGTATATGTATGTGTGATCGTATACTTAATTTTTTTAATTCAATGTGGAGCTTTTCCTCGAGCCATCGGGGTAACCACTTTTCTTTAATAAATAAATAAATAAAACTTTTCCTTCATCTTACACAGAGTCACCCGAGGTACCCCCGCCAACTGCTTGGTATATGTCCACTATTTAAAAAATTTGTAGATATGGACTAAAAGAGACTAATAATATATAATTAATCTATTTATTAACATATTTTATGCTCAAATAAAACTTTTCCTTCATCTTACACAGAGTCCCCCCCCCGCCAACTGCTCGGTATATGTCCACTATTTTTAAAATTTGTAGATATGGACTAAAAAGTTACTAGTAATATATAATTAATCTTTTTACCAATATATTTTATGCTCAAATAAAACTTTTCATTGATCCTACACAGAGTCCCCCCCCCGCCAACTGCTCGGTATANGGTGGGCGATGAGTCATGCAACTGTTAATACCAATTTCCCTCGCATTAACCACGTACACTTAATGCACTTGCTGATGGTGATTGTTAGATTATTATATTAAATTATTAAATTAAATTAGATTAAATATGGCAAATGGTTTTTAGATTATTAGATTAAGTAACTAAAATTGAATTAGATTAAATATGGCAAGTGATTATTAGATTATTATATCAAATTATTAAAATTAATTTAGATTAAATATATACTATTGGATTGGGACACAAATATGTTCATTGACAAAAATGTAACAAAAAAACTGAAATATACTGCGTTTCAGAACAGTAAGAAGAATGGCTGCATTAACAATTTGATGAATGGCCTAATAATAATAAAAATTCATTAAAATTCATTAACAATTAAAAATTCATTCAATAATGAAAATAATTCATCCGTGAATATTTCTGCAGGCAGTTTGCAGCTTTAATAACGTTTTTTTATGCCGGCATTTGTATTTATATTTTTAATAGTTGTTTAATTATATTATATTATATGTTTAATTATATAAAATATTTATTTAATTATATTACGATGAAATATGAAATTTTCCATTGCCTCAGTGAACGAAAAACTTTTATGAATAGTATTTCTGTAACTTTAGATTGCATCTTTTGGATGACTAATACTCATGTTTGTTCAGCGAGGGCTTAATTCTAAAAAAAAATATTCTCTTCTTTCGGCGAACATAGAAGTTTATAAGGAAATTAATTGTCGTTTTCATATATCAATAGATTTATAATGATCAATTAACATCTGTCGCAAGCGTATAAAAATGCAGTCTGCGATCACTTGTGTGAACTACATAGTTGAAATGTCGATAAACCTGAAAACTTGTAAAAAATGATATGAAAAAAATCGCACATTATTTCGGGTCCTGCAATTGAAAAGTTCCCCAATTACATTTGTTTAACAATTACACACATTTATAAGACGCACCAGTGTCATCAAACCATCAGCACCACATGTCTTGCTCTGAGTATCTTGCACGCTTTTGTTCACATTTGAAAGAATGGCGACAATTGTTGACGAAATTCGCCGTCTTTCTCATTTTGTGCCGTCGGCGCGGCTTTGGTTTGGGATAAGTGCGGCTTAGGTGAAATCTTGGTCGGCTCAACGCCTGTCTTGGCCCGTTTCTTGTGGCAGTCTTTAATTGTCTTTGCGGAGCCGTTGTTTGTCTTGATGATGGTATTATGGAGAGCTCCTAGGAGAGTGAAGTCGGGCAAACCCTAATGGACGGAACCTTCTACGTTAAAGCGGACGAGACGAAGCCCTGTAGTGCTTTCCCATTGATCTCGTCGCTCTCGGATTGCCGTACTAGCAAGTTATGCTCAGTCATCCTAGCGGCAATTTATGTGATTGAAACTAGCATTGTATCTCAGAAACTCAAATTAATTTAAACCTTGATGTTATCCGACTGTTTATTTCCATCGTGTTTTTTGTTTTGATATCGTCGCTTTAGGATTGCCGTCCTAGCAAGTTATGCTCAGTCATCCAAGCGACAATTCATGTGATAGTAACTTGCACTGTATCTCAGAAACTCGAATTAATATGAACCTCGATGTTATCTAACTGTTTATTTCCAGCGTGTTTTTTGTTGACTTATGCGTCTCAAAACTCAGCGTCTACTGACTTTTCCCATCTCTAAGTTTTGCGAACTATTCACTTTTAATAATAGGTCAATGTCGATTATTGAGTGCTTAATATTCAAGTATGGTCAAGTATTTGATCGATCGATGTGGTTTCTCAAAAATTGTGTTTTAGACCACAATATTTTCTGTGTTTGGTTGCTTTTTAGGATTTCGTTTTATTTTCTGCGAAATGATTGAAGTGTGATGCATGATTTATGTTATATAATACTGTTTGGTGGAATAAATTTAAAAATCTCTAAGATTATTGTTGGTGTTTAGGAATTTCCGGATCACTAAAAGTCACAACTGTTTCCTTCCATACAAGCAAATGATCGTCGTTCGAACCCACGACTAACCCTACTTATCAAAGGATTTCAATTAACGTACAATTCAATACGAATATAATTAAAATATCGGCAATAAGGTTAAGCAAAATTAACCTTGCCTACTGACTGTTCTTTTCACTGTTATTTGCGTTTGAAGTTCTTGTTTGGGTTACAGATTACCGAACATTAGCTATATGAAATTTGGAACTTTTTTTAAACTTCAAACTTAACTTAAAATCGAGTTTCGTGCGCGTGGTTCGACAATACAATAATAAAATACAATTAAATAATTGTATTTTAATATTACAACAGAACTGATGCTTCTACACTGCACCATCAAACTAAATAATGAGTGAATGTACACATCTATATAGTGATATACCAGCGCGAAGCCTCCTGCCTATAGTAACTATACCAGCGCGAAGCCTCCTGCCTATAGCAACTATCCCAGCGTGAGGGCTCCTGCCTATAGTAACTATACCAGCGTGAGGCCTCCTGCCTATAGCAACTATAGCAGCTTGAGGCCTCCTGCCTATAGTAACTATACCAGCTTGAGGCCTCCTGCCTATAGTAACTATACCAGCGTGAGGCCTCCTGCCTATAGTAACTACACCAGCGTGAGGCCTCCTGCCTATAGTAACTACACCAGCGTGAGGCCTAATCAAGGCAGCGGCCTGGAGGCAATCAAGCGTCGTCGTAGGAGGTGTCGTCAGGACCCTGTCTCGTGAATGCCATTAGATAATCTGCCCGCTGATTGCCTTGATGATTTCATCGCTAATCAAGCAGGAGCATTTCAGCCCTGATTATTTCATCACTAATCAAGCAGTTACAATTCAGCCCTGAAGATTTTATCACTAATCAAGCAGTTACATTTCTGCCCTGATGATTTAATCATTAATTAAACAGGTACATTTCAGCCCTATAATAATTTCATCATTAATTAAGTATGTACCTTTCAGCCCTGATGATTTCATCGCAAATTAATCAGGCACATTTCAGCTCTGATAATTTTATCACTAATTAAACAGGTACATTTCAGCCCTAATGATTTCATCATCAATTAAGCAGGTACATTTCAGCTACGTTTCCTCCTCTATATCATTAAGGACGTACGTAGAAAATTCCTTGCCACAATGCGCGTATTCTTAATTTCTATTCACATGCCCACTTGCAGTTATAGGTCAAGTCATCTTAGTCATATAGTAGGACTTTTTTGCTGCATTCATTTGATTTACGGTATTTTAATCCACTGCACTAATTAATCGCTGAATTGTTGAGCGATCTCTCTCTTCATTTAATTAGAATTATTAATTTCCATATTTTATATGGAAACTCTAAAGTTTCTTGGCACAATCCTCAGGACAATTAGATTTGTGTGGCTTTAACCTTCAACCATTTTAACTTATTTTTGTTTAGTGGAGAACGAGTTATCACTAAACTAGATTTAAATTTTTCCTAACTTTCAATACATCGTCTATGTAATCTAAGCAAATGCTTATTTGGATTAAAAAGTTTAATTAACAAATGGTCGTAATTAAATGCATATTTGATGAAGGAATCAACTGCAAAATATACTTTAAACTCTTTTTCAAAGCAGGTCTAAAATGGGCCTAAAACTCAACTCAAGGTAAATATACTAACTTCATTAGAAATTAAACACTCATTTCTACGTTTTTCATTCAGAAGGTTTGAAACAATTATGAATGAACGCAAGTTGAAAGTCCTTGAAAAATCAGAAACGACACAAAAATATCAAGCCGTTAAAGTGATAAACTTGTGAGTATTGAAGCACTTGTATAGAGCCCGTTCACTTCAATTTTACTTGCTCAGTGAAGCATTTCTTTCTTCGGCAATGGAGGGAAACACGCCCGATACTGAAAACTTCGCCCGATCCAATTGACTTGTCTTCCAGTTTTGCCAGCTCTGTGTAACTTTTGTATTTGCCTCCAGAAATTCGATACGTCAGTTCTTCAACATACTTCCTTTCCCTGTCGTTTTCTTTGCATTCTCATGCATATTAAAAAAGGTCCTGCCGGATTTTCGTAGTCGAAGCTCAATAGAAAGACGGACAGTCTACTGCACTAGAGTGTTTGCCATAGCGCCCCTCGAATGACTTTTTCAAAATTTCAATCAAAAGCTCCCCTTGCAGCTTGAAATGTCCATCTCTTGCTGTTCCGACTGTGATAGACGGCAAGTCTTCCTCAACAACTGATCGTTCGATAAACTGGAGAAAAGTCTGTCTAGATTGTGATAAGAACTCCACCTGAATGCCGGAAATAAATTTTCTTGATATAAAATTTTTTTTATCAAGATAGTATTCACACTTATATTATACATTTTACCATGAGACGGTATGAGAAACTACTTCAAACTGAAGAATAAATAACACGGCTAGTATGACGAGCTTTTCGGGCATTTCATTGCTATGTACGACTCGGCTGACATCTGACTATTAGAAAAGACTTTACGAGCTGCTAACAGCCCGCCGACAGTATTTGCGCATCTTCTGACACTAGATCGATGTATGACAACACAAATGTTGATATTGAGCGATAAGCATCGCAAAAACATAGAGTGACCGACGGAATTCATTTCAAGAATAATAATATTATTGTTTGACATGAGGTGGGGTTTCAAGCACAGGTGTTGCGGCTGCTGCAGTTCAAGCAAAACACTGCCTTACAATTAATTATTAGTCTGTAATTTCATCTCATTCAACTTATGTGTAAGGAAGAATGTTAACAATAAAATTAGGAACAAAATTTTCAAAGAAGTTGATAAAATACACACATTTCATTTATGTGAAGCAGCACTCAATGCGTACGTCTAAGGATTGGCAGTGTTCAATTTTATTACCGGATAACAAAAAAATATTACGTACTATTGTGTGGTATTGTTAATAAGAATTCCTTTTTTAGGCGCATTTTCTCATATATGGAAAAAAGGCGCTATTGTGCTCGCCATGTCCGTCCGTCTGTCTGTCCGTCCGTCTGTCTGTCTGTCTGTCCGTCCGTGACTTTACATTTTCGTCGACGAGAAAATGCGCTCTCTGTCACTCACTGCAATGAGTACTGAGTTATATTTTTTAAATAATTGCTTCGTTTCGCCTAAGATCTCAGCGTGAAACTACAGTCGAAGATTCCATACGTTGATGGGAGCGATAAATCCGAGAAGTGAATGGCTCTGCTCATTGCACGAGAGCTCCAAACGAGGAGAGTCCATCTGGGATCTTAAGACCATTACTGGTCGGGCGTCGGACGCTTGTTTGCTCAGTAAACTCGACTGATTGCCCCCTGGCGCCCCGCACTGAATTAATTGTCTTCCTATAGCCTTCGACCCGCACCATTTTCCCATAATTTCTAAGTGACTGGCATTGTCTCATTTAGACACATTAGAGGAGGGCATTCGTTTTGGGTTCCTGGTATCAAACCAATGAACGTCACACCTCATATCATTATTTCATGGGCCATGGTCGAAGGTTTAGATTTTAGATGATTTGTGAATTTTTTCTACATCTTCTTACATTTTCTTTTTTCTTTACTCTGCTGTGTGCTCACTTTGCTTCTAAGCTTGTAAGCTTGAGTTTGTGACCGTGGGTTATAATTAACAATTGATCGTAGTCAAACCAATTGAGCTTGATCAAACATACACGAATTTTTCCCGTGTAAATTCAAATTAAAGATTTTCAAAATTAGATGCAACGGATTTGCCAAACACAATACGTGTAATATATTCCTGTAATATATTCATTTCGTGCGTGAGGATGCAAACCTTTTGTTGCAATTTCTCGCCGTGTCTTTGACTCCTGCTTATTTTTACGCATAATTTGTGAATTCGGTAAACAATTAATGGAATTAATCTAGCTGATATGAAATACGGAAGTATTAATAATAATGATTTAGACAGCATAGATCTAGTCATTGTTTATTATTTTTTGACTGATTGTTCAAAAAATTGTGAGTTTTGTGTTCGTACGTAATCTGCATGATCATTGAACATTGGCCCGCTACTCAGTGAGTATGAGAACACCAGAAGTAGAACATATATTTTAATTTGTCAGTCTAGCATAACAATCTCGTATAAACTTAACATGTTCGTCCATGATAAGAATCTCATACAATGATCGTGCTCGCCATTACTACACATTAAGCAAGTAGTTTATTGTGAACACAAATTGAGAACATTTTGAATTAGTACCATAAATATTTTCTCAGTATTTGTGGCTATGTTTGACAACAGTGACACAAAAATCGTCCATCCGAATCATTATAAATATATATCGTTCATCTAAAATATAAACGATCTATATTTATCATTATATATATAGTTAACCATTAAGAAAATATCGTTTATCTTTCTTTATATATTTATCTGCCGTAAATATATATTGTTTATCTAGTGAGCAACACATGCTCATGCCTTCTCTCTTCGGGAGACCATGTGGCTTTCTCCGCAGCATAAACGGCAACGTTTTGTATATTAATATACATGCCCCATTAAAATACATCTCAGCGAATGAATTTGAAACTTGCATCATAATGCCACTGTAATGACTAAATAATTGAGATTCCGTTGCGCTCATAATTCGAAACAATCAAATCTGCGTTAACACCTCAAAAATCTCAGCGCAAAATAAAAACTGCATGGCGTCTAGTCAAAATGCAACGTATCCTATGAATGCAGCCGAACGTGAAAATGCTCTTGCGTTCACCGAAGTCGAAATTGGCAGCTTCGATGAGATACTATAGCACCTACACCCTGCAATCCGTGGTAGTCGATTCCTGATTTGAATAGCATACGACGTTTATCGGCGGATATTGGACGGCCGACGCTCGGCCAGTGCTAATTTCGCTTTAATTTCGAGTAGCGTCGCGCCGCTGACATCGGCAGATAAGGCGGGGGATTGCGCTACTGTCACGGGGCAACAGTCGGCAAAACGCGTTAGCGTTCATCACGTGAGGTTAACTAGCTTACCAGCCCTTAACTGCGTCAGTGCTTTGCAGTGATGCTCTCCACGTCATATTGATTTGCTGTTGAGGACGGCGATGTACGGACTGTATTGAAGTCGGCGTGAGTCGACTTCAATACAGTCCTTTGCGATGTTGCGACAGGCTGTTTGGAGTGGGTCTGTTCAGTCATGTAGAAACTGTATTACAGTGAATAGATTACTAATATTAATAGGTATTTAGTTATATACTAATATAATGCTACTAATATATACTAATATACGTAATACTAATATTACGTTCTTTACTAATAACATGCATTTGAGTGATAACAACATAAACTTTAATATTGCTATTAATATATTGACAATTAATACAGTGCTAATATGCTCGGGCAACCTTTTGAATCAAATGCATTCAATCAATATTTAATTCATTGAAGCGAGTGATGAATCCTTTAAAGACATTTCATGGAAATAAATTTAATTTACTTCTATGTATAGAATAACAGCTATTCAAAGTGAATATCTTCCAAGCTAACTCTAAATTTCGAGTTCAGTAAGACACTTTCATACAATTCGATTAATTATTCTCAACCTCGTCACTCAGAGAACTCAAGTGGACTCTTCCAAGTAGCAAATAATTGTTCGTCTC
This sequence comes from Hyalella azteca, assembly GCF_000764305.2. NCBI lineage: Eukaryota > Metazoa > Arthropoda > Malacostraca > Amphipoda > Hyalellidae > Hyalella > Hyalella azteca. The sequence goes on along the minus strand of NW_025937347.1, from coordinate 382,551 downwards.
TGGGTGAGGTATCATGACAGGTTTGGCCCAGGGTGTATCAGTGCTATGTCCTGTTCTTTCTGTGGGCTAGAAAATGTGTCACTATTTAGACAATAGGACCCATTCGTTTTTCTTAGTGCCAAGTATAGTGCCAAAGTTTTCATAGCTTGTCACATCAATGAGCACATCAGATGCGTACGGCTTCCGGCCATCCGTGCCAATGCCTGTGTGATGTGACAATCGTCTTGTTCTTTACAATCTTTTTATGTGCACCTGCCTTAGAACTATCGCTATTCGAGTGACCATGGCACCAACCTTGCATCCGCGGTGCAATCGAGCTCCGCGGTAATGAGCAGGAAAGCAATTTGACGTGAAGGTCTTACACTTGCAACGTAGCGTGCCGCATGGCCATTACACTGCCGCTTGCATGGCACTCCCAAGTGGCTCTATCGCACCAACTGCATAAAAAAGTCTCCTGAACACGAAAATTATCCACAGCCTTCGCTGCATTGTCTTGGTCGTAGCGCGCACTCTATTTGCTTAATGTCAGTTTGCTGCGAAACTCTCATGAGACATCATTCTTGTGGGCTTCAATAAATCATGCTTTGTTGAGTCCGAGTTGAAATGGAATTTTCTTGTGATAACGATTTTATTGATGACAATGAGACAATGAACGATTCTTGTGCCAGAAAATTTCGAAATTTCAACGGATATATAATTTCATAATTTAAATCGTATTCTTATCCATGAACGAAACATAAGTGTGCAATGGATAATAAATCTCCCAAGATATGTTAGCAAATGACTTGCAATTATCATTCTAATGCATTTTCTAATGCATTTTTCAGGTTATGCTGCTGATTCTCATGCAATTGCTAACTCATTCAAATGCTAATGACATACTCAAGAATTATAATAATCACCGCACAAACAATGTTGCAGGCCACGATAATTTGATAATTAAAGAACATAGCAAGCTAGCAGCCGCGGATCAGGTGAAGTATAGGGAATTGCAGAGCCTAAATATCAGCTGGAATGCACGTGAATCTATGATAAAGTAGGTGTTGTTTTAACTGACAGGCTATGAAAAATCTGCGATAATATTAATCGAGCATTTGAGAAATAATAACTTGAACCGTCGTGCTTATTTTCTTGGACTAATTTACGATAATTGTTGAATAATGGATCAAACTTTGACATTTTATTTGAATCTTCTTAACTTTATATTAAATCAATCAAAGAAATATATAATTATACAATATCGGGATTCAAGACAATACAATACTCCAAACATTAACAAGGGATTGTCTATTCTTCAATTTTCTCCACAATCGTTAAGAAATCCAGGAGAACCGGGAATTTCTTTTGAGCGTTAATTAAGTTTCGTCAATGAATTTTCCATCGTTAGCAGAATAAGGGGGCATAGATATATGTTATTGATAATGGACGCTGAATGACTCTGAGGCCTTGTGCGTTGCAGATTCTATTGAAATTAGTGACACAAAAAAAACAAAAATACAACAATTTTCGATTCCAGGTCTTAATTCGACTTTAATTATTTGCCCCTTTCCACAAAATTTCCAGTTCCAGATAAAATCTCAGAACTCAAATTTGACTGGTGCTTTATTAAATTCGAAACCGTCTAACCACGAGGTGAATAACATTCAATGCTAATCCTAACATCGAACTCAAAATTCAATACGCAATATTGGAATGTGCGTCAGTAATGTTGAGTATTTAAAGAAAAAATATAACTCAGTACTCACTGCAGCGAGTGACAGAAAGCGCATTTTGAAAACTTGAGGTCACGGACGGACGGACAGACGGAAGGACAGACGGACAGACAGACAGACGGACATGGCGAGCACAATAGTGCATTTTTTCCATAAATGAGAAAATGCGCTAAAAATGTAATCATGTCATGAAATAAATGTGTCTGTCTTTTCAGTGGTCCAAGAAATGAAGTTTATAACAGTTCTGGCACACGCACAGGCATATTGGTTACTTGTCCGAATATGAGAGCTGAATCTGAACCAAGCCGATTTAAAAACCATTTAAGTTGCAGGTATTGTTTGATACAAAAGTTTACAACGGCATTAAAATATCGGATTTCAGATAATCTAATCTTGCATTATATGCTAGCGATCATATAAGAAATATTGAGTAGACATCTTTTTGTTGTGTTTCTTGCAATATTTGCATACACGTGGCCACTGAAATTATATGTGATATAATTGATGATATTTTGGTGAATGTAGTCGCCGGATAAACTTGCTCAGTCCGTATGAGGCCTCAAGAATTCCAGTACATTTATCTCCTTGAATTGCTTCGATTCAGGAGTTTTGGAAAATGTGTTCGATGAATCAAAATTTCGCACTAAATTCGAACAGAAGTCATGATAGATTAATCTTCACCTCCTCTATAAAATTTCTCTACAGAAAATAAATAATACCAATTTTATGATTCAACAGATACTCGTTTGTTTCTTAGAATTTTGATATTTGCTCTCTCCGTTCATCAGCCCGCCGTTACGGAAAAAATAATTAAGTTAAAAAATATATAAAAAAATAGAGGTAGAAAAAAAGCTTTCGACGAGATCGTCGTAAGCGTTTTTCAAGGCAATTCAAATAATATTTTCGATTATTCAGAGAAAGTGAATTTTCAATGCGTATTCATGATAAGTAAAATTACTTCAACTATTAAGGTGGAAGATCCAAAGAGATTTCAGGCCACATTTTAATGGAAGATTCACATGGCACGACGTTGCCTTGCCGGCAACATTCGAGCTTGCAATGGGAAGAACGTTTAGCGTCATAAAACGGATAAAATCCGTTGATAATGACCCGGATGCAAGTAATAATTATTGCCGACAAGCTGCAATTAAAAGCCAGAATTTTGCATTGGCAGGAAGGCAGCTCTCATTTAGTTTGATAAGCTAATTGGAGAGTGCAGCTGTGAGTGCTAGACACGCACGCTGCAGTGCTGCTGTGTGCGTCACATTTTGAATAGGATTTTTACACAATCCTCGCTTCTAACATTAAATATAATAGTTAGTCATCAGGGAAACGGAGTGGTCATTGGGCACTGTTTATTGTCGGGAGGTCGTTGGTGCTCAACATGCTAGCTGGCTTACTTTGAATCTGATGTGTTAAGTGTTATGTAACCAAGCCTCAGCAACTTTAATAAGTTGCTTGATGTTGATCCTTTTCCTGACCTAAAATGAAATAAATGAAAATTGAATGAATACATGTAATTAACCCCCAAAATAAAAAATTAAATTTTTAATTGTTTGACGATTTTACCTTTCAGTTGACTCCGATTTCCTATTTTTTTAACGAATCATTAGTCAAACTCACAAGGCGAATCAGGTTGCTCTTTTAAGTGAGATAGGAGCTAATTGCTTTGATATAAACAAAAAGTGTCGTTCTGCAGCCCCAAATTAATGCTAGGTTTAAGCAAAGCTTTGTCAAATGATTTTCTTGAACGTTTTTGACAGCATTTAAAAAAATGTGGAAATAAATCTTATAAAATGGTGAATACTCTGCCATTAACAATGTCTGCACGAATAATTCCATTTTAGATTTCATAAAACGACAAAACGGTCTGGCCAGTTAGACTCGTCATGAATAGTTGCCAATTGCATTGAATTACGATCATGCATTTCAAAATAAAACAACCAAAATAAACATTTCTTTTTAAGGCCGAGAAATATTCGGATTTTGTAATTGTGGTGTAAATCATGACTTTAGCGACGATTGTGCCGCGATATCATAAGTGAAACGAGCAAAATTTAGATTTAGGCATCATTTTCTATATATATTTTTTATAAATTGCCATTTTATTTTTTTCAGTAGTGAGTAATTTTAGCAAACGATATTTTAGAGATTTCTTAAGTTCACTGAAATTTCTTAATGACCTCGAAACACCGGCCAGTCATGCACTAATTTTTTAGTATGTATCCGGCCCAGACTATTGAACAATAAATTATCCCAATTCAATTGGACCACATCCATTTGATTTAGAACGTTTATTGCGAAAACATTCTCTCTAAACAAGTATATTTGTTTATTGAAATGAAATTTCGAATAATAATATCTATTTCTCAGGTTGTTGCATGTAAAATTCCAAATTAGCAAATTTAATTCAAATGCATTAAGTGATTTAGCTTGATTTTTAAATTTTGAATACTTTATAAGTAAAATGGTTAGGAAATTTTTTTCTGTTCGAATGCAAACTTTTTAAAATAAATTAAATACAAAAAAGGTAAAATATATTAAACTTAAATAAAAAGACTAATGCGGATTAATTATATTGAAGATTTTCTGTCGTCTTAACTATTATATTCCCATGCACTGACCAAAAAATATTTTACACGGAACTGCAAATATCAGTTTCGAGTTTTCCAAAACAAATTTATTTACTCACATTGGAGCACGAGGCGTCAGATAAATATTATAATAAAATCTTTAAGTCAGCCAACCGGCTTAAAGGGTAGATATAGGGCGAGTTTTCAATATTCAATATAACAATATTAACAATAATTCAATATATATTACATTGAATTATTGAATAATTTTATAATTCAATATAACGCGACAGTCACGATCATGTATGCAGGTGGATGAGTGACAACATCGCGCGATTGCAGTCCTAGTACAATATCTCAATCGCAATCAATGGCAAACGCAGTAAACATTTCTGTCTTGCGAATATCGATAAGCTTTGTGCAAATTTCTGTGAGGTTTCCCTGTGGGACTTAAGGCCTTAAATCCGAATAATTAATTCACTATTAATATGGCTAAACAAATGATATATAATTCACATTAAAACTTGTTTCGAACTATCTCAAGAAGAACGAATATATGCTTACACTTTTAATTCACGATGCATCGTTTTGCAGACTATCATATGGTCATGTAAGATTTATCTATGAAAGAATATTAACAATGAATCTTGTTCTCCATAATATTAAGGGCAATCAATTGTGCTTTACGCACTGCACTACACATTAATCAAGTGCACTGCAGACTGCACTATACACTAATCAAGTGCACTGCAGACTGCACTACACATTTAAGCGATCACTGCTACAGTGCATGCAGTGCTACGGCCGGCACGCTGTGTATGAGCGGCTTAATCCCTGCGCTGTCATTACCGTCATCGATCAGGTTAGCGTGGGAGTCCTTGTGTCTGGACTGGAGTTCCTCGAAACGAATTACACGCGTAGAAAATTATAAGGGCTTATGTCTGGAATATCACATTATGACCTCCTGCGGCAAGCAGCAATACTTGGTACAAAAACATTGCATTACATGCGACTGGCTCGTTTTGGTTTCGGGAGGATGAGATAACAGAGCAATTAATATCTTAAATGTATTGGTAAAAGGTGTGTTCGGATGGATGCAATGTCTTGAATAACCTGCTTTTCCCGGTTAATTATTATAGGATATTGCCTATCATTAATAACCGATAAGATTATGTACTTTTCTCTGGTGAAATCCCACACTTATATCGATTTGAAATTACCAAATAGCATGCAATTAGAAATTTATATCAAATTTCTGAAGAAAACAACCACTCGAGGAAGCGAGTTGGCAAGAGAAAATGATTAATTAGAAACTCCTACTTTGATGGCTGCGTCAATATTTTAGGTGTTGGTCTGCAGTATCAAATTTTTGTAGACATCTTCCTATAAGATAAGGTTGAGTTGTTCGCTGTGTTTGACAAGAGCTTTAATATATATAAAATATTTACACATTTTATAAATAGCTTTAAACAAATTGCCTTTTGCATGAGCTTAAATATATTTAAAATATAGAAATTCATAGAAGGTGACTATGCATTGATATTAAGCGCGCCCGCAGCGATGAAATAATGTCACAAGTGTTTCAGGCACTTATAAGCTGCAGTTATTTTCTAGGAATGCAGTGATTTAATATTTAACTTCTTTGGAAAGTTTAAGAAAATGATCTAAAGATGAATGAAACTAAATCTTTTAAACACTAGGGCTAGTCGAAATTTGTTGTGAGATCTCAATTAATCCAAGCGAACATGAATCGAACATTTGAAAAAAAACGCTTATCCAAAATTTATTCAACCTCAATTGACTGCCGAAAATTATTTAACTCAAGTTTTCATTACCCCACTCGATCAATAAAACGTCGTGAATTAAAAGTAGAATATTAATAAAATATTGAGGAGTTTTGAAATGTCACTTCAGCAAACAAAACATTTTCACTGCAGCAAACAAAACTGCAGCAAACCGCTCATGAAGCAAACAAAACAACAAAGATGCAAGCATCATCAAGGTAGCAGGGACATGAAATACAAAACCGTTTTCCTAGTGCACGTAATCTGTGATGTGAAAGAATGACGATGCAAATAATCCAGAAACTAGGTTTTTATTCGACGAATAAGAAGAGATTCAACAAATCCCCCAGTGTAGCTAGCTTTTTAGCTCACAGCGGTAAACATGAGTGGCGCGCAGGTCTGATCTCGCTCCAGCAACCTGCTGCCAACACCGCTTATATCAAAGGCACGGGAAAAGTCGCGCTGGAGCTTTTCTAAAGCAAAATGTTCAACTTTTTAAAGCAGAAAAATAGCGCTTGTTCTTGCTATTGTAAGGGGAACAAATGTTTATAATGACAGAAAACGCAGACTTATTTTTTCTTAAGTTAGATCGTTCAATTTATTAACACATCGGATCTGTCAACTGTAATGTCTCTATCGCATTCTACATGACCTTACAGTGAATATGGACAAACTTAATGATCTTTTGAGATAATTCAACACTTTAACTGAACAAATATTTTCATGGTTCAGAACAATCGATATCACGTGAGTATTTCAATTTATTAAGAACTAATTCTCGGTATGAATGGTTATCACGGTCACGCGCCTACTTGTTATGTATGGGTTATTATTGATTCGTCTCGCCATTAAATGATACTACTTACTTCTTTTTCCAATCGTCTTGAGAAAAATTAGTCCTGCATATATGTGTTCACTATTAAAATGTTATCTCATTTCACTCATTGCATGAAACTGAATATGTACGATATATCACAACGCGTGTACAATTATTCTTTCTTTGATAGAGTATTGAAGATAAATCAACTCAAAACTAGAAATGTTGAGAGCTCTTTGTGAAGCTGGCGTCTCTATTCAAGATTTGTCTGCTGTCTCACCTACACTCATTCAGTAGCATAAATTTGTAGTCTTCTGTAGTTGAATGTTAAATATTTTACTATTTTTTGTAGAATATGGTAGAGTGTCGTGGATACAAGGCTTTAATACAGCAAAATTTTGCATTGCAGTTTTGAGCATACAAAATTCTGTCTTCCCAGAATAAATTTTCAATTCAGCTGTTTGCAAACAATGTGGATGACAGTTGATGAATATTTAATAATTGTATCACTCCTTGTCAGCTTATAAAGAGTGTTTTATCGACAATATATCCTATTCATCATATTTTCTTAGTGACGTTGCATCATAATAACACAATAATTCAACTCAACATTATATTTAAACTGCTGCACATACGTCAAGATATTGATTTCATTCATGTTCAATTAATTAAATTAAATTAAATCTTCACGCTTCACTCCTTATATATTCTAAACAAATTTACAGAATACTCAAATGATGATTTCAATCTCAATTAAAGTATTAAAATTTCGCATTTTTAAAACTTTAAAGTATTATTTGCATGTAATGTCTCTTTTTGAGACAACCAAATAATGCTAGCTTAGCCTGAGTGACGCACTTTATCCATTATTATCCTCGGTGAGGAGAATTATGTTTATAGATAACACAACTTATTAAGATTAATTTATTTCCAAAAATATGCCCAAATTCAAATATTTTCGGCAAGCACTTTAAACTCGGCTCATATTAATTATTCAACACTGACATAAAAGGATAAAATCTTGGAGCCGCAATCATGCGATGCTCTTCATTAGTGACGTCCGGAGCTACAGCATGCGGGTTTAATCACCATCCTGGCCTCACAAATTTATTGTCTCGAGATTCGTAATGCGATTTTAATCCAGGAGCACAGGACGATTAATTTCGAATCTAGGCATGAATAACGATATGGAAGGCACACTAAATTGTTCTGCATTAATCAGGGCTGTTTAATCGCATATGAGAAACGTGAAATATACCGAAAAACCTCGAGTCGATTTAATTCTATTTGCTGATATTTAGAGCGATAAAAAAGGTTCGGAATTCCTTGCTGTCTTTGAAGCTCTCTTCTATCGATCTGAAGGGCATTTAATTAGTGGTTAATTGGGTAGCATGAGGAATTTTTATTGCAACATTGCTACGGTAGAAAGCTTCGGTAAAATATCCCCCTATTTAAATTGGGATAACCGATTTTCAGTTTGAAAATTCTTTATAAAATTTCAGCGTCCGAAGCTCATGTTCAACTGTTCAAATTCAAAGTTGGAACTCTAAATTCATTCATATTGACAATTGAAAACATTAATTAATTACTCATTAATTACTTATTTTAAGGGAATGGAATGATTTTTATTTAAATGATATAAAATCTGCATAAGCAATATCACCAGATCTAGCACTTGTTTACAAACATATCTTCAGTTATCATTACACTAGATTTCTGGATGGTTTCTTCACGGAAAAATTGACAACCCTTATGTAATAAAATAAATCAAACAATATGTCCCCAGCCATTGCCATACTAGTAGTGTATTTTTTAGTAATATTTAATCATTATACCACTAGATGTTCGTAGCTTGTAATTATTGATGTGCATTCGCAGCGACGCTGGGACTTCGTACGCAAGTCCGTACGCCGCGCCATCGTCTACGACTTGCCAGACAACGCGCGCGCCGGCGTTATAGTCTTCAACGAGCGTAGCAAGGAGGTGTCACCGCTCTCCACGGTGAGTACTTGTAACGTATCTTAAGATTCAGTCTGGTGGTACAGTACTGTTTATGTGGTACAGTATTGTTTTTGTGGTACATTATTGTTTTTGTGGTACAGTATTGTTTATGTGGTACAGTATTGTTTTTGTGGTACAGTATTGTTTTTGTAACAGTATTGCAGCAGCAAAGTATCCTTATATTCAGTCTTGTGGTACAGTATTGCAGCAGCAAAGTGTCCGTATATTCATTCCTGAGTTGTTTTTGTGGTACAGTATTACAGCAGTAAAGTAGCCTTATATTAAGGCTTGAGTTGTATTAGTGGTACAGTATTGCAGCAGCAGAGTATACTTGTATTCAGTCTTGAGTTGTATTAGTGGTATAGTATTGCAGCAGCAGAGTATACTTGTATTCAGTCTTAAGTTGTATTAGTGGTATAGTATTGCAGCAGCAGAGTATACTTGTATTCAGTCTTGAGTTGTATTAGTGGTACAGTATTGCAGCAGCAATGTATACTTATATTCAGTCTTAAGTTGTATTAGTGGTACAGTATTGCAGCAGCAGAGTATCCTAATATTCAGTCATGAGTTGTATTAGTGGTACAGTATTGCAGCAGCAATGTATACTTATATTCAGTCTTGAGTTGTATTAGTGGTACAGTATTGTTGCAGCAGAGTACCACTGTTTCCAGTCTTAAATTCTCTGTGTGGTACAGTCCTGCAGCTTCTAAGTACAGTAGTTTCTAGTCTTAAATTCGATGTGTGGTACAGTCCTGCAGCTTCAAAGTACAGTAGTGTCTAGTCTTAAATTCTCTGTGTGGTACAGTACTGCAGCTTCAAAGTACAGTAGTTTCTAGTCTTAAATTCTCTAGGTGGTACAGTCCTGCAGCAGACTCAAGCTTTGTCCTGACCATAACAAATTAGACCAAGCGAGCCACGGAGCCAAAGCGCATACTGATCGACTCTCTTCTAGTTCTCGGTCCCTGGAGGAAAACATGGCTGAATCAGGCTCAGCAGGTTATCGACAAGAGCAGAGCCACCTATAACACGTCTATCATTTTTAAAGAAATTTTTAAAATGGCTTCTAAATTCAGGACAAGTGCACCGGCTGGTTAAAGTATGCCTCGGATTTGTGAAATATTTTTTTCATCAATCTTTTTAATTTATAAAATATAAAATTTAATACCAATCTTCCTCTGCTCGAGTAAATCGTCCACCGAGGTTCCATCATCATTCAAGTGGAAATTTTGGAAGTCATGTAGGATATCCCATTTCGTTTCTTATTAATAAGATTTTGAATTGGAAATTTTGAATTACTCATCTCTAAGTCTCCAGATGATAAATTGATAAACATTCATAATAAGAACAACATGAACAATTTGTAAATTGGTTAATGGTGATTCAAAATTTCCTGAATCTAAAGTTTTTATGCGGTTCTGACGAAGGAGTAATCAATTTGTTTCACAACATAAATCATTTATATGTTGCGAAAACGAAGATCCGACTACTGTGGTGAAGAGATCGATGTAGAAAGTTACTTCAGCATTTGCTTGTAAGCGGTTGTCTCGTCCAGTCCTTTGACCGATAAACTGGGAGGTTGAAAGGCGTTATTTTAACGTCGTTAGGAAATTCCTAGCGCTCATTGATCGCAGATATCGGAAAACAGCGCTAAATTGACCATGATTGCATTGACAACAGAAGCGGCCGTCGACGCGAGATAAGTGCTGCTTTGACCTTTGGCTTTGCCCCCTAACTCCATTTATTGTCGAATAATTGTACTAAACGGAAAAAAGTTACCTATATTAACTATAAGTATTTCTATTTACATTTTCTAAAAATAAAAATGTTAGGGAATTTCGTATTTGAATTTGTTCGTATATGGACATTAAAAGAGTGTATCTTTGTACAGCTATCAGACTACACTTTAGCTCGAAATACAGCGTTTCCCATACTTAAAAAAAATATATAATTCTGCTCATTTCACATCATAAGTTCTAAATAAAGTCTTCGTGAGTGGAAATATTTATTCGTAAAGTGGAAACTGAAAATTCTGTATTTACAGCGTGTGTGGAGAAATTGCGTTATCTTTTAGACTGCGCTGGAAATTTTAGCAAACAAGTGTACATTTTTATTTTATTCTCGCAACAATTCTTTATTTTCGAACAAGAATTTGTTAGAAATGACCGCGGAGTTTCCTTTGAAAACGAAAACTATCACTTGAGCTAAAAATAGCCGAGAAATTATTAATTCCATGGTAATCCACAGTTACATTAGCCTTGGCTGCTAATTCCATGAAATCATAAATTTGTCAAGCTCTTTCGATTCAAGAATTCCGATGAGTATATTCATTTTTCACTCATTAGATATTTGACAAGAACCTCTCGTAAACATTTCAAATATTCCAATGAAAACATTGCTTTTTCAGTCATGAGATACAGGGCAAGGATGCATTATGATTGACATGGCTTAACGGCCACTACGTTCAGTTGTTCACCGCTGCGTAGAGATTGCTTTGTAATTCACAAGTCTATATAAACTATTGAATGTGTTGCTTGCTAGGATAAACACAGTTTTTTTTATTTCCAGCCAAAATTTTGCTTGCAATGCGTCACTATTGGTATATTGGAGGAATATTTACTCAAGCGTTTTATTAACGGTTAACTTGCATTAAACTCGCGTGAGATACTCTCAAAAATTTATCGAAGCTGCCCAACTGTCATGATTAGCGCGGGAGACAATCTCGATTGAATCATCCAAACCTTTGCTCCAAAATTTCGTGCTTTTGAATATTTAATATATATTTGTATGCTAACAATACAATTAAAATGATTTGTTTTTGTTATGTATTCGTCCTTTTTTATAGCTGAATTCTATGTAATTTACATGCAAATGTCAAATGAAAGAACGTTCGTTTCTCCACGTTCATTCAACATTTTTGTTTTTACAACATTGCCTGTGCATTTAACAATGTACGTGGATCAAGGACGCAGATTTATGAGCTAAATTTCACATTGCAGAAAATAAAATCTACTTACACTAATTTTCCTGAAATCGGAAATCTTGATTTGAATACAATTCCAACCATTTAAAAATATAGCGTTTGGTTGTTAATGACTCCTGCTTCGAGTTTCGAGACCGACAAAACGCCACAATGGGGGTGAATAATTAAGTAAAATTCAATGCGAGTGAAAAGCTAATTTGTTTATGTCGTTCATATCGCTTGCAGCTGGAGAGCGTATCGGACCTGAGAGAGCGCGTTGGTTCGTCGTTACCAAGGAACCCTTCGTCCGTCCGCGCCAGCCAAGCGTGTATCGCATGCGCCTTGCGTGCCGCGGCCGAGCTGCTGCGTACTGGAGGCGAGAGCTCCAGAGGCGCGACCATCATCCTTTTGACTGCTGGCGATCAAAGCAGAGCCGCCCAAGCGGAGGAAGTCCGACGCGTCGCTTCGGATGAAGGACTGCGCCTCGTATTGGTCTTGTATCCTCTTCAAGAACGGCCAGGCTTACCCATTCCTCCACATTCACTGGTATCTATCGCACGTGAGTCTGGAGGCTCCGTTTTCACTGTTATGGACGAAGGTGTCGGCACTGACTCAAAGGTTAACATGCTCGTGTCTCTCATGGAGGCTCTCAGATCTGCAGTGCGCGCTGGTGGAGCTGAAACTCCTATCTTGGTTCACTCGGCTTCGTATCCTGGAGGAGTTACACCTCATAGCACCGGAACGTTCTCACTTGATACATCTTTGGCAGCACATGCCCGCTTTGCCGTATATTACTATGACCTGAACCATGTAGGAAATGCCATCCACCTCACTGCCCCTTCTGGCACCACGTTCGCGTCCGTCAACATGCAAGAAGAGGACGGCGACGTCAATATGATATTCGTCAACCTCCACAATGCCGAGGTAAGTTAATGGATGCAATGCATCATTTATTTGCATCTAGGACAGCACTTGGTTTCATTTTATTTAGCTTAAACACAGAAATTGCGAGGAAATTGTTTAAAGCATGAGTTCGTGAGGTTTCATTCATTTGGCAGAGCCTTTAATCCAAAGACAGAAGAACCTCAAAGGAGAAAAGAAATTAGACTACAGTTCCCTTGACAACAAATGTAATGTCTTGTCTTGTGTCTGATATCGCGCAACCAAGTAGTAGCTCATATTTTAAGTCTTACTTGCAACATTGCCTTTATTAATTGAAGAATTTCGAGAACTTTTCGACATTTCTACCAATTTATTTTGAAAATGATAAAATTTCACGTGAACGAAGCCTTATTTTCGATTTCATTTAAATGATGCTGATGCAGGTAGGAACGCAATAATTTCATTTTGTTTTCATCAATATGTATATGCACGTTTGCAAAGCTTCCAGTCAATTTAAAAAGTGTAAAAATTGCTGTTTATTATTCGGTAACAATTATTACCCAATTATTTCCAATTTCTGAAATTGAAATGAGCTTAAAGAGCGATAAAAAGGCTTGTAGGATCGAGTGCTAATAAAACACTAAATTCCAAAGCGCGGTGATAATCTTGATATAGAAGCCTTGACGCGACTGTATACACGCCAGTTAACAAAAGCAAGGCAAAATGAGTACCAATAAATTCATCAATATTGAACGATATTCAGAAGCGCATATCGTTAAATTCTGGAGGCGATTGTGAGGACTCGTGATTGATGGCTGGACGAACATGCAATTAGCATCGCGGTGCCCAGGTCGATTGCCATTGACGAGGCGAAACATCACTTCATAAATTTCAGTTTTCGAGGAACAAAGGAGGATATGGATCCTCATTAAATGTTGAAGAGAACGAAGTAATATAGTTTACTCGTATATGGATTAGCCTTCATCTTGAATAAATGAACAAATATGGCAAGAAATATAGAATATGAACTTCGTGCATTCGCAGGAAGTATTAAATATGTTGTTCAACATTAGGATATCTATCAGAAACAGAATTTACATAGTGGGTACGATCAATTAAGAATATAAAAGCAAAGAAAAATAGATAAAAAAATTATTATTTCTCTACAAGAGAAGTAATTTTATAGTCTAACTCCTCGTAGGTTCACTACTCCAGAACACAAGTACAATCAACTAGTAAACTAAAATTCACATTATAGATTTATGAATCAATAATAATTGTGCTTTCATTACGGATTTCCTGATTCATGCCCAGACTTACATTCTCCCGTTTTAGACTTCTTGGTGATGAGAAGGCCTCTAAATCCTGTGCAGTGAAGCCCCGTAGCAACATTTCAGTATTTACTCTCACAAAACTGCGGTCATAAGTCTGTATTAAGATTTAGTGAAGCAATTGCAAGTCATGGAGTCCAATCCTTAATGAAGGAATGCGTCTGGCTGAAATGATAGCGCTGTGTCTAATCCTCCGCACCCTAGCTCATCCATCTTATGGCCAAGTTCAGGGCTAAGCTCGGCAATTTACAGCTATTTATTATCAATGATTCTTAGTATTGAGACAGCATATTTTACTAGCAGTTTAATGCCAGAATATGATTTTTTTACGGCGATAGCTTATCCTAAAGTTCTCATCAGCTGTTTTTTTTAGGATGCGAGAATAAAAAATTCTTACGAACAACATGCTCATTCACGACGTAGGCAAACACAATTTTTTTCAAGTTTATGTAAAGTTTCAACGACTGATTCTTTCAGATGGGACACAGACCCATTCAGTGATAGACTCTACTGAAGAAATTCATGCACCATTTCTAGGAAATGTGATCATGACTTTACAGTCGACATAATGAACGACAGTCGAGGAATGGCTTATACATTATGAGGCAAGAATTCCAAGAAGCGTCGATAGCTGCGCTGTCTCAAGGTTACATGCAACTGACGGTACCTTCAGCTGTAATTATTGATCTGCATATACCGGTACTGCTCAGCAATGTTGTCGTAAAATTTAAAAAAGATTCAGTATTTTATAGAATACTTTGCTTTTTTTGGTACCCGGCAATTGTATTTGGTTTAATATAATTCAAGACAATGTTGTATAATTGACAATCTGTTAATACTGTTTGTAATGAAAGTTGAGTAATCATTCTGTGGGATAACATAAAAGTATCAAATAATTAATATTTTTCACTGGTGTTCCCTCTATGATATAAATCGCTAATCATGAACCATGAACCACAGCTTATTCGGCATAATTTAAGTACCTTACATTGCTGCTTACTTATTTAAAAGAATTTTGAAAAATCATCCAAAAAAATTCCAAAGAACTATACAAACACTGATTTATTAACTCTGGGTATAGTATATAATCAAATCTCATGTAAGAAAGTTCGTACACAAAACTTAATTCTTTGCTAAACAGCGCTTCAATTTCCCCGGTACAGAATACGTCTAACGCGTCTTATTATTCCTGTACAACCAGAAGGGCGTATGGCGCTACAAAGTGGAGAACCGTGCAGACTCTCACCAGGGTCTGCACATTCAAGTCACCGCGCAGCCCAGCACTTCTAATGACGTCACCGTCAAGGTCTGGACGAGTCAAAGTGACGATGAAGACCAGCAGACCGAGACCCAGCAGCCCATCGTCATGTACGGTGAAGTTAAGGTCAGTGATTTGCAGAAATATATTAATAATATATATAAATATATTATTATATAATTAAAAAGATCTTCGTTATGTACGTCGGGATTGAGGGAGAATAACATTGAGAAGTAATTTTTTTAAAGAAATGCAAAAAATTCTGGAAATTGATAAGGTGAATTAAACATTGTAATTGTAGGGCCTTAATCCAAATGATCCTTCAGATCGTAAAGTATCAAATGCAGTGAAGTGAGACATTGGAGGAAATTAATATTCGTAAGCGGAGAACTTGAAGTTAATGCATCATATTTTGAACAAAAAGTCAAATGGAAACAACAACACTATAAAATTTTCCATATTATCTGTAGAGGCCTCCAATATTAAACCCGATTTTATTAGAAAATTTGCAGATTTAACTAAGTATAACCAGGTACAAAAAGACACAGTAGATAGCAGCACATATTATACCGTACGGTTTTTTAACTTTCAGGTAAATGAGAGTGTAATAATTTCACGTTATTGAAAGAAACAGGGTTAGAATCGATCAAACTCTTTTGGATTTTTAAACCCTTTTTATTGTTTTACTCGTGCTACTTGATGCGAAATGTTAACGACTTGTGTTATGTGCTGCGCTCCTCTGCCACATGTCTCACTCGCTACTAAATTTACTGCCTTAAAAATTCAGTGAATTTCCTGCAAACGATTCTCTTTAAAGGAGTCTTTCTTCGAATTTCAAGTCAAGCCTTAGGTTTATTCTCAGGCCAAATCCCTAAGGAACGGTGCGGCGATAGGGACTGACGTCTGTGAATTATGCGATTCCCAATGGATTGTTGACGACATTTCTTCCATTATTTTAGACGTATACATTCTACTTGAATTTGGCATTCGACTCTCTTGCTTCTGTGCATTCATTGCTGCGAGCTTCAAGACATGGCTGCTGAATGCGAATTTCAAAACAACGTACTCACATTTTTGGCGAGTTTTGTAGTTGATGATATTGTATTGAAAAGTTAACATTTCAAGCAGAACAAAAATATATGTATATATAAAAACAAATGAAAAAAACGCGTTTGGTGAAAATCATGTCTTTGGGTTTTTAACATTTGAAGGCACAAATACAAATTTTTTACAAATGTACAAATTTTGCTGTTATAAAAACTATAGCATGAAGGCGTGCTAAGCTGTATGCACGCTTAATCAGTTGAAAACAACTTAATTCTAAATTCGTTAGAATTCTCCGTTATTCTAAAATTCGCTTTGCTGCGGCAATGCAACAAAGTGACTTGTGCTTCTGCTTTCCTTATCTGTTGTCAAAGGAATTTAATCTAACATCAGATGAAACGATTAGAAACTCTTACATTTTGGTGCGATAACAAGCCGCTCTAACAGTGATTCCTGCTGTATAATTTGATAATGTTCAGAGCAAGGTTTAATTATATCGAGTAAACTTTGACTGAACCTTGAATCCACCAGTCAAAGTGTCTCCACTGTTAGCTAATTTTGCTCCAGTGATGATTCCAGTAATAGTGGACTGGAAATTAACTCTCTACGTAGTTTGTGAATCTTACTGTATGTTGACAAGAGGAACTTATTATCTTACTGTTGGTCGACAAGAGGAACTTATTATCTTACTGTTGGTTGACAAGAGGAACTTATTATCTTACTGTTGGTTGACAAGAGGAACTTATTATCTTACTGTTGGTTGACAAGAGGAACTTATTATCGCGTGCAGCAACTGGGAATCCGTCATTGCCGAGGCTTTTGTTCATAGAAAGACTGGCACTAATTGCAAGCCTTGCCACTGCATTGTCTGAGTATTCAGTAAGCTTTTGTGTGGATAAGAAAACAAAATACATGCTTGGTTCACAAGGTCTTCTGGGAGAAGTGAGGGTGATAACTGGGCACGCACACATTAGATAATAATTTTAAAGGATAATGTTAATGCCCTCCTCGACATTGCATTCACAGTAAGTATTTTTTCTTCAGCAAACGAGCCAATTGAGATCCGTTTATGGCAATTGCATTCGATAAATATCAAAGGCCTAATATTCTGATGTGATCTGGAATCGATGCTCCTGGTTATTAATGCTTGAATGGTGGTTATTAATGCGTGTTAGTGATTTACAAACATGTATTCTTAGGTACCTATATACATACACGTTTAGAGCAATGAGTAAAATGTTGATGCGTCAACGATGAGTATCTTAATTTATGACTATTGAGGTCCTTGTGACTCATGAATAAAATATTTTTAATTTTAATCATGAGAAGATAGTAAATAGTCATAGATGCATACAATATTAACGTAGATTATTTTGATGCCGATATTTTTCGACAATTACATGTTATTGAAAATAAATTGGAGGCAGGTTCAACAACATTGTTTATCCTAGTTTCATATTGTTTAGTATTTGATTGCAGTGCATGCTAAGTCTGATCAATTCGCGAAAATTTTTAATTTTGCTGAGATACGCAAAGTTAAGGATACTTGCATGACAGAGAAATAGAAGAAAAACAAAATAGCTTTCAATTATTGCAAGTTCATGAAAACGAATTCATGTTAATTGACTGTATCCCATTGGAAATAGTTCCAACATCAGTCGACCCTGTATTATACAAACCATTTTTTTCCCCAAATTGATTGCACAATGTGATATGAATACATCTCTGTGTGTAATGTAGAATTGTTGAACATTATTGCTTGAAATTTCATGCACTTCATATTTTGAGCGTTCAGATGTTACTTTAAGTTCATTAGGGAAATTAGGGGGTAAATAATAGCAATGAGTTTTATGGTCGTAGTCTTTCTTAAGTGAGGCATTTTTAACTCGCTCATAATTTGTTGTAAACATTGTCATGCAGAGAAGTTAAAGTCATTGGACTATGAAGGAAAAAACAAGGGGCTGTTGACAATTTCTGACGTCTTTCGAATAAGTGTTATCCAAGCGCTAGACTTTCAATTCTCAGATTTTAAACTAAAAGGAAATATCTCATAGTTCTACTCGGGAATACTGCAGTAATGCTCGGCAATACGATGCATGTTCAAGTGAAGTGAGTGATGCTTCTGAAGGGAAGCAACCGTAGCGTGTCCAGACTAAGTGACCGAACTTATGTTCTTTGAGCTCTAGCAGACTCGTCACGCCACCTCACGGGCTTCTCTTCTCAGTGTCACGCTAGCTTCTCGTGGGTTTACCTTCAATTTTACTTATGGCACGATTCTATCTGGAAATAAATATCCATTATCTGCCTGATTGTGGACATCTGTGGTCAAAATCAGACAATAAAAGATTGTATCTGTGACCAATCGCTGTTATGCTCAATTGCCACAGTTTCTCAACTGTCCATTGGTTATCCGTATAGTTTTTAATTGACCAATAACAGTAGAAAATTTTTGATATAATTGAACCTACTCCTGATTAGCGAATGCGCAGACTGGACTGATGGCTGACTGTAGCAGGAAATAAAGATGTAACGACTTATGGTTTCCAATGCGTACCCCCCGTAAATAATACGATCAGATAAATTCAAGCGAAGATTTCAAATTTACTCTCTTGAATCAAAGGAGCGCTATTAATGAAAATTAACTTTTCGAATGCAACGAGTCGTGCTGCTGTCTTACTGCATGGCAGGAGGTTATTGCATTTCAACGTTGTTGGGGCAATGAGGCATGAGTTCACCAAAGAGTAACGATAATTATTAGTCAGGTTCCTCAATAAATGAATGATAAACATTTATACTTAAATCATTAAGTGAAAAAATTAGTCTGATTGATTAAAGATTTATTATTTCAGTTGTGTCTACATAGTTTAGTAATAGTATTCAAAATATATAAAAATTATTTTGGGGGTAATAGAGACTGGGGTAGTTACCCCGCCGCATCAAATTTAGATTTTGAGTAAAAATTACTTCATCTTTGTTTATGAAATATTTGTCATTTGATTTACATCCCGTTCATCCACATTTCAGGGGGAATTTAAAAACATAATATTTTTCTCTGGCTAATGATGCAACTGCTGCTCAAGTAATAGGCGAAAATGAATTTCTATTTCATAACAATTTGACTCGATTTCTCTCAA
Source organism: Hyalella azteca (assembly GCF_000764305.2). Taxonomy (NCBI): domain Eukaryota; kingdom Metazoa; phylum Arthropoda; class Malacostraca; order Amphipoda; family Hyalellidae; genus Hyalella; species Hyalella azteca. The sequence goes on along the minus strand of NW_025937347.1, from coordinate 363,056 downwards.
GGAATCTCACAATTTATGAATCGCGCATGGAGCGCATCCAGGGCAGTAAGTTAAATTGGTCCCTTGTGACCAAGTCTAGAATGTTAGAAGTTTTCAGTGTCTTGTTCTACTTATAGGAATGCCATTCAAATTCTTGTGGCCTGTTGAACGGTTTAGTGCTCCGGAAAATTGCAGTCCGAGCGGCCTTACCGAATCGATACGTGCAGCTAACGACACCTTTCGGCTGGAGTCTACATTTCACGCAGATCATTTTTTCATTTAATTTTTATTTCAGCAATTATTTTCAATAGGCTTAGTGTAAGTCTTTTTATTTTCTTTCTAACCTTTTTCAGTTTATTTAACTTCAAATACCGTGATAGTCAAGAAAATTGAAATGATTGATTGCGGAACTAGAAATAAAATTTTGCCTTTCTTATTTGTGATGAGATTAATTATATATACCAGATAAATTATATTCAATTTACAGAAATCACCAGGATATTTTTATTAATACCTTTAAGTGGATTTCGGGCTGACATTAGAGTATACCAAGATTCGCCAGGTTAAAACAGCTTCAAATCCCTAGTTAGTTAAAAATAAATTCAGTTTAATAAATTTATTATGAATAATATCTTAATTTAATAGTATTTAATTTCATGACTGTTTCATACGAATTACTTTGATTTTTTGTTTACGCTCATTTTTGTAATAAGAAACGACTGATCGTAAAATCCTCAACTTTTTCGTTAATAAAAGAAGGTTGCAAGGCTGTTAAAATTGAAAAAATACTTTCTTTGCAGATAGTGATAAATTTTTAACTAAAATTGGAAGAAAGACAATTAAAGGTAGGTCCTACGTTGTTAACAAATTTTCGAGTAAGTATATAACCAATGGATATATTTTTTTCAGTATTTGTACCTGATTGACCATATCAAGTTTAATGTAGGCTTAAAACGGATCGGTTCAAGTTCTAAATTGAATCTCGCAATTTTCATAGTTTTCAAGAATATTTACGCCCTTGTTTTCGCTGATTTTCTCTGGCACTTGTGTATAAGCATCATACTATTTTACATTAGCGAATTCCTAGATTTTCATCGTCACATTTACGGCATTGTTTCATCCTCTCGCCTGGAAGCCCGTATCGCAAATTAAGATTCATGTTCCCCATGCCTCAAGGCTGAGAGTCTGCTGGACGAGAGGGTATATGACGATCGATGCACGAGAGTGCGAGCTTTTCTTTTGAGTTGGCCAGCTGCCTGTCCGCTTTGCGAGTGTCGTTACTTGGTTTCGGGTATCCGGGACTTCATTACGATTATGTTTCCTTTCAGTGCTGTATGGTTATTGCAGCGCTTCATCGATCGACTTTTGAGGTTTCTCCTGTAGAATGAGACTACAGGGACCCGGGAAAGTCATTTACTTCTGTTGCATTCTTTCTTTATCTTTTGAGGCCACCGATGCCCTCGATGGCTTTCCGAGACTTCGATTGAACGGGTCGGGTAAAAGGAAAGATTGTTGGTTCCGTGAATGAAGGTCCAGGAAGATAATATATCGTGCTTTGAGGTCAGAGAGTAAACATAGCAGTGATCATTAGTTGAGGCAGCACTATCACATAGGATCCGTTTCATAAATAAAGCGCACATGAATTGCAAGGAAAGGATCTTGTTGGGGCTGAATTGCAAGACAAAACCGCTCTGATACGCACTGAGTATGAAGGAAAATATGATTAATTTGAATTTGAAAACCATAATTGGAAGAATTTTCATAAAAATTTTAAGGTAGTGCAATTATAGAAAAAAATATATAGTTCTGTACAAGTTGAACTACCAGTACCTTTTCGGAGGAAAAATTCATGTGGTTCTCATGAGATGAAAAATTTAGTTTAGATGGAGCTTGAAACAAACAATTAAAATGATTTTTTTCCCTAACGTATTTTCCCTGTGTAGAGTTCGGCGGGAAAACAATTATCGAATTTTGTTGCATTGCCTTATCTCTGAATTCTTTGAACACGAATGGCTTCCAAAGTCCAATTCTTCGTAGGAGGTGCGCAGTCTATTGTTTTCAAGGGACGCACGAACACACTTGGCGACGGTACTGCGCTATTTTCCTTGAGAATAGACCAGAGGCGACCCTGTAACTGGGATCAAATTCACAACGTTAACTTTGTTGCAGCTTGCGTCGCCGTGACCTGACTCGGTGAGCAGTTTTGCAGAGTGTAAACACGGCAAATCTTCGGCGAGTTGCGTCGGTAACTGTGGTCTGTTTTCCCGAAGACAATATTGTGCCAATCGGCTGTTTTTCTTCTCATGCATTCCTTTTTCCATGTGAAAAAGAAAAATTACTCACTACTCCCGTATTCATGTGATATGTAAGGGATAAATTTGTTGTTGAGAGTCTTTTCTTGACAAAATAAATTATGTAGCAACTTATGTTTTATTATTTTACATAGAAACATATTTTACTCAATTCAAAAGTCTATTATTAATGCCATTAACATTTTTTATGAATTTTAAATCAAGGTAATTTATTACCGATCCGCTTAACTAAAGGTAGCGGATTCGTATACTTTTTTCTAAATTAATTTGTGAATGCTGTTACTAAATTTATTTGAACGGATTTTACCTAATATCGATAGATGAAAAAGATTTTTTAGAACCTATTGATCGATTTTCTGTGGATAAGTAATGTGATCAACATTAAGTTGAGAATTACTTAACGTCACAATAACATTACGCAAGCTCGACCGTTGAATAATTTCTGAAATGATCATGGTTATTTTCGCGAAATTGAGTCGCACCTACAACACAATTTGTAACCTTAGCCTAGCTTAACGTAGTTTACCTGAAAGTTCGGAGCTAAGTCCGAAGAGTTTTGGACCTACGTACACCTTTGCTTTTAGGACCAATATTTTAAAAATAAAATAAATGCAAAGAGAATATAAACCTTGGTAAAGAAACCCTAATGGTTCATTTAAGTTTATGTCTGTGAATTTATAAACTAAATTTTAGCAAACAGATTTAAATTCCCGAAACAAATCTTTACTGTCACTCGTAGTTAAATGATAAACTATTATTGAGATAGCACCGCAAAATTAGTATAATAAATTTTTCTGTGAATTTACAGAACAAATCTCAGCAAAAAATGTTGTCCGGATTCAGTCGATTCCAGTTCACGCCAAAATAATTATTGAAATTATACTGATGACTTATCGAAAGAAGCATTCGTGATTCGGAATTATTATGATAGCAGCAACAGATCGTATATATCAGGTTGCGGGTCTGCGGCAGTATTCTTCACTTAGATAAAATAATGTGTTACATTGTCCAAATAAATACGCACATGAGGAGACTCACAAGTGCGCATTATTTAACGAGAATTATTGTGTTAAAATGACTCGCACAGGGTCATCGCTATTTGTACAAATTCGTACAAAACATCGTTACTTGTACTCGTACATCGCTATTTGTACAAATTCTCCTTTGTTGTTTTGAGCGTAGACGAAGGCGGCCGCTCAGCATGGCCTTGTACCAGCATGTCCTTAACATGACATTAGTTATTGTCGGTTCGTCCCTGTAGGAATATCACTCCCAGACTACATATCCCTGTAAGCAATTATGTACATAGCCGATAAATTGTTCGATAATGAAGAATGTCCGCCTAACTTCTGCTCGCAAACTATCGAGGTTCGTTAAGGAATCTCGTCACTAATTCAGCATCGGAAAAATATTGATTGCGATCGTCTGTCCCAGGATTTCGAATCAAAGATTTTTTGGTCCGAGGCCTGCAGAATATCATGCAGGATATTTGTGGAAGACGGATATTTACGAAATGAAATTGATCACTCAATCAACTTAATTCTCGTTACGATTTCCAATAAATTTAAGATAGCGATTTTACGTATCATATAAAGTTTTAATGTGAATAAACTGTTGCAATCAACGTTACTTCTATTGTCACGTATTCAGTTGATTCATTTTCATTAATGATGAAAATAATTAGCAACCAAAAATTTATTTGTGTAAAAATGACTCTCATTCATAAATCATTATTCAGCTAAACACATCGAAAGTACTCATTAACTATCATAGATTAAATTATAAATTAATGTTTATATCCACAATTACAAAATAGAAAGCCAAATGCGAGAATAATTAATAATCCACAAAAAATAATTTCAATACGAGCAATGTTGTTTTTAAATTTATTTTCAACCCGCCACACGAGTTTCTAGTCACTGCCGAAAGAAAGATGTTAGTTTCTAACTGACTTGCCTTAAAAATCCCAAACTTAAAAATTGTGAATTAAATTAATTCATATCATTGTATTCATATAATTTTCATTAATGATGAAAATAATTCGCAGCCAAAAATTTATTTGTGCAAAAATGTATCAAGACTCTCATTCATAAATAATCTAGGCAAGCCAAAGTAAGAGCAGCAAGTTGGGGGTTCAAAACCTGCAACTAGTGGTGAAAAATCTTGTGTAAATTAGCGAGGTTACCAGTTTCTCATGGCTCCACCATTATGTCATCATTTAATATTATTACTATAACTTCGAATTATTCTATGAGTTTTTGAATTCTTAGAGGGAGCACTCAACTGTTTATCTTACTAATTGCATAGATATATTAATAAATTATATATTTGAGTCAAATCAATTAGTAATTGGGTTTAGTCTGAATCCTGCTTTCCTTCTATCACTGCGAATACGGATTTCCTCTAAGTTGTTTCTGAAATTGCAAAATAATTTATGTGTAGGCTTGAGTCAAGAAACTGCGTAAAACTGAGATAAGTTTAAAGCTTGTGATTGTAAAATTTAGGGGCCATGCTTTCAAAACTCGCTAAGTGAACGTATATACCCACGCTCTATTTTCTTGTCTATGATTGGTGGATTTTGCTTGAAAGGCCGTCAATGATTGGCTGATGAATTCACGATCTCTTACCTTTTTTTGAAAGTATAGGCCCTGGTCGTATATGTTAGCGTAAATCGTGCAGAAACGTTGTGCACAGATCGACATCAGAAATTTAGAGAAAAAAATTAGCGCAATGAAATCAGAAAACATATTGTTTATTGATTCTAAAATTTTTAAATATTACGCAGGGAGGTTTCTATATAGATTGCCATGCATGTATCCATCCGCTGTTTTTTAACGTCGCTGACTTTAAAGAAAGAGAAGTTGCAGCAGGAATCGTTCGATCCTCGGTTCTATTGGCTAAATTTTGTGATGTCAGGTGATGACGGAAAATAACTTTCTTGACGACGACCTGAAAACTTCTTTTCTGGTGAAAAGTATTTCGAAAAAGTTTGATTGAGGTAATGATTAGTTTGTTGAACGAGGTCTTTTAGTTTTACTTAATTTATAGTTTGGATTGTTATTTGTTTAAGAATATTATATGAACAATACTTCTTTGAATCGTTTTCATTAAGTCGCCTGATTTTCAATTTTTTCAGCGTGTTAAAATAGCAATCATTATATAAGTACAAAATCGAAGTCTAATGATATGCGTTACCTAAACTTCAAAATTTCATAGAAATTGTTGCGAATATTATGCCCTATGTATAAATAAGCGAAATTATGCGAAAAAAACGTTTGCAGTGTTTTGGGGGCTGTAGAACTTCAATGTTATGCCTTGCAGCGATACCTTTGAAAATCAGGCTGCATTGTGCGTCTAAATTTTCGTCCAGGGACTTCTTTCACCCAAATTAAATATCTGTTTTTAATTCTAAGATTAATTCTAGTTAATTCTCCAATAAATTTACCTGGTTGTTTGAACCTCTTCCCACGGAAATAAGATGGCCGGCCGTTTTTCCGTGCATTTGGTTCTACTATAATGTGTTCTCGCTTACTTCACTGTTAGAAAAAACGGTGAAAAAACGGTCCCCCTGGCATTCTAGTGGCCGGTCGCCCCGTGAAAATAAACTGTTTCGCCGTTTTTATCAGATGTTTCACGGATTTCTAGTGTTAAATTAGAATAAAAACGGCGACATGGCGTTTCTTTTCACGTGCCGACCGGCCACTGAAACGCCGGTAATACCGTTAACGGGAAATTTTCTAACAGTGTTGTCTGATGACGATATATAAATTGATTATTACCTTTATTTCTCCACAATTACCATCTAAGTAAAAATTTAACTGATTGAACGACTAGGATCTAGACCAACCGCCACTTTTAATGTCTTCTGGAGTGCACTTCTTTCCGTATCTCGCTGCTGCTGGTGCCACAACAGCACACCGCATTAGTATATTAGAGCCACGCCCTGAGAAAATAAAACACGGCGAAGCTTGGCGGTATGATGACATACTGAGCGTACGGGGCTTGCTAGGGGTGCTCTCTTCAGTGCAATTGTCAACCCTGTCGACCCTATTCTTGTAGTGCAATTGTCAACCCTATCCTATAGCGTAATTATTAATTGTCAACCCTATTCCTGTAGTGTAATTGTCAACCCTATTCCTGTAATGTAATTGTTAATTGTCAACCTTATTTCTGTAGCGCAATTGTTAATTGCCAACCCTATTCCTGAAGCGCAAATGTTAACTGTCAACCCTATTCCTGTAGTGCGATTGATAACCCTGTCAACCCTATTCCTGTAGTGCAATTGTTAATTGCCAGCCCTGTTCCTTCAGGGGTGCGAAAGGTTAATATGAGGGAAAGACAATTGTAACGTCACCCTAATTATCTGATAAGTAAATTGTAAGGTTTTCCATCATCGTAAGCCTGGCGAGGACCATTATTATAATAAGATTTACAATAAATCAGTTAAATCATCGTGAGTCGTAGAAAACAACAGTGAGTGACAGAATTAGTTAAAGATAATGATTCCAATTCTGAGATGTATAATTATGCTCAAGACACCCAAGATTGTTATACCTAGGTACTAATGATTGATAAGTTCAACAGATCAAGATGTGTCTCTTAGTTCTGATGATACGCGAATCTTTAAGGAAGATTATCAGGTATTTGCAAGGATGGCATTCAGTAGTCATGACAGTTTAAAATTTTCGCTAGAATAAGATATTAGAATTTCAATACTTTAATTGCGGTAATAACTTTCGTACTTTTTAGCGCATTTTCTCATTTATGGAAAAAATACACTATTGTGCTCGCCATGTCCGTCTGTCCGTCCGTCTGTCTGTCCGTGACTTCGCGTTTTCGTCGACGAGAAAATGCGCTCTCTGTCACTCACTGCAGTGAGTAGTGAGTTAAATTTTTTACATATCGCGATGTCTGGGATAGAACAGATTATGTACATATTTCACTTTATGTTATAGCAAGATGGACGTGACATTAGCCGAATTAGCAACGCACGTTTAGTTTTGTAGGTTCCGTCGATATGTAAGGTACGACATCGTGTAGATAAGAATAAGGGAATTTGTCGATTCTTGAGCCTTGAGTTTCCTTGAGTTCTCTGAGTTATTTTCACTCGCCAAAAAATATACGCAAGAAAAGATCTTACTTATTAGCTGCAGTTCATGGGACCCAATATATACGATCACCTGGCTAAACAATGCGCTGATGAAGACGGCTTTGCTTTATTTTTGATCAAATTTCCCACCAGCAACGATAAATTAATTTTATACGCACTAAGTTTTTCGACTGGAAATTCAATAATTTCAACGATAACCAACTGCGAGAATTTTATGAGTAATGAACTGAATTATTAATTTTGTAGGAATTAGAACTGAATATATTAATTTCAATTATTTTATTAAATATATGTATTATGTATAACTTGATGCGGACGAAAATCGTAATATATGTAATATAACGAAGATAATTATCTATATTGACGGTAGTCTCTGCTGGTAAAATGTTCACTGTAGATAAAATGTTAATTAGTGTAAATGTACTGTTATCAGGAAGATATGGGGGATAAAGTTTTTTTTAATAAAACCTCGATTTTTGGCAGAAAATTTTTGATAAATGATATTTACCATTGCATGTGCACTATTCCTTCATTCCGAGTATTAACGAATATTTCAACAGAAGTCCATGGATTAAGGCTTTATTCATTTCAACGCTTACTGAAGATATGATAACTTCATATTCCATGGATTGATAGGAGTATTTTGGATTTGATGAACAAAGTTGCAAATATAGGTTTATTAATATCAAATAAATTCATTGAATATTTCTTCGGATTTAAGTTTAAGGATTTGGTATGCTACTGGCAATTAGACATTGAAGATTGAATCTTTACAATCGCCGCTTTGAATAAAAAATTAGTTGTACAGCGAAGCAATTACCAAAAATAAAAAATATATATTTTATTTTACTCATCATTTCTCTAAAACACAAGTATCGAACATTAAATAATTATCTAATATTTTTCTTCAATTTATCATATTTTTCATATCAACCAAGGTTTCCAGATAGTCTTTTCTTCAGGATTAATTCCGCGATTTATTTTTTTTTTCAATTGCGTTGCTGGCAAAAATCTAGGATAGCGCTACTTCCTTATTGAATTTAAATAGTACAAAAAATATTAATATTGAATTTGTGCAACTAATAAATTTACTAGAAAATGTTAAATTATAGGCCTTGTTATAACTTTTATCGTCTGCGGACATACGTAACTGTTTTTCGGGCCATATCTGGCAACCCTGATATCAACTTATCACATCAACTTATCATATCAACTCATCATATCAACTTATCATATCAACTCATCATATCAACTCATCATATCAACTCATCATAACAACTCATCATATCAACTCACCATATCAACTCATCATATCAACTCATCATATCAACTCATCATATCAACTCTTCATATCAACTCATCATATACCTCATACCTCCCCTAGGTGGGCGGAATATCGGTGCTGAACGCAGGTGTAATGGCTACGCTGCAGCGGCTGGGCACCAACGCTACGGGCGGCACCTACCCACCGGTACACGTACCGCTGCTCGACCTGGGCACTGGAGGTTGGTTGCAGTAACTTTACTTTATGCACCAAACATTTAACTCTATTTTATCTGCGAAAAATTGGTAATTTAAAAAACTATCCTGAAAACTGAAAACCAAGCAACCCTTTACCATAAAATATTCTTATAGACAAGCATATCATTAGCCAAAAAAGTACCAAACATATTTTTGGTACTTCTTTTGGACGTTAATGATAAATGGTCAAAAACTGAGTTTATTTAATTTTCTGAAACGTAATATTGCACCAACAGTTTGCTTCAATTTTGAAGAGTCTCTTTTATGATTCATTCAATTAATTATAAATAAATTTACATAATTTATATTCTCAGTAGAGGATTTTGCTAAGATCCCCAAATATACAAGCTACTTTATTTTAGAATGATAATATTGCTAATTCTTCATTATAATTAACAACGGGAAAAGTAAAGGAAATTTCTTCCTTTTTATTCCTATGTATTCTAATCGATGTTGTGGAATGAAGAAGTTATTTTGGTGTACATTGGGAATTTCTTGGCTGTATATTGCCGTATTATTACCTATTAATTAATTAAAGTATTATTAAATTCACTTTTTGGCTTCTAATCCCGCATTTGACAGCTGACTTCCCTAGTATAGATGCATCCTGCTGAGATGTTCTAGTATTTATTTCTCGTGTAGGGAAATGTTGAAACAGGATTACGAGTAGAAAAAAAACATACATTGAACGCTGCGCGTAAAAATTCTTTAATGTTAACTGTTCTAGAATATATTGAAGCGAACTCCAATTTTATTTTTAGTTTTAATGGTGCTACAATTTTAACGCTGGTTCCCACATTAGTCTATTAATATATTAAAGTCTACGAGCAGATTTTAGAAGAGAAAGATTTTAAGAAAAATAAAAAATAGCAGATTTTAGAAGAATCTAATCATCTAAGAAAAGAGCAGATTTTAGATGAGAAAAAGAATTTGTAAAACAAATTTTTCCGACTCACAAGTCACAACACAGACTCGGATTGTTTAAAATTTTAATATAATATGAGATATTGGAAAAAGTTTATAGTGTATTTGTTTGGACTTTAAAACAACCCTCGACCAGGTCCACTACTACCGGCTGCAACTACGAAACTACGATTTGGGAGGAATGTTTGAAAATAATAATAATAAAATAAATTATTAGGCAAGATAAAAAATTTATCTTGTCTAATAAAAATGGCATAGCTCGGTCAGTATATCAGATGTTTGAATGAGGGCACAATGTTTTTTTCAATATCCTGAGAACAAATAATTGTTATAAATCCTTTAATAGTTTAATAGTGTGTGTTAATAACAAACACATACGCTCATACATGTCTTTAACCGAGGCACAAACGCGCACCACAAACATTTAATTCAGACGCTCGCGACGTAAACGTGTTCAGCGTGGCGCATATAATTTGGTCCTGCTACTGCCCAATGTTTGCATTTATCCAGGCGTTCTCCACCACAGCCGACCATTGTGTTCTCAATAAGCGTCGCTTTGCCCGCACCAAGATTTTGGTGTCCAGAAATTCTGCTCATGCAGCAGCGGGTTTGCCCCTGAAGGTCTGGCGACGGTTTTGCTGTCCAAATTGAACTCTTCTTGTAGTTATCGAGCTCCTGAGATAAACGTTATGCGCTGTCATGACCCTATCTACAACAGCCTAGCTGCGCTCTCTCGTTGGATCATCTTATTGAAACGTAGCGAGCCTATACGAAAGTTAAACGGGCTCCAATTCTCAATATCATTCTTTTTTCAATATCATCAGTTTATTATGTCAAAAAATAAATATTTTCTTGGAATTTCGCAATTTTTAATCTAGTGAGATCCTGCAAACTAATTTGGAACAATGCTCTTGAACATTATTTAATGTTTTCGTTTGACTCCAGCAATTACCTATTTCACGAACGCCGCGCTCAAGTTATTGTTTTTGCTGGGGTGCAATGACAATTGGTCAAGGTCTTCTGTATATTTGGATAGGCAATTTATTTTAGATAAGGAAAATAAATAAATCAGAGTGTCGTCAAGTGAACAAGTAAAACTGTGGCCAGAACCACTACAACAATTATTAATGACATGTGTTTACCGCAATTATTGCTGTAGTCAAATTAAGTTAAATAAATCTTCTGGTATATGCCTAAAACGAGCAAAATGTAGCAACAAAACGCCTGGAATATTCAAGAGGTAAAATTTTGTTATCGTTTTACTTCTAACTTGAACCTTATTTTCAACTTCGCGCCTTTCGTTAAACTTGATTAGAATTAACACTGTATTCGACTTAAATTACTTGATACAGAATTCCTTTGAGGTAAAAATAGTGCTTGACGATATAAATTAAGGTAGATGCAGCTAACATGGAATGTAAAATACAAATACAGAATGAAAAATATGCATTGTTAAAGGAATAAAAGACGAAATAAAAATTCATTACATAATGTTCGCGCCAGACAATAACTGTTCTTAAAGATGACGAATGATCAACGTAACAGCAACGTCTCTGTATCGATTAAACGCGTAAGGGCCAGAAAAGATTGAACGTTAGATTCTTGCGAGGCTCTGCAGAGGCGCTGCAATCCATCAGGATAATAGCCGTGAACTGGGGAGATGTTATTAAATCTGCTCGCCATCGCTTCATTAGCGGCGTTAGGGCGGCTTCTGCTTTACATACTCGCCTTATTCTACTTAGTGTCAAGGCCGCGCTATGACGACGTCTTGCACTTCTTTATTCTGTTCCACGCACTCTCTTATTAGCTGGGTTAGCTGTCGTCCTGATTTAACATTCCACTATCGGCAGTGCAGTAGAATAGATATTTTTAGCGCATTTTCTCATTTATGGAAAAAATGACGTTATTTTTCTAATCATGTCCGTCCGTCTGTCTGTCTGTCTGTCCGTGACCACGTTTTCGTCGACGAGAAAATGCGCTCTCTGACACTCACTGCAGTGAGTACTGAGTTATATTTTTTCTTCTGTTCAATATTCAATCGCCGTCTTCGTGGCTGAGTTGAGTATAAGGCAGCTGCCCGCGCAGCTGTCTTACTAGTTTCTTCAACCAGCTCGACAGTTGTGAGCGCAATGAGTTTAATATAATGATGTCGGTCGAATTAATTGTGCAATAAATACATGTGTAGGAGTGTAAATATGCAACTAATTCCGTTGCGAAAGAGTAAAGCGTTAAAAATCATTTACAGGCAAATTTAGGTTGGGAGGCGGCTACCCAACATTGTAAAAGGTTGGCTCTTCAACGTTCATTTAACCAGAGAATTTGACGTTGCAGTTACGTCGCAGTAGCAACATTGACGTTGTACTGCGTTGCATTTTGACGTCAGTTCGGCGTTTCGTGAATGACGTTACTTGAATTTTCATTCTCAACTTTTTTTTAACGTGATCCCTACGTCATAATTAGTAGTTGTTTCAACGTCGATTCAACCAGCGAATGCCTGCTGCAATGTATTATGAGCAAGTCATCCGCATTTTTTTTGCACGCATTTGTTGAATGTGTTGGATAGTTTTGTACTTAGGTTAGCTGGTACAGCAATTTTTAGCTGTAAAACTATTTGATCAGTTTTGATAATAATGATACAAATAGAATTGTTTTTTGTGAGCATGTAAAATTTCCTTACAGATTTATCTACTCCTATTTGAAACGGCCAATAAGATGACGTTGACATCGACAACTTCATCTTCATTTGTCGTTTTTCATTAGATGCGCTTCTACCTCACTTCTTATTTACCTCCTGCTTTGCAGTCCAATAATGAGTTGAATATGTTGACGTGTTTTTTTGTGAATTTAGTTTCAGCGTTGCCTGGCCGATTCATTTTTTTTATTCAATTATTACGAATGCAGCTCCAGTAATTTCAATGATTATAAACCGAAACTTCGTGATTTAGGGGACTGCAAGACTCAATAATTCCGCACTTGAAAGACCCAAAGTGTTCCATTTCGTTACATCAACAAAATAAATAATAAAATCCCACCAAATTTTCGTTCGGTTATTTTAAAAATTATTCATCACCTCTAATATTTCATAGGCAATTTGGACAATATACTAATATTTTAGAAACAATTGTTATGAGCCGTCAGTCTCACGCGCTTCGCATGTTAACATTTATTCGAGTAAGAGAGAGAGAATTTTCCTATACTAGTCATGGAGGAGCCATGCGTCAAGCATCTGATCGTTCTCATAACAGGTATTACGAGACCTGAGGCTCCGACTAACGATCACCCGACAGCTTAGGGAGCAATTCCTTGCCGGTCCTTTCTTTCAGATGGCTTTAAGGGCTGAACTTCGATAACGTATGGTATAAGCCGCACGATGAGGGTTATTGAAGCGATGTTTTTCACTCTAATGCCTGTTCGGAGATAACCGCCTATTTTGAAGTCCTTCAGGAAGCTTTAAGACGCAAGATCAATGGAGCGAAAGTGACGATAGGGTAACGGGGAGTTTTAAGAGAAGCCGCGACGAGATGGGCTGTGTTTAATAGGAACATTTATTGTGATAGAAGAGAGCGGCATTTTTCCACTCGCTTGAACATTAAAGAGTTTCTTCAAAGCGTCATCTTATCATCCTAGCCGAATAAATTGAAATTATTTCGAATGTAGTAAGAAATCAATTCGCCTCTTAATATTTTAATTCCAAAGGTGTAACTTCATTGATTAGGTTTTTCGGTAGGCATGTCAACGGAAATGGTGTCGCTATTACCAAATCAGTAAATTTGTAAAAATCAGTAAAATAACGTAACATAAACAAAAATATATCTAATTCTTGCATGACTTCATGTATTACAGGATTATTAACAAATTATGTCTGGTTCCTAGCCCCATTGGACCCAATAATAAGCAAATAATAATCCTATGAGGACAATGCATGCTTTCTGTCCATATTTCTGTAAATAAAGTAGAACTTTAAATGTATCAATTCCTTCTCGATGGTTTAACGAATACAAATCGCATCTTTTGAATGGAAGCCCTCATGCAACGATAAAATTATGGAGACACTCCGTGGTGTTTCAGAGGATGCTTCAAGGGCAGGGTATTTTCTGGCTGTAATGTAGCCGAAATGTTAACGGCAGGAAATAATTTTGCGCGATTTTCCGTAAGCACTTCGACTACGATGTGTTAGTCTCTCATTTTGCAATTAAAATATCATTTTTTTGGCAATATTCTCAATAAAATATAACAAATTACGACATTATGACCTATTATAATTAGCGTGCCCAGATTGAGCCGATGCTATGAACATGAAAAAATTAAAAATAGCATGACTAGAATGAAAATTGGAGATGAAATATTTATCCAGAATATTGCCTTGAAATGAAATTAATTCTGAACATAACATTAATCATTACTCAAGTCATAAAATAAATATCATATTATGATCAGGCATATTTCAATGACCCGTTGTTATACCAAACAAAACAAGCAAAAAACAAAACACGTAATAAAGTTATAACTCAATTTTCACAAATTTTCTCACTTCATTTTTTTTAATTTTGGGGACATTTTGTTCCAGATTGAACTTATCCCTAAACGAAATCAACTAATTGTATTAGTTTTGGAATTTTCTAGCTGAAGATCACTTTGAATTATTCATCGCGTGAAATTTTTGTTCATCAGCCGCACTAAAATTAATTCCATTTCATGTTAGTTGTTATTCTGCGTAATATGAGTTGTGCATGTTTACACCTCAGATATTAGTATTAAATGGCAGAATTTGCTTGTTTATACAAGTTCGATTAATGACCAGAGAATTCGTCGGTGGGAGAATTTGAGAATTCATCTCAAAGTACAAAAGGTGAATGCAAAAGGCTTCGTGACACTCTCCGCAACAGCGTCAAACTCCGAACTAAACGCAACAAAGGCCTCTGCCAAAACGCAGGAGTTATTCGAGAGGACGGTGTTGCCTATAAATTTTGCTTCGGAGAAGGTTGTAGACTTTTTCATGTTTTAGACTACAGCAGACAAATTGGACTAACAACCAGGATACCTAGCCACTGTCTCATTAGCTACATTTGCACTGGAGGGTAAGTGAACCACATGAGACAAGCTCACAATTAACCAGACTGTCACTCGCTTTGTGCTAGAGGAACCCACCATATATGCAGCATCGTGATCAAGCTGAACCTCTTATCTCTACAGATTGGACTACATCTATCTATCTTCTAACTACCGGATTTGTCTGAACTCTGAAAGAGTTTTCTGAGTGATTTTTCTGGTTTAAAATTTTACTTTCGTTTCCTTTTTGCGTATATTATGTATCTATTTCCACCAAAATTTCAATATTTATTGCTTCTGGTAACTTGAAAATGATTGTTTTTTTTTCGCGTTCGAAACGTTGATAAACTAAAATTGTTTCCTGAAACATGCCTTTCCATCGACCAGTGTCCTTTAAAGAGTTGTTCCACTCTCTGATACTTTAAATCAATGAATTCTCTGGTCATTAACCGCACACTTATAATACACTAGACTACTCACTTAACAAATAAAAAAAATGAAGACATATGCGTTAAAAATGTAACAAAAAAATAATTGGTTATGCATTTGATGATTTACATGCTTCTGAAGAAATGTAATATCACCCAATTGCTTTAATATTCTAGGTTTTTCTAATTAATTGACCAATGATCACTGAATACTTAGAACACAGTCACGCACCACATAGTTTCGATAATGAATTTGAAAAATAATTTTCCAGCTCCAAAGTTTCGTTGATTTCCCATCAAGTTCTAAGACGTTGGCCAATCTTTTGAAGTGGCATTTCTTCGGCATGTATCGGCGCTCAACTCTAATGGTATTGATGCCACATTCCATGAAGGCCTTGACAAAGCACAATGACCCGTCATTCCTGAGCAGTAATTCCCTCCAAGTGCATTTTTTAAAATTAAATTCATTGCTAGACATTAAAGTGATGGAAATGGCCACGTCGGCAAAGGTTTTAAAACTGTTCAATAATAACTCCCCATTGTGGTGCGGAGAAGCTTATTTACCATTGCAGTACGGTGAAGCTGCTTAACAATTACAGTCCATTGCAGTACGATGAAGCTGCTTAACAATTACAGTCTTTTGCCGTACGGTGAAGCTGCTTGACAAATACAGTCCATTGCAGTACGATGAAGCTGCTTAACAATTACTCTCTATTGTCGAGGGCGCTGCATCGGCGAAACTCCATAGACTCAGATGTTCACGTATCGTATAATAATAATTTCTACCTAGGCAACGTTCCAAAATTCCCACAATCAACAGATTGAGGAATATTCCATGTCCAATTATCACTCAAAACAGAAAGAAACAGCGACGGATTTCAGTATCAATATGTTACGGTCTAATAAACGGAAAATAAAAAAATATACCGTACAATGCAACTGAGTACTGAGCGATAAATCTAAGTTCTTACTGATACGTAGCATACGTAGCTGATACCAAGTCACGAGAATGGAATTTAAAGTGAAGTGAAATAGTTTTGCATAATTTATTTTACGTTTCTATGGCAAATTTGTTGAAATAAAACAAGTAAACAGATAATTCGATTGAAGTGCGAAGGTACCTTGATTTAAAATACAGTAATATTGTCAAACTATACAAATATGTGCATTAACTAATTAAACCGGTTTGCGAATCATAAGTGCAATGAGTTTAAATGTAGAGAATGAGCACATTTTTTACAGCCCGTCAAATTTTGAACAAAATTGAGGTAACAATTTTTAGCATCGAACATCATAAAATTTCATTAACTTCACTAATAAAAATCTGCGATTGCATGAATCAGCGGCATACAACATTCAAAGCAGTTAGGAAGACTCAAGAAGAAGGAATGCAACCACGCTATAATTACCGAAATATAGTTTTCAAATTAAATGCAAGCTGATGGAATGGAAATCAATCATTTATATTTATATTTTTCACGACTTTAGTCGTATAAAAACTACACACACTGCTGCAATAAGCCACAGCTATGAGTAGATATGACTGTTGCATTAAGTTTCTACAAATTTGCAGAGTAGTTATGAAGTTGGACTTAATGAATAATAATGATTCCTTATGTAGTTGGACTCAGGAATCTTCTAATTGCTGGGATGTGACCAGCTAGGACACACTCCTAGGACCATTTTTCGCCTCGAAGATGCTTTTCTTTTTCTCCACAATTAACAATAAAAAGGTCTACTTTAATTTATTTAATGAATTAAATCTTAAAAACTCTGTGCTTATGCCTTCTGAAGTGCCACGGTGTGAGTGGCAACTCCTGGTGCTTCGTATTCTTTATAGAGTTACTGTTTATTGAATGCATAACCTATTTAGTTATAGGAGCTCTTTAATTAGAGGTTTAACATTTATTTAAAAATTTTATTGTTTAAATTCAATAGTTTGTCATTTTGCGTGTATTAGAATTATTTATGTGATTAGGAATTTTCTGGATTTCGTCCGATTTCAGAATTACAAATTCAAATGCGAGTGTAGATCATTTTTAGCGCATTTTCTCATTTATGGGAAAAAGGCGCTATTGTGCTCGCCATGTCCATCCGTCCGTCCGTCCGTCCGTCTGTCCGTCCGTGCTTTCACGTTTTCGTCGACGAGAAAATGCGCTCTCTGTCACTCACTGCAGTGAGTACTGAGTTATATTTTTTCTCTGATTAATTCTCGATGAGCCGAGCACATTTACGGATACGCTCGACTAATTAAATGCAAAAATCACTGTTGTGCAAGTGATGAAGCAATAAGGGGAATGAGCTGATGCTATTCGCCTAGCACATCATGTCTCTATAAATTATTGAATCATCTGTCTCGAAATAAACTTCTCATAATCGATGCCAGTAGTAATTAATAAATTTTGTTGGACGATCCTATTCCAATAGGATTTACTTGAAGAGGGTTGTAGCACAAACTTCCTGAAACTCGTCAATACATTAGTGATCAATCAAGAAATCAATTAAGTTAAGAATAAAGTTTTACTCGAATGTTCAGAAGGAGAAATTTTAATTTCGTTAAATTTCAGGCATGAGAATAAATTTTCTTTCATTGGCTAACATAACCTACTTGCAACAAAGTTACCAACAATTTAGAAAGCAATATTTCAAATCTAATTCAATGATACTCTGTCTCAATTGGATCCAATTCGATTTGGAAATCCCATTGTGTGTCATTCCCATGCAGATTGTCATATTCAGGTCAGGAGTCGTCGATTATCAATTGCCTAGCCGTGAACGGCCAAGCCAAGCAGCGCTAGTCTGATACTTCCATTGAACGAGCCTTCGTGCGCTATGGCATATTGTGACTCATGACATAGCAGCCTGAGCGGCATAGTCAAAATATTGACGCGTGGGTCATGAGTTCGGAGATAAACCTAAAATCACACTCCTGACTTTGATTGGAAAGTCACTTACCTCACTCTCGGTCACGTCGCCCATATCGCAGCAGAATGGCGCGAGCGGAGCCATCGAAATCAATGGAGTGTAAAACTACCGACGGCGTTCGAAAGCACGGCTGAGTCCGGCGACCGTCGACTGTCTTGCAAACTCAATTTAGCTTATGCAAATCAGGTTTAGCCAGAGCAAAATATTGTAATCTCCATCGGACAGACGTGCAGATCTAAAATATGATGGGAAATTGAAAGCCTGCCCGCTGGGAACTTATCATTTTGGCCAAATGAATAGGTCTTTTGTGAGCCCAATGGTTCCATGCAGATCGCGGCTGAACAGGCGTTTTGCCTCCGCTGGTCTTGCCGCTTGCCGGCTGCTGCAAGTTCATGTCTAGAACTAGAAAAATTCTGATTAAGTCTGAGAAGATGAGATAAGTAGGAGATTAACAAGAATTATTCAAACTTTGTTAAGTTTGGGAGTTTCGACGTCTTAAACCCGTTGCATTTATTTTGTAGAATAGACTGAGAATATCTTTTATAAAGTGTCAATCTGGAGATCATTCTACTATGATTAGTATAAAACATCTGAAAAACAAGGTATTGATGAGATCCACTATTGAATTATTGATATGATTCATTGGTCCAGTTGATTTGATGTTACAAATGGACGAATCACTAACGTACAAACATAACGTGGATAATGGGAGCGATCAAAAACTGTTATGGAATTCGAAATTGACTCTTGGAATTCGAAATTCACGCTTGAAATTCCAAATTCACGAAATTCATTGTTTCATTATTTTATTCTGAAGAAACTATTTCTTTCTTTTTTTCGGTGGAATTAATATGTATTCTTCAAGCCTAATGCTAAATAACATTCATTTAATTTCACATCGTGGTTAATCCGACTTGATCATAATAAAATAATATACGTGCACGGGCAGTATTTTTTGTCAATTCGAAGGTATACAACTTGACAATTTTCAAGTTTCTGTCGCAATCGAAATGAGTTAAAAATTGCCTTTCAGCCTAATTTCTAGCAAAATTCCTAAAATGGTTTATTTAGACACGAATAAATTAAATTTTAACATTGAATAAAATTTAATTGATTGTGAAACTTGATTTTTCAGCATCTCAGTGAATTGTAAAATTCACAAATCTCATCGTAAATTTACATTCGTATATTTTTGAAAATTTCGTGATATTATCATCGAATTGAAGCATTAAACTATGATTTTTATATGTGTACAGACCCAGACATAACTCAAGGCGACGGCAACGAATGTAATTATTTATATATATTTTTTTAATTGTCGCAATATTATCATCGAATGGAATCATTAAACTATGATTTTATTTGTGTGCAGACCCAGACATAACTCGAGGCGACGGAATTTACTCCCGCTATGCCCCGCCTCTTGACGGACCTTCACGTTACGCTCTCACCCTCTCAGTGGACGCCAGTAAAGCGGTCTTAGCTTTATCCCATAACCACCATGCCGGGTCCTCCACATCCCAATATTCTGCCTACAGAAACACGGCGTCGTCTTCGACTTTTCCCAGTGAGCCCAGTCACGAGGGCACAACCACCTACCAAAGCACTGGATCTTCGCATGATCCCTTGGAAGATTTCCACGAAAGTCAACACGAAGAGAAGGACTCGGCTCTAGCCTCCAGGGAATTATTACGAGCATCACATTTCAATCGAGATTCTCAAGAACGTCTGCAATCATTTTCATCTTCAGGACGATTGGATAGAGGGCCTGAAAACCAAGAACATATTAATTTCATACATTCAACAGATGTCCAAGGTTCTTTTGTTTCGTCTTTGCATTCTATTGAGAGTCACCTTGAAGAGTCGGTCGCTCCATTTCAAGAATCTGGGTCGCCTCAATCTTCAAGTTTCCCTGCATATCCGTCCCCAATTGGCAGATCTCACTCGAAGTCAACGAACAACATCAAACACAAAGACTTGGTCTCGAGCGAGGAACACTCAAGTGCAGGATCTAACAGATATCGCGGCCGTTCTCACGCCAAAGTGAGAAGCGAAGCCGACAAAGCCAGGCATCACAGGCGTAGGCGAGCAGGCCACGAGAAAGAGGTGAGCGTTGTCAGCTCAAATATGGTGAACATTAATTTTACAATGGGGTGAGCATCATTGTCTTCAAGGGTGAGCGTTGCCAGCTCAAATATAGTGAATAATTATTTTACAATGGGGGGAGCATTATTGTCATCAAGAGGTGAGCGTTGTCAGTTCAAATATAATGAACATTTATTTTACAATGGGGTGAGCATCATTGACATCAAGAGGTGAGCGTTGTCAGTTCAAATAAAATATGGTGAACATTTATTTCTCAATGAGGTGAGCATCATTGTTATCAAGGGTGAGCGTTGTCAACTCAAATAAGCTGACCATGCTCACCATATTCACAATATGGTGAGCATGGTCAGTTCAGCAAACGTGTCTTTTTCACACTAGGGTAAATATTAATGTCATTATGAGAAGAGAATTGTTGCCACTAAGATGTGAGCCTTATCTGCATATGCATCTAAAATAACATTTTCAGCGCACAGTTGAAAAGATTGTCTCCATAAAAATATTGGCATGATTGCCTTAGAGAATAGTCAGGTAGAAGTACGGCAAGCATCTTTTGCCTATGATATAAATAAGATGAAATGACCGTTTCCGCCGCCAGTGTGTGCTGAAATGAGAAAATTGTTTAGTCAGGAGAAATAGGGAGTTCTTTGTCATGTAATCAGTATAGCATGAAGGGGCAAAGGTCTGATCAGTACGCCTCAGGTGTATAGGGAAAAATGGTTTATTTGATTATCGGTGGAAAAATTCAAATCATCTATTCAGATCAAAAATCAGAATCATCGTAACAAAATATTCCAAATGAAAACTGGAGCATTGACAGGTGTAGGCTGGAGGAAAGTAGACGATACAAATTAATCAAATTCACATTTAAACTTTTTACGTAAATAACTCTAATTGTTGACAAAAAGCAATCAATTCTCAAGAAAAATTTTTTGTTGGTTTAATTAAAGGATACCTTTTTAATGAGACTTGCAACCTATTCCTGTCAAAAAACACTCAAATAACAGAAAACAAGCAAGCAATCTTATGGTGAAGAACATGTTGCGTTGCAGCGAAGATGCATTGTCGTGCTAGTCCCCGTTATAGGCCTTTACTGCAGCGCTCATTGTTTCTCTGTAGGTCTATAGGCTCGTTATTTCTAAGAAAAATGGCAGGGGCTTACGGCATCAGTTTATGGCAGATGGAAAGCGACCAGGATACGGTTACAGTCTCAGATGCACAGAGCACTTGGAGACGCTGGAGTTTGCAGCAAAGCTCAGTAAACCGACAAAGCTTTGCTTCTTATAAGCGAGCATTTTCTAAGAGATAGTTTTTCAGAAACCTTTTTTAGAACAATGACATCAGATTTAAATAATGTCACAGTGATGTTCATTAAATTATTGCTAGCATGTTCCTAATTTGTAAATAAGATTGACCAGGTATACCGAAAGAGAAATTATAATATGTATGCATGCTACTCATGGTAAGTGCTTGCGGTATTTTGATCTGTCAATTTCGCTTTGCCTATAATTGATAGTTGGAAAATGGGACGAAATGCAGCGTTGAAACATTCATAAATTTTACTCCAGATTTCACTGGAAAATGCAAGGGAATTTGGTTAAAGTAATTAGAAATTAGGTCTTTACTACATAGTAATTAAATCTTAAGAATGTTATGATGATATTGAAAATTCGTTGTAGCATTCAAGTTTGAATCTCTGTGAAACCAGTAATACGTTTTTGTATTGTTGTATTTGTACATCTAGCGGATGCAATATTTTAAAACACAAAACAAAGATGCATTTAGATTTAATATTTTTATAAATTATACAGACGAATATTGTTCCGCTTAAAGGATTTGCATGCCACTTGTTTGCCTCACTCAGAAGTTATAACTGTTGATACACTCTTACCTAGGAGCCGTACGCATCAGAGTCATCTGTTGATACACTCTTACTTATAGGAGCCGTAAGCAGCAGAGTCAACTGTTGATACACTCTTGCTCAGGAGCCGTACGCATCAGAGTCAACTGTTTGATACACTCTTACTGCTGTCTCTTATACACATCTAGATGTGTATAAGAGACAGGTCAATGATAGAGTGTCAATAGTAGAGAGTCAATGATAGAGTGTCAATGATAGAGTGTCAGTGATAGAGTATCAATGATAGAGTGTCAATGATAGAGTGTCATTGATAGAGTGTCAATGATAGTGCCAATGATAGAGTGATATTTTCCCATCGATGTAGTAGTGTCCCTACATGAATATCCCCTCTGTATGTTGGTAATTTTCAACCACTTTTCCAGAATCTATTCAATTCATATTCGATGGTTAGGCCCTTTGAGGCTTATTTATTTGGAGTCTGGGGCGCATTTACCGCGGAATCTTGATCTTGCTGACCCTCTATCGCTAAACTCTCGGCCT
This sequence comes from Hyalella azteca, assembly GCF_000764305.2. Lineage (NCBI taxonomy): Eukaryota > Metazoa > Arthropoda > Malacostraca > Amphipoda > Hyalellidae > Hyalella > Hyalella azteca. The sequence continues at coordinate 340,304 of NW_025937347.1, read as the reverse complement.
GAGCCGTGTTTCAAGATGGCCGTTCTAATTTGTCTAAGTGGTCGGCAAAGAGCTCGACTAGAAGATTGAGAGCATCATACGGTTTTGTCAAGCCATTCACAGTCTAATGATGCTCGAAGTGTGCCACTCGAGGGCCTCAGATGATTCCAATGATCGAGAAGTTTACCTTTCTCCCGATTATCGGCGTATTCCGTATTGGAAGGTTTCTCAACGTTGCTCAAAATTGGGTAGTGCCCGCAGAGGTGAAATAGGCTGTATGTAAGGAAAAATTTCACAATATGTGAGAAAATTAATATTGAGTAAGACATCGGCAGAGTCGAATGTATGTAACTATTTCATTTTAACCACAAGAAACCCCCTTTCTATAGACTTTTCAAAAATTTATAATTATTGATTTTAAAGGTTACTAGTACAGTCATTTATCTGTAGAAATAATCTGTGTAATCTGTATAAATATCAAATTCCTTCAACGATGATTTATCCTCTCAGGATCCGGTTTCTCAAGCGGTCTCGGCAGTGGGGGCGACGGAGGTGGAGAGCGGGTTGCTGTCATCGCAGGTAGTGTGGGTGGAGTGTTGCTGGTCCTGCTACTGCTGGTCAGCTATTGCTACTGCTTCCCTGCCGGCATTGCAAAGCGAAACACAACTCGAAGACAGTACGGCAATGATCTTGGAGATGAAAACCACAAAAATGGAGGAAACGGTCAAAGGCCTTTGGTAAATGGCGGGTCTCTACTGGTGACTTCAGCGTCAAGAGGCTCCGTATTGCTTAACATGGCCGAGGAAGTGTGCCGTAATGACGGCTCGCCTTCACGTTTGAGGGAGGCAAATTCTGGACGAGGCCACGCAAACATCATAGCAGACGATGTGAATTCCCCTGAGGGAAATGAAGAATTTCCGCGAGCCCTTGAACCTCAGTTACGTAATGCCAATGCTGAAGATTCTGACACGCAGCGAACGCTTTCAATGTCCATCCCGGACGTGACTCGCGTTGAACCGCAAGTGGGCACTTCAGTTGCTCCCGACCCCTCGCAGCCGCAATTTTTCACCCTTGGTCGCAATGCGGCGCGTAATCACAGCAACTCGTCTTCGACGAGCTCCCGGCACTCCTTCCACGATCGATCGACGCCGAGTGGTGGAGCAAATCAACTCGATCTCCAGGATATACAGCAGCGAACTGGTGGGGTTATAAACCGATACAACAACTCCACTCAGAATCATTTCCAGCAAATGCAGGGTCAGCCACTCGATCAACAGAAATATCACAAGCCACAACCAATGCAGTCTCCGTACGACCCTCGCCGAGGGAGCGGAGGCAGCAACCCATACGCGGCGTTAGGTAACTCCTACCGCACGCCCCATGAAGACAGCGACGCCGGAAGTCTCTGCAGAGAAGGCGGCTCCATAGGCGGTGACAGCTTCAATGAAAGTCTTTTGTGTGACGACCGCAATCATTCGCCTCCGCCACCGGCTCCTTCGGGACCTCCAGTGGACTCGACTGGAGCGCGAACGTCTCCGTATACTCCGCTGAACCGCAGGAGTCTGGCGATGTTATAAGCTTCAGTCAAAATGCTTAGAATTAATTTCATCATTCACGAAGCTTCATCAAAACAGCCATGAAATTTCACTCAATTGAACAGCAAAAGATGCGTCATGCCCTGAAGCAAGTTGTGAACATATTGTTAGGAGTTCTAAGTTACTGTCTGACTGTATATAAAATGATCACTTTATCAATAGCTAGAAAAACAACAGTAGCTGAAAGTGGCATAAAATGTGTATGTTGTACAGTGTATCTTAATTAGGTGTTAATAATATTTTGTCTTTCTTGTTGTAACGTAACTGGGATCTCTCCACAAAAGACATCACCAATAATTGTTTAGGAACACAAGACGACGAGTAGAGTTGATTTGAACTTAATCTAAAGTTTACAAATTTATCAACAAGTTTGTCTCCTCGCAGATTGCTGCATCTGCATTAGAAATCAACTAGAATTTCAAGTTAAGTTGCTTCTTATTGCAAAAGTTGATGCTTAAAATCCAGAACTTATAGGGGAACGGAATTTTTATCCAGAGTTATGGCTGTTTCAATCCAACTTGAGTCTGCGAGAAAGTAGGTTGAATAATGTTAATCATTCTCTATGTAAACTTAATGCAGTGCAATAAATTGTGTATTGTTTGGGATGTTTGTTTAAAAACTATTTTGAGTGTGAGGTTTTGAAGCTTCTTTACTAACTCTGTTCTTATATTCTGCGAAAAAAAATTGGTTCCTGGCCATGAGTTTATTAAAAATACTTGGAACAAAATATGATATCAAAACCGTGACTTTCATCAACTTTCATCTGTTTCAACTTTTGAGATAAATAAATTCATGTTCGCTCGAAGTCGTTTAGTGGTGGCCTAGCTGCATTACTGGTCGCCCATGAGTATCTAATAAATTCATTGCTTTATTTGATGTCAAAATTTGATTTTTGTTGGCAATTGATTGAAGCGTATTCAGAAATACAATGTTTTAAGTATATGGCCGTTCAAGAATTGTTACCAAAAGTTTATCATCAGATTACGAGTGATGTTAAACACGATCTTTCTCAACATCAACATTCGCTGAAATCGCTGGCATAACATTCATCTATCATTACGAATTATTAGTTCTATGGTGCTGTGATTGCAGTTCTCATTTGAGCAATCCGAACTCGTTTATTTTGTAACATATTTTATAGAGAGAAAATTTCGGGCTACAGTAGGTGTACAATATAAATTTCTAGGTAAATTTAGGGTAGCGACAACTTTCGTCGGCAGGATCCTGACCTGATATTGACGCATGTTTTACCATGAAAACTCATTGTCCTTCAGTCGTGTTCTAGATGATGCGCTATCATTCCACTCTAGGCAATGCTGTAGTATCTATCATTCACTCTACATGAAGTTGCACAATTCATTCTTTCTAGATGATGCAACTCGATCATTCCATTTTAGATGATACCGCAGCATCATACCTCTCTAGATGATGTCATGCTGTCATTCTTCTCTAGACTCGCCATAATTCCTCGTATAGAAGAACGTGTTCTCATTGCTGCAAAGCAATGATCGTTGCAAAGAGTGCTTGACAATCACTAACGTTTGAAGCATATCCTATAGAACATCCTGCTTCCGAGTGAAGTGAAAAGGACTGTCTATATCGTTGTACATAAATAATAATCCACGACGTAACATTAAGTTTCAACATTTGTTCTTCCAGTGCACGTGCGTTCTTTGACATTGGGTGCAGTGGCGATGAGGTGGTTGTATGTGTAGTGTAAAATATGCCACATGTAAACAATTAAGCATATCAATGCGAAGCCGATTAAACATATCCATATGAAATCGATTGAACATATCCATTGAATCTCTGCATGATTAATACATATGGTTTCGGGAATCCTTTGGAGAATTTAGCTTCTCATGTGAAATTCATGCCATCATTTGCATTTTGCTTTGGTGAATATTGCAACAAAAAATTAAAATTCAATTTGATAAATTATTATTTCGCGTTAATAGTAAAATTATCGTTACAAATGTATTTTTACGAATGCAATCCCGATCAAATTTTGTTACTCTTCGGGAGCGAATCAGAGCAACTATGACAGTGAACAATGATGATTACCCGATTGGTTATGGGTGAGTTATAGTTAAGTACACAAACTAACGTGTCAGTTCTTGGAGATATGAATGTTAATTTTACGTCGAATTACCGCGAAATCATTGGGTACGATATAATGAATCTCCCACTACCCCGTCCCCAGAGTGTAATGGACAAAGTAAGGCACTGAAGGTTCCTCTCACTCTTTAGATTGTTGCAGGTAATCGATGATGAGAACAGCCAGGAGTGAGTGTCATATCAATTAAAGGGCTCAGGAAATTACGGAACTTCGACCGCTAGTCCTAATTTATGTTCGTTTTCAGATTTCGCTGAATATGACTCGCGTCAGCTAAATGACGTTCTGCTTGACATGCCTTGCGACCTAACGAAGTTATATAAACTTTTGTTGTTATTCATTGATTGATAACGCGTGTTATGTTGTTACATGGACATAAAAAATTTCTTCAATGTTATTCAGCAAAGTCAATCTTGACAAATCCCGTAAATATTTTCCGCAAGTTGACTAGGTCGATATTTACTTTCAAAATAAATCTAATTTTTCAGTCTATGGTTGCACTCTAATTTTTCAGTACACTTATCCTAAATTTGTAATTTATACTTTTATATACATTTGCTCATGTTCTTAAATGCCAGTAAGTAGCTTGAGTTCCATATTAGGTTGGCATAAATTAATTAGCACCTTAAGTGGGTATTTAAACATTCTTAAATGATTTTGCTTTGCACGCAATTTCCTGCACGTAAATGTCCCGCCAAATCAGATACTAAACTTGAAGGCATTACATTTCACCAAATCAGAAAAAGATCTGTCGGGTAGCCAATTTATTATAAATAAGAAACACGCTAATGGCTATGGCCTTTAAATTCAGTGAACCGCAATGTATAGCAGCAGGCGAGTAAAACAGCGACTATTCCATTACATGAGCGACTAGCGGGTTTGCTTAGTGAATTAACCTGTGTTTAATCTGTGTTTAAGAAGCTTTAAACTTAACCCTCTTCGTAATAACTCATAAAACCTCGAACTTTGATAAGGATCAAAATAAGTGTATCGTACGAGTGCAAAATCGCAAATCGGCAAAGTGATCTAAAAGCATGAAAAATCTTTCGAGCGAAGGGATATTTTCGTATAGAAATATTTATTTTCTTGTGTTGCGTCGTTCACCAAATCGAGTCTTCACTCAAGTCTTGCTCATTGCAATTAATTTTCAATGGTACAAAAGCTTGAACAATAATTCTGATGCTGCGAATATATTACGATAAAAAAAGGTATGATTACGACGATGTTATCCATAAATTTGTTCATGTCAGAAAAATCTATTTATCGTAACTGATTAATTCCAATTCAGTAGTGTTTATTTTCAATCGTTACCTCCAATAGGAAATTATCAAAATAGACAATTTGAGTCATGTAGCTTATTGCGTGCGACATTGGAATGAAGATAAAACAATGATGGCACATAACGTGACCTGAGCCGAAAAATTGGTTGTAATCATTTCCGTTCCTTTTATGTTTAATATGATAAAAATTGCATTGGTTCGGGTGATAAATAACGTTTAACGTTCAGAACAAAGAACAATTCATGTCATATAACGTTAGAATTTCACCGAAAACGTAAAATTAGACGTTATCTGTGAAACACACGAAAAGTGTTTTAGGTCGGATGTAAAGATGCTGGTTGCCCCACCTAAATTTTCTGACTGAATTCCTACATGAATCACCCAGTTGTAAAGAAAATTTTCAAAAATTTACACGTGGGATCAATTTGGCAATTACTTTTTCTCACAGAAAAATAAATTCTTATCAACTTCCCACAAAAAATAATTATAATAATAATAAAATCGGAATTGAGCTTACTACTATGGAAAGATTATCGCCGGAACGTTTCCAAAATTTTCCACAAGTATACCATTACACACATCAATAATAGATGTTAAACACAAGATGAGTATTACTACTGAAATTTAACGGAAACAGCTGGTTTCCCTAAATTTAAACAAATTTTTATTTCGTATTCCAGCAACGCGAAGCAAACGAAACTGTAGTGATTGAGGGAGCGTTTATTCTGAATTATTCATATATCAGAAATTCATATAATAGAATTCATAGAATTCATATTTTCCTCTCGCGATAACAACAAAAATTTAAAACTTTTTGATAACAGACATTCATCTAAATCGACGTTTCTCAATAACTACTTGGACTTTTGTGAAGTCTAATTGAGGATAAACTATGTTAAATATTACGCTAAATGTTCGCTCATTTGTATACTTTTAATGTAGAAGAAGAACCACTATTATTATTCTATTACTTACCTGAAATTAATGTAGCGTGTATACTTCCTCATACGGCACACGTACGGAAAAATCATGAATAAATGTATTGGTATTGATGATGTATTATTTATTCCAACAATTTATTCCAACTGTTATTAACATATAAGAACTCGTAGGCAATGGAGTAACAACATAATATATTGTTATAGGTTATTTTAATATTATTTCATACCCAATTTTTATTTCAATTCGATTTAACGGTTGTGTAAGGATTCTCCAATAATGTTACTTGCCAAAAACATTTATAGCTGATTCTGTAAGTTCGGATCCGCTACAATTTAAGAACTTAGAACGGGGATTATAATAAGAATTTGCCATGGATAATGTTCAAAGTGTATTTTATGAAATATGAAGGTCGCACCCCAAACATTGGCGAACCAGGCAGTTGTGATACTACGGATAACTGAATCGACAAAGAAACAAATGTCAATCTGTAAGTAGCTCGGATGGTTTGCAAAAGGATAGATATTCTAGAAAATTAATGAAACTGATAACAAATTGTACACATTACTACAATAACTTTTATACAGAAAGCTCATATGTCAGTGAAACCGCGGGGTCGCCTGCCGGAGACCACCACTGCCCTGGATGTAATGGACGATCATGATTCCTGCCTTCCGGAACGTAGCCTTCAACACTTCAAGCCGTCCGTATCTAGGCCGTGGGTAGAACCAGCCCTCGGTCGAACGGCCACTTGTCGAAGGACGATAAATTTTGTAACAGAACTATGCTATCTGAAACTTAACCTCAGATGTGGTGAACGTAAAATTACGTAATTTCACGATGCCCGCAAGTCGTATTCGATCAGCGACCTGGTGATGCACGGCAGGTGGTGGTCAAGGCCGGAAGAGGACAAAGGCTAGTGGTGCACGGCTGATTGGTGTAGGTCCGGTGAGATCCAAGGCGTTCGATTCAGGGCTTTTGGTGCACAAAATTGGTGGTGCACGGCTGCGCTCCCAAACCGCGGAATGCTGCCGGGATGGCTTTCTCTAAAATTCGAATTCCTGAAGGAAATTTTTGAACTAATTAAATGTTTGTTCATAAATAAACAAATGTTTGTTTATAAATAAAAGAAGATGATTTTTTTAAGACCGGTAAACCTTAAATGTTATTCAGGAAATAGTGCCAAGTCATACAGTGCGTTAAGCGCGGTATCACGCGCCGTCGCAATAACCGTGGAAGTTTTTAATGGTTTATCGTGGGTCAGGAAGTAATATGAAGCACTGCCAATATAAAGGGAAAGGTAATAAATCGTGGCAGAGAGAAGACGGTGTTACGCTCATGTCCGGACAACGTTGATTTACTGCTGACGCAATCACTTATAACAATCTTCTGTGCCATCAGCTCGAGCCCTGACCATCGCAGTGATTTATTGAAAGTCTATGGAAAATAATCCCCTTTCTTTGGCACACCGAGTGAAGCCCGTTATAGTGGACCGGGCTGTTCTATGAAACAAAAGTGAAATCGACCATCAGCAATTTACATCATTCAATAAATGAAAATTTAAAATTAGGAATACTTTATTCCTTTATTAAATCATACGCAAACTAGACTACGCGGAGAAAATAGAAATTGAAAGGGCGGCAGGAAATTCTAGAGATCAAATCGGGAAGTATAGTTGCTGATGACTTCACAATATATCGAGAAGTGTGAAAATAATCTTCAAGGGCAGCCGCTAAACATATCTATTGTTCTAGCCTTAAGTATAGTGAGCAAAGCTTTCCGATATGACCAAATTAATATAAGTAAAATTAGATGAAATACTAAGACTATAATATTTCAAGAGAGTGCGCACCTATTAATATTCAAAATACATTCTTATTTCTACTATCACGCTGAAAATGTAAGCGCGCATTAAACTGAAGACGTACCCGTACCTGTAAGCGTTGTACAATAGTATTGTTACGTTGTAGTATGGTTAAATTCACTTTCTGACATTGGTGCAAAATGATCAAGGAATAATAAGAAATTCAACGTTTGAATTTCATTTCTTTCGTTTTAATATTCATTCTGAAAAATATTTCTTACAAAAATACTTTTGGCAGGAACAGTATTACTAACACCTCAAATTTCCAGACGCAGTCCATTCACCGAAAAATAATTTATTTGCGTCTTTCATCTTCAATTTGAGGCTAGCGTCTTACCAGCGATAATTAAATATCAACCCCGCAGTAGAATGCTAAGCACAGACACAGATTAATACATAATACTAAGCATTTCAGTATATAAGATACAAAGAGGGACTGATGGTTAACTAAGCATTTCAGTATATAAGTCAAGGAGGGACGGATGGTTAACTAAGCATTTCAGTTTATAAGATACAAAGAGGGACGGATGGTTAAATAAGCATTTCAGTATATAAGACAAAGAGGGACGGATGGTTAACTCAGCATTTCAGTATATAAGATACAAAGAGGGACGGATGGTTAACTTCTAAGCATTTCAGTATATAAGATACAAAGAGGGACGGATGATTAACTGAGCATTTCAGTATATAAGATACAAAGATGGACGGATGGTTAACTAAGCATTTCAGTATATAAGATACATAAAAGGACGGACGATTGTAAGACGAGTCCTGCAGACTGTGATACCGCACACTAAATTACTTTAAGTCGTCACGCCACTGCGATAAGGCGCCTCATTACGACCTTCACTCTTCTTAATTGCTCAAAAATTAGCCGTGACGCCGACGATTAAAGGTTACGCGCGTGTTCCCTCCATTACGGCCAAAGCTGTGCTATAATTTGCGATAGGCGTTGTATTAAACCTTTATTCTCGATCTTCATGATGTATTATACCAGATGTCTTTGATATTTTGTATTTCAAAGTTTGCCAGCAACTTCATTTACCTTGATGTCTCCAGAGATACTACTGACAACTTAATTATAAATAGTTTTTTTTTTGCTTTAACCATGCACATAACAATTGTTCTGCCAGCCTTAAGATTTACTTATGGTATGCATAAATATACTTGCAGCATTCAGGTTAAGCCTATGAATGTAAGGTATGGCTCATAAATATCAGTATGCAAATTTTGTGGCTGATGGCAAACTCAGGTACGCCAAACCGCGCGCCCGATCTGCGTAACAAAACGCAGAACGAAACTATAATTTTCATGTCCAGATCTTATTTTTATGGATAATTGAACATATTTTAATGCCACTAGAAAAAAGAAACGAAGATGAACACAATAGTTATAGACATATATTCTAAAATGTATTCAACCACTGAAATACTAGTAATGAATAGCAAAATTTACTCATTTTGCTATTCATTATTCATTTTTGGCACATTAACTAACTGTCGACATTATAGCAGAGCCAAGCAGTTTCAGATGCAGTTCTTCTAATGAAAATTTTGATTATAGAAATTACCCAATTCAAGTCAGGATTTTGGGTTTAATTGAGTATAAAAATAAGGAGTATAGCCACCTCATTGAGTAACAATTAAGGCATTGGGAAGGAGAGGGCGATACCCTTTTCATTATTTATTGCGAATAAAATTAGAAAAAAAACATTTAACGAAGCATGACAGCACACAATAAACTAGGAGAACAAAGTTTGAAGTGTCCTTAGTGGGATATCAAAGCATTTACCACCAAAACTTTGCCAACACTGCCGACCTGCATGCAAACTGCAGTGTCTCGAAAGAGAATTAAAATACCTCAGTCCTACAACCTTCTTATGCCACGGTATTTTATTTCTCATGAATCTAATTTTTGTCAAACCTGTCTGTTTTCATTATTTACTTTCATTGATGTTCCATGTACGACATTCAAGTTCTCGAAGTCGCCTGGGATATGTTGTGATGCACTACCTAAAGAGAATAATGAACTTCCAAGTTCCAGGTGGAAAATATTCAGGTAAATATTTCGTAGCAGTACACAGTAGGAGAACAAACATAAATTCTGAGGAGGGAAATAATTCCTGCGTCTTCAGCTGCTTTCGAAAAATTGGATTTCGAGCCAGAGATAGTAACATCAAGAAACTTCATGCAAATAACAGATGACATTAAAAGATCGAAATTTTGCGGTGCTGTACAACGGAATATTTAGGAATCAGAGGTCTTCGATACTGACGATCATTTATGACCAGAGTTCAGAGTGTCACAGCCAATATTGAATTACAGAGTTTAGAACATCACTAGACAAACATTGAATTACATGAATTGCCTAGCTTAGAACGTGATTACCTATATTGCTATACGGAGCTTAGAGCGTCGCTAGCGCTAAAAGATATGTATAAGCGCTATACTGATTGCTACACATCTGTTAACCAATTATTGTTCAACCATTAACCCATAATCGACTACAACTGCAAATTACAATAACTCAATAAAGCTGAAAATTGAAAAGTACTTTCTATTACAGGGGTAAAATAACATAACATTACAAAGCCCTAAATTAGAAGATTTAATTACACTGCAATTGTGAATTGCAAGACTTTATTCTAAACAATGCAGCTGATACCTGAAAGATCGAATTCCACTGCAGTTACAAATTACCAGACTAAATCCCAGTGCTGTTGTTTCCATAAGCACTTCCCACAGCTGCTGTGAACTTCATAGGTGCATCATATTGCAGCTAGGAGTCATCAAAGTGCATCATTCTACAGTAACTGAGAACATTGGAAGCTTTTTTCCCTGCAGCTTCAAATTAAAGCAGCGCATTCCACTGTCAGCTGTGAGGTGTAAGAGCGAGGCGGGGATAAAATGCCTTCAAACACTTAGCTGTTTGTACAACTCTTGAATGGCGTCGCACTTGAGTAGCGCGTGCTCAAGAGTGCCATCCAAGATTGCAATCATTATCAAATTGAATACTTCACTATAGAAACGGCAAATAAGGCAATTCATATAATGAAATCAGGAAGCAAGACATTATGATCTTTCGGAGAGACACGAGATGTGATGCTTGCCGGTAATGAAGTGGCAGCTAACAGTGAATAAAAGTAAAGCATATACGTAGAAAAGTTCAATTGAGTTACAAAAAGATGTACATTAGTGGAAACAGCTCTGGAAATAACTCTCAAACATTACAGAAGCACGAATGAAAACATTGTGAAAACATTTCTCAAACTTTAACTGAAAACTACACAATAAAGCTTCCGTGGTAAAATAACCGCTGAAAACATTGCTGAAAGCACATCTGAACCCATGACTAAATCACCATTAGAGACATTACTGACGAAACCGTGAAAATTTTACTGAAGCACTCTTGAAAAAAGTATTGAGGGCCTCATAGGAAACAATGCTGAACTAATGCGGAAAACATTACCGAAGACCCATTGATAATAATACTGAAAAACAATACTAAAACACTCCTAAAACCACCATCGGTAAACATTACTGAAAGCGTTAGCGAAATATAACAGGCACACAACTGAAAAAAATAACTGGAAACATTTTATTGAAGCATTTCCGCGATCATTTAAAATTTCGCCGCATATACGTATCACAGGGAGCAATATTTGATTAGTTTTATTTGTGGCAGCGAGAGAAATGCTGTTGTAAAAGTTTCAATTGACTGCAATTTACGACTTAATCGGAGGGTAATTAGGCGAAATATATTGAAGCTCAACGTCAAAGCAGACTCACAGACCAACAGATGCCCGGCTTTGACTGAACCAACAAAACTCCACGCAAAAGTTTCAGAAACTTTACGGGACGTCTGAGGGTATGTTTACCAATCCTCTCGTGATTCGGTTGCCCTGCGAAAAAGTTAATTCGAAATGTTTCTCAACAGTCTCACGCAATAGCTATACGCGGAAAAAGTATCACAATCAAAATTTGTCCAACCATGCTATAAATGCTGGTTTCAGCCGCTTTCCCGGACTAGCGACTGATTTATGGTCTGTTTGGGCACCCAATCAAAGTTACAAGCTGCAATAACAATTTTTCATCGTCAATAAATAATTTTTATGCGTATTGAAATTATGATGACAATTTGCATGACCAAGGCATATCGAGCGAGAAAGCTTCACTTGGATTGTACTTCAACCCTAGGCTGAAAGCTGCAGGTAGGTTAGGAATGAGCGGGCTCAGTATTTGCATCTAATCGATGCACGGTAGATTTACATTAATGACCACGTGTACTGGGTTTTCTCGCAGGCTCAATTTAATTATTCAAAACAATCAGTAACTTGTATATCACTCACTTCCCTTCCACTATGTATGTAGAAGAGAGTTTTGTCTTTTATTAGTTTCTAGCAAAATCGGCCTATGTAGCGGCTGAGATGCTGAAACGAACCCACGAGTTGGTGCACAACGGCGGCCAGGGTAACGAACAAGACTCATGTAGCAGTCTGACTAGGGGTCGGATTGTGAAATCTAATATTGTGGGCCCCAGGGGGCCATACTTTCAAAACTCGGTAGGTGAACGTAAGTACTTACGCTCTAGTTTCTTATCTATGATAGGTGGATTTTGCTTGAAAGATAGTCAATGATTGCAGCTGATGAACTTACGATCTATTAACTTTTTTTAAAAGTATAGGCCTGCCTGGCTCTTAAAGTTTGGTAGACAAATGCATAACTACGGATATATTGTCATATTCCACAGCTTTAGTGTAACTTCTACTGTATTTCACTAATTGCATATCATGAACAATTTCAGGTTAACAATCCATAACCCTATTTGACTGCCTAAGCGACGATGAATTATAATATAGTGATTTTAAAATTTAAATCGACAAAATTTCTTTTTCTTTCCGTAAAGAAAAATCTGGAACATATTTTACTCGAAATAAAATATTACCGGTTTCCTGATTGCCTTGAAGGTGAGAGATCCATCGGGACACAAAAAGTAAGCTATTCTCAGTGTCACAAGCTTTCTCTGAAGTGCGCACAGAAATATTAGGGCACAAGTGAAACGTTGGAGAACTTGCAATTAAGATCAAGTGTTGGGAGAATAAAAATTTAAATGACTTTTCTGGACAAATATGAAGATAATGGATGACTTTGCATCCTATTCAATTTTTTAAGCTTGAATTTGAAATTGTAAGATCAGACGGGTCAATTATTTTTCACGTTGGTGGATGAACAAAATTGTGAAATATTGCAAGCCGACTTCATGCAGAAAATACTAAACCAATTTTTCAGAACTTGAGCGGTAAAAGTTCGTCGAGTCTTGGGAATTTTTATGAGCTAAATTGTAAACACCAGAAATTTGAAGTAAATTTTACAAAAACAATGGGAAAATATCGACACAATATCGGGCTTTACAATATATCGGGCTTGAATTCGAAATATCGAAATCAAGCAAAGAAAATAACAATAATTTTGTTGCTGTAAATCTCCATTGTCTTTCGTAGGCGTAGCAGCAGAATTTGTGTTTTGATGAAAGAAAAGAAAGCTTTGACAGCTTAGGCGAATCTAGGCATTCAGTCCTTTGTGTGTATTGTCAGAAGAGTCGGTACACTTTGGGCTCAGCTTCTTAACTTTTAAAGACTTCTCGATACCTGGAATGATTCAGAATCTTTCTTTTATTTGAACGTAACCGTGTTGTCTTTTAAACTAAGGTTCGGTCGATCTCGGCTCAACAAAAACTGAGCAGTTTAGTAAAATACACGAAAAGCACTAGCGGCTTCTGTTATAAAGTTGGTGGATTAGCAACTGTTTACATTCAGGAAGCAATTGTTTAAATTTAATATTTTGGACGTTAGCAGCATCACTTTTATTGCTAATGGCTTGAATGACTGGATACAAATTGCGAAGAAATATTGCAAATGGTTGGTATAAAATCGAAAACTAATCTGTGTGTTCCAAACAAATTATTTTGTTTATTTTTTTCGATAGATGAAATTAAACTCCCATTCATTTTATGGCTTTTATTTTTGGGAATTATTTACACAAGCCTCAGTAAGTGCGCTAAAATGAAAATATGAACTGAAAATTTGTAAAATGAACTGCGTTGATTTGAAGACCCTTAAATAAAACGGTATTATATTCTGGAGTTCGCTCAAAGCATTTCAGGCAGAAAAATGTATGTTTTCAATCGCAATGAAGTGCCTAACTCCAGCATTGCCGTTCATGCGCAAGTATGAACTTCAAAAAGAGATACTTCTATTACAAACAGAGACTTTAATTTCACGAATATCAAAATTTTGTTAATTTTGTGACGTTTATAACTTCACGCCAATGATGTAGAAGTTACAGTTAGTTCCAAGTTGATTCCAGAATTTATTAGTTAAGTTAATTTCAACAGGCCATGGGCCTATTTCTTCAGTGCCGACACTTCTATTCTATAAGAAAATTTAGAGATGGGGGCGCTTCTGCATTAGGATTCGGGGAGAGCGTAAATCAGCCGCTCTGTGTCCGCTTCAACACAGGGTTTGAATGGCAGCCTTTGGGCAACTTGCAAGCTCGATATTATTCAGCTCGGCCAACTCTCTTCATACTCTCAGGCGACTATAAGGTCGGAAAGGATATTCTAACCAGAAACTGATTTCGACCGGGTGGCCGAGCAGATCCAGAGTGACTGTGCCGAGTGTAGCGACTATTCGACCGAACCCTAGGCTGTACCCAAATTTCGTTAGGGTTACCACATACTATACATCTAGGTTCAGTAAAAGTCACACACTTTCTCAAAGTTTGGTACCATTTTTTGAAGATACTTAAGGGCATGTGAGGGGGAAAAGATTGACTCGAATTTTGAGTATTTTTGCCGAAAAATTCGTAAGCAAAATTCTAGTGCAAATGGTGAATATAACGACATCTTTAAAAAAAACTATTATATAATTAATAGGTTATTCTCAATGTAATATTTAAAATCATCCAAATTTTAACTTAATAATCCACTTCCTGATTTATCTACTTAATATTTTATGCGAAAATATTTCCATCTTTTAGCAAACGTAAACCTGGCCTAACAACAGTGCCTAGTCTATTATATTTAAGGCTAATGAGGATAATTCCGTACGCTTGACAGCCTCCTCCTGTCGCTATGCCAGCAGCAACTCGATCACACTCAGCCTTTATTCAGTTCAACATTACTCATGGACGACTTCCTATAACAAGGTGAGATTACAGCAATGTTTGCTATAATTCATGAGGATAATGTGGAGACTTCATAATGGAACGACAATAACATTTGAAAGAGAGGAGTTAAGTGAAAAGATTATCTTGGCTCCCAATATGGATTAATTAAAAAAAATAACTCAGTACTCACTGCAGAGAGAGCGCATTTTCTCGTCGACGAAAACGTGAAGTCACGGACGGACGGACAGACGGACATGGCGAGCACAATAGTGCATTATTCTATAAATGAGAAAATGCGCTAAAAAGCAGAGTAAAATAATATTTCGATGTTACCAGCGATAAAATTAAGGCGGCAGGTATAAAAAATAAAGAAAGTTATACCAGGGATGGATTATGTCATCGTCGACACAACGAACGTTTACAATAACTGCTTTGCTCTAAATTTTAAAGCTAATTTTCAATCTCATTGGATACGTTACCATCACTTTAAACAAATATGATGATTATTCTAACCAAATTATTAAGATCCAGTTTCGGTAATTAATAGCACCTGCAAACAAACAGCACTCGTGTCTCCGTGTTGATGTGCAGAACGGTACAGTCTGTTTCAAAACAATAGGTGCGCTTAACTGAGCAAAACCATTGTTTCCTCTTAAATTAGATGGAATGAAACAATTAAATGAAGAATGAGCTCGCTTCCCGCTACATGCCCCTTTACATCGGTCCCGCTCTTTCCTGGCCTCACAAAGGTGGAAAAAAAGGCCACGTTTTTACACCCCATAGATAACTGTGGAGTTCTTTTCTTAGGCGACGCACGCGTGTGCATCAACTAATTGAAAACCGTGCAGCGTAATCTGCATTATACGAACAAAAGTTGCTGAAACCGTAAAGAAATAAATACCATAAAATATTATAAATAACAAAGAGTGTCGAATATATTAAAGCAGACTTTAAAGATGATTAGATGTCAGGAGATCATAGAAGAGAAAATTACTTCTATGATATGTAACACAAAATCTATGGGCAGACTTTCATGATCATACTCACTAAGCAAGCAAACACAGGTGAAGCAAATAGATTTTATAAGGATTCGCACGGTCGTGCATTCAAAAAATTTTTCAATCGATTATTCGTTGCTAATTTAAAGCTCGTCACTTGACGATCTGATACAGTTTTAAGATGGAAAATTTGTGCACTGATTATTAATGCTTTACGGAACAGCGAATCCTGTATATAGAGGTATGTACGGAAACCAAGACAATGAAGTAATGTGTTGAAAATATTTATTTAACGAGGAACAAAAAAAAACTTTACTAAAATCATAACTAAATTTATGCATCAAGTGCATATAAATGCCAGAAAAAACAAAATTTTTATAAAAATGTGGAAACCCTCCCTTATTAATCGCCTCTGTAATCTTGATATCATTGAAAAACAATCAGTGCGAAATAACATTTTTAAAGCAGTACATTCAATCGGGAAAGAAACTGAAAAAATCAAGTAATGGTTAAAACTGAGTGATCATGAGATTTATCTTGAGAAATATGCTGCAATAGAGCAAATGCAAAGTTTTCTCCTGGAGCTGTAGTCAAATTCGCTGATGAACATTTAGAGATAATTTGAATTAAACATCTGCACTACCTTGGAGTGGAGATATTATGAAGGAACCTCCACATGTAGCTGCAATTAAAGTATTATTGCATCATTCTATCGTTAAAAAAATTAAGATACACTTGCTGTCGAACATTTTGTTATGAGAATTTTTTTTCAACGTCCAATATTTAGAAGCTAAATACCGCAACACATGAGTTTATCATGCACAGTCGAGCTCCGGAAATCATCTGCATGCAGTAATTAACGTTGAGAGGAAAACTATAAGTGAGAAGGTTACTGAATAAGATCAAATCAGACATAGATATACCTGTATTTACAGGGTCTGCTCGACGATTTGACATCGAACTTGTTCATTCTGCGGAAAATGTATAAATGAATTGCTCGGTAAACTTTTGAGTGAAATAGAAAATGGTTGAAAACATGAAGGCGATGCTAGAACATTCGTGTCGGTAAGCTCAAATTCGTACAGAATTTTCCAGATATATTTGTACTACCATAAAATGTCTATTTCTTTTTCTGCTTGATCCTGTAACATGTGCGCTTAGAATTACACGATTATTGTGCGTCTGAATCAAATTTATTTATAGGAATAATAAGGGAAGGACATTCTCAGCTACAAATGAAATTGATGTGTCTCCACCAGAATCCAAGGATGAAAATAACAAGATTGTTCATATTAAAAAATTTGTCCACCTGTAAATTTTTGACGCAAATTTTTAAGTGATAAATCCAAAATTTGTCCTCAATCGATTTTGCATTGTCTGCCTGAAGTTTTTGGTATTAATATCTTACATGGTCTTTGTATTCAAGAAATAAATTATATTTTTAATGAGAGAAATTTTATCAACTTATCAAAAAAGGTCAAACTCGAGATCTTCAGACTCAAGTTCCTTACTATTCAATTCAATTAATAATGTAATTTCACTACAAATTGTTCCGAACAACAATTGAAGTTGTAAATTTTGTCACGAATTTCGAATTTTTTTTCAGTCATTGTGATAACTGGGAGTGGAATGCAATTTACAATTGATTCATGGCATTTAACAAATAATATGTGATATGGGAGGTGAACTTTTGCGTCATGTCGATTAACTGGCAGATCTGAGGTCCCATCCATTTGCAACAACACTACTGTCAGATCTGAGGTCCCATCCATTTGCAACAATACTACTGGCAGATCTGCGGTCCCATCCATTTTCTCCGACACTACTGTCAGATCTGAGGTCCCATCCATTTGCAACAACACTACTGTCAGATCTGAGGTCCCATCCATTTTCTCCGACACTACCGGGAGATCTGAGGTCCCATCCATTTTCTCCGACATGCACTACCGGGAGATCTGAGATCCGAACACCGAGACGGCACAGCATCTCATGAGATTTGATATTAATATATATGGTGTTGTTTTAATAGTATATCCAGGATTTTATTATCTAAAAAGAACAAGAAACAAAACCTACATTTCACCGTTCGGTTTGGAATCGTTGTCGTAAACGCATATCGTAAAGCCCTCATAAAGTTCTGCTCTGGAGGCGCGGGGTAAGTGCGATGCCGCGATGCTTCTTGGGGTTTGAGAGGAGCTCGTAAAAGGCCCGGGTCTTCCGTACTTGAGATTCCACAATAAATGGAAATGAGATGACTTGAGTAATAAAGTCTAGTAGACAAATGACAAAAAAGTTGAATTTGCGAAGTGTGAATTCAATTTGCTCAGACTTTGAAATAAGGAAACAAGGGAGTATTATTTGTTATTCCATGTTAGAATATACTATAGCTGTATACTTACAAGCCTTCTTATTAGGTTGAATTAGTTCTAAATGTTTTTTATATAACAGGTTTGCAGTACTCCCAACGAATACATCGCATCGTTTTCGTGAGCACTGCTTCGGACTCTGAAAAGTCGTGTTATTCTGAGACTATCAACAACTATTTTTTGAACACCTAGTCTATAACAGCAAATGTTACCCCAAATTTGAAAAGCTTCCAGCTTATGCCTTTAAATTAATATAAAAAATATCTCTTTGAAAAAGAAATCATTTATGGGTTAATGTAAGAAATATATTCTGTTCAGCGCACGGAGGAATTTAAATAAATTAATTCCTGTGCCCAATTTTCAGAGGATTTGCTGATAAAGTAGTTGTGACTGCAATGCAGACAACAGAAAAGTAAAGACGTATGGTTATTGGTCGCAGGTGTTATAAGTTCATCTACCAGAGTCGATACCCTAACAAATAGCTTTACTACCAAATGGACAATATTGCGCTGCTATGTATAATATGGCGCAGTATAATTGAAAGGCTCACATAAATGATATTAATGTCACTACTATTATTACTTTTACCATGGCGTCTAGCAGTTTCGGAAGCCATTTAAGAACTCGGTTTTGTATAACCTGCATGAAAATTTGTCATTGACGGTCACAGCTTAGCTAATAAGGTTTTAAGTATTAATAGTCTATGAGGTCCTATATTGAACAAAAATACCATAAATGCTGCACGAGCTTGGGAAGCAGATCACGTGCGGGTGTAAAGCCCTCAATCACACATGGGTTCAGTCTCTCTCCACGCCTGCTCGGTGTGCATGGCTTCACTATCATTTGAAAATAACACATGACCCGAGGCGGCCGACCTCCAGCAATCTATTAACCACACATGCAAAGCGCAGGAAGATACTTTCCCTGTCCTAACGAAGCGTGCAGGGCTGTTGTGTCATGTCATAGCTCAACGTCTCTCGGATCTTATGACTGCTCGGCCACCCGCTACTTAGGTTGTGTAACCAGTGAAATTAGCCATGCACACTTCCTGACGCTCTGAGCAACATAAGCTTTGTCACTTCGTGACTCGCGATCGATGCGTAGCAAGTAGATGGCTGTACCTTACCTGGCAGTGTTATGCCCTTAGTTTGCCGTACCTTGCAATGTGTTAAAATAATTCTGCTCTGAATGGTGTGCCATGCAACCCATTCAAACTTATGTTATGCATTTTATTATGTGGTAAAATCTTTTTTCCTTTTAACGTG
The DNA here is from genome assembly GCF_000764305.2 of Hyalella azteca. Classification (NCBI taxonomy): domain Eukaryota; kingdom Metazoa; phylum Arthropoda; class Malacostraca; order Amphipoda; family Hyalellidae; genus Hyalella; species Hyalella azteca. The sequence goes on along the minus strand of NW_025937347.1, from coordinate 320,736 downwards.
CAGTACAGTACGTAGCCGTCTTCTTGTGTTTTGTTGCTCCTTTTTATACCCAGTAATGCACCTCGTGCCAGCCATCCGATGTCGTGCCCTGTCGTGTCCCGCCGCCTTGACCTCACACGCAACTCGATGGCTTTACTTCCATTGCGCCGCAGTTGGTCTTAAACGTCAAGGGAGGCCGCGATCGAGGCGTCTTTGTAAATATATTCTTTAAACTGAGATTTACTTTAGATTGAGCCAATTAAAGCAGTACTAAATTACTGCCGCTGTGCTGATATATTATTATATGAAGAGCTTCATTTAATTACACTATTGCACAAGTTTTATCAAATTTAAGATATAAAAGTTGCTTCGGAGGAAATGTTTACCAGAAATTTCAATAAAATATTTTGGTGTATTTAGCAGAGTTCTGAAAGAATTTCTGAATAGGCCTACCGTTAGTGGCCAGCATCTTGAGAACATCTACTTTAGTGTGAATTTTTTTATCTATTATTGACTAAATAATAGAGATAAATTCAATAATATAACGATTATAACCGTAAAAATGTAACCATTATGCATTTATCTACAATGATATGATTATTGATGATTCACGTGATAACTGTTGGATCGAGTAAATACGTTAGCAGATATTCGAACAACCTTCGTGTTCAATATATCCTAAAAGTTATTGGGAAAAAAGATTCATCTTCTTTGCGCCACTATATTCGTTTGGACAGCAGTATTCGCATGGATCTACTTGCAGGAATAGTTTTGTTTGAATGCATAATAGGTTCTCATAAGCTCACAAGTCAGTTTTATTATTTTCCAAAAATGTGTCCTGATTTTTTGCTATTTGCTTTGGAAAAAATTGCCCCTCATCGTTCAGAAAATCTAGCAAACCACACAAAACTTTTGCTAAATTGTGTCGAAAAGCACCCAAAATGTTGATATTAATAAAACTATTGGGTGACCCGACTCATTTATTTATTAAGTGCAATTAGATTCACCTGCACCGCAGTGCCTTGAGTAATCGTACGGAAACCTATTCATATTCAAAATTGTGAAGCCAAATTGAATTTATTCGGCAGAGCGCATGCATGTGAGATATCTTGCAGAGTATAGAGGCAGCGCTGCCTTCACTAACGGACTGTATTATTCTGAAACTAAACCCTCTTGAACACAGTCAGGAGACAAGTTCCAAGATTCGGCAATATATTCTGGGGCCCAGGCACCGGCGGCTTGTCCGACCCAAGTTTACTCACTCGACATCACCGGACGCCAACTAATAAAAGCCTCTTTAGAGATCACCATTTCTGACCGAAATCGGCCGGTCACAAATTTGTTCAAAGTGAACGGAGCTGCCATCATGAACACAGACCTGCGTTCAAACTTGGACGTGTGTTAGGTTTTACATTTATATGAAATGTTCGAATGTCATGATGAACTTAACACCACGAAAACTTATTTCTAAAAAAATATGAAGTTTCTTCTAGCGATACTAATAACTTGTGATAAATTATGTAGCCAAACGAAGTTGAGTAAACTTAAATTCTAAAAATTTACAAACGGGAAGAAATTTAGTATCATTAGCTCATGTTCATTTTCAGCTTGTGTGAATGGAATGAAAAAGAAATCCGCTGAAAAATTATTATGGGGTTAATTTGTTCGACTGAAATACGGAAATTTGGAAATAAACATCTGCTGTTGATAGCACCCTGCACACTGATACAGATTCCATTTATTTATTTTGCACTAAGCTGACACTTGTGATAAAAATGTATCACTATAAATCTACTATCATGTTCAAATGCCACCCAACCTCGATCATCGGAGATATATTTTTCTTGTAAAATATACAGCCATATGCTAAATTTTCTGTTAGCATCTTCACAATGAATTACGAAGTTATAAATTGGTAGTCAAATTCAACTGATACGAGAAAATAAGCGATATTCCATGTATTAACTCTACCTTACATGAATCTTGATTCATCAGAGACTCAACGACCGAGCACACAAAGGGTAAAGAAATATAACTCAGTACTCTCTGCAGTGAGTGACAGAGAGCGCATTTTCTCGTCGACGAAAACATGAAGTCATGGACGGACAGACAGACAGACGGACAGACAGACGGACAGACAGACGGACAGACAGACGGACAGACAGATGGACAGACAGATGGACAGACAGACGGCAGACAGACGGACAGACAGACGGACAGACAGACGGACAGACAGACGGACAGACAGACGGACAGACAAACGGACAGACAGACGGACAGACGGATGGACAGACAAACGGACAGACGGACGGACAGACGGACATGGCTAGCACAATAGTGCATTTTTTCATAAATGAGAAAATGCGCTAAAAACATATAAATGAAGCAAGGGAACATGCAGTTTACCTCTTCAAAATTTATTAATCCAACCAGCAAACTAGGAAATAAAAAACATGTTTGATATTCTTTTACATCATCATAAAAGTTCAGTTGGGCAAAAAAATTAAAGTATCGCAGTTTCCTATCCACAAGACTGCAATGGTTAGGCCGAGACCACATTGATATCGCGCTTGTATACACGCGCAGTTATCCGATATGTTGCTGCCCTCGAAATGCCTTCTGCAGAGCCCTCTCACAGATCTCTCGAATTCTCAAGTTACCCCAGACTAAATGGATCAAACAAGGCGAGCATCGAAAGATTCTCTGTGTATGTAATAAGAGACTACGAGAAATTCGAATTCGGCACATTGATTCACGAGGAGCTATTTCCACTCGTTCTTACCTTAAAGCTTAGCCGGGAATATCGGAGAGAGCCTTTAGCAAAAATTCCTAAATATTTATTCATAATGCCATTTTAGAGTCTCAGAGGTCTCAGAGGTCTCCTTAATACACAATTTTATGCTTTTTGAGACTTTTTATTGCATTTTCCTCAAGATTATATAGGGAAAAGCCTGGGATTCCGTGGCAGTCAGCATATTTTTTATGGGACATTTAAGAGATGACGCTAGCCTCATATTGGTGCATTTTGGGAGCTCCGATTGACTTCATTTCAAAGTTTTAGCTGAAAACGATCAGATTTGGCCAGTTGGGCGTGGATGTATGGCCATAGTGCTATTCGTACGGGTATTTTAGCCATGCATTGGTTTCGTGACCAGCCTTTCGATGGTCAGATGTTGGCTGCAACGGGCCATACTGGATACAGCTTCCTGGGCTCATAACTTAAGTCTGCCCAGCCGAGAGCCTCGTTTAGTTTCGGCCAAGCATCGCTGCTTTTAGGATAATAAAATTGAGCTTCTCAAATCTATAGAATAATATGAAATCGATAGCCTAATAAGTTAACGGAATCTCGTAGAGTGGAAGAGAAAATTGTTAAAGCTATCTTTGCTTATTCTGATTTTCCATGATTTTCTTCAAACTAGTGTGTTTTTTTCGTTAATGTTATGTAATTTCAGCACCGTATTTACTTGCAATTTTCTATCTGTAGAAGAACTATGAACCTATTCCAACCTGAAGTCATAAATGAGAAGTTTTTTGTTTTCGCATAAAAATGGGGTAAATTTATTGCAGGTAGGCCGATCTTATTTTCAACATTCAGTTCATACGCAAGTGCCAAATATATAGGAGCTCATGTCTCAAAATCTATTGCTTCAACATTTTAAACTTTAGAAAAGAAAGCACGATCGAACAAAACTAGCACTCGTTATATCAAGACATGAAGGCATTTGATTGAATTTCGGGTAAGTAAAATCGATTCAAAATCTCTATTACTTTCGTTCAAATGTTCATCGCGATTTATGGATATGAATATACTGTAACTTCAAGTAATCCAAAGAAAAGCAATTCGTATAACTTTAGGACCACTAAGTTTCATTAATTACTTGAATATGAAATTTCTGTTCTTTGGAATAGACAAATATTTAGCATGTATGTTTAGCACAAATAGTCAACAACATTCCGCAAAAATGCTGCAAAATTTTTACTTTTGCAGTATTTTGGTTGTGTTTTAGCAGTCTATGGACTCTAAACTAAATAGAATTGGCAATATATGCTAAGTATTACGTCAGTAAGAAAAATCACCTATGCATGGAATATGTCTATAACTTTATCGAAAAATGAAAAATAACCTCTGAATTCCTCATCAATATTATGAGTAGTATCATGTGCTCGATTCCATAAACCAGGAAGCATTTCCGACATTTTTGGTATAGTTGAAGTGCTCAGAAGGATTTCTGATAAGATAAGACTTTGTAAACAAAAATAAAAGTTATTCATAATACGAAACCAATAATAATAAATTATTTTCAGGTGGAATTAAACAAAATTTTATTTTTTTGTGTAGAGGATCAGGTTATAGATTTCTATTAGTTTCACTGTATGCTTCTTCATGACGCGATTTGACGTTTAATATTAGTTAATTTTTATGTAACCAAGTCTGAGAATTAAATTCGAGAATGTTCAAGATAGAGGCATACCGTGGTGGTTAGAGTCACAGAGACATATATTAATTAACTTGTAAGGTTTAATTTTTGAAATGGACAAGGTCAGGAACTTCTCAAGCCTGTCGCCATGGGAACACCTCAATTAAAAAAACTTTAATTAAAACACCATTGCGATAAGGTCATGTAGGTTCAACTTCAAAAGTGGCAAGGGCCTAATTTGGAAATTCAAAATCTTTACGAATAATTTTTGGTAATATCACTGAAATGTTGCATTTTGTGTGGTAATTAGAATTTCACAAAAAAGACGACTTTTTCTTCTAATAATTTATTTGATAGAAAAAAAAGTCGCATTGTTATAACTGGCCCCTCTAACGCAACTAGACCAAGCACGCATCACCAGGACGAGTGTTATTCAGGCTTTTCACTGACGTTTTATCATGATTAAATCCGTGTCTTGTGTACTGCATGCGAAACAGTCAAGTGATCGAGCTTGCATTGTTCTCATAACTTTGTGTTAACGCATGAATGCTCTGAAATGAAGGATAAATATTGAATGAATTTTTCTCAGCATTTGTAGATGACGTTTCTACTGATGAGCTTGTGATAAATTATTTCGATATTTTTCCTGGACCTTTTGAGCCAAACCTGCATGAATGACCAACAGAAGTAAATGAACGCCAAACGAAGAAACAATTAACTGCTGGAACGAAAGGGTATTCTCGGGCACTAATGGATTCAAGAGATACCGAACATTGCTCAATAGTCGCGGAAGACTTCATTTATTTTGGAAGTAATATTAATTAAAATACTGTAAAATCGTAGATGGTGAAGCATGTGTAGGGGTGTGCAATGCTGTCTATAATTTTCAATGCTACTCAATAAGACAACGTGAAAAACAACACGTTACAAGTAATTCACGTGTAACAGTAGAAATGTATGAAAGATCAAATAATTTTATTAGTAGAAGAACTGCCCATAAAGTCTGATGTGGTGGAATAAACTTTCTTCTTGAGCTTGATGACACTGAATTTAGTTAAGAACTCTGAGAGATTAATTCTAATCTTTAATTATGTTCATAAGAAATAAATGCATATTCTGAGTTCAGGGAACTACATTGTGAGCGTTGAAATGACGCTCCATGTGACGTCGATTACAATGATTGCATTCAGTTGATCTTTTTAGCGCATTTCCTCATTTATGGAAAAAATTCCCTATTGTGCTCGTCATGTCCTTCTGTCTGTCCGTCCGTCAGCCTGTCCGTGACTTCACGTTTTCGTCGACGAGAAAATGCGCTCTCCGTCACTCACTGCATTGAGTACCTACTGAATTATAATTTTTCTTCCTTAAGTCTATGCTACAGTTCACATTTTTGCGTATATCAGGTGAGAGTAACATGATAAAAATTACTTCTCATTTGTTGTACGAAATGGTCGCCTAATAAGATGGTAATGATCGATCCGGTGGAATTTTTTTCGTATAAAAATTTAAATGGCCGTAAGTTGCTACAAAATTAAATTATGCACTAGTCGGGTAAAGTAAAATCAAACTGTCCAGACTTTATTTTCCATGTAGAATTTCACGAGACGTTTAAGGGACACAATAATTTATAGCAATGTTTCCCTTTGTAAATCTACATCCATTCGCCGATAGGAGAAATCAGGCAGAAAGTCAATTTTCATAATTTTTATGAAGAAACGAGTAAAAAATTAGAATTTACGCCAGAAAGTTTCTCAAGACAAAGCAGATGGCAGGACGGAAGTAGCCGTTATATTTTATCAAGAGAGACGCCAGATAATACAAGCCTGTCCCGTCTGTTCTTTGACAATGCAGCGGACCGGCACAAACTTAGTCCAGGATCTCTCCTTTGATGAAGCGGCCGCGGCTTTATGTGGTATTGTATCGCGCATTTGCAGGTGCTGTGGGGAAAGAAAACAATGAAATAAATATTCGGATTCATTGTTCAATGTCAGTTGCAATATTTCAAACAATTCGTTTTTAGAATAACATGAACAAGATCAACACAGTAAAATACACGGAATAAACTGTCAAGCATGAACTTCTTTTAAAATTATACAGAAAATTCATCGTTGCCGAGATTCGTTACAAGCAAATTTTAATAAAGAAATATCGTGGAATATTTTTCACCTCGAATTAGACCGTGAATGAATGTCGAGCGCGAAAAATTTTATTGGAAAAAATCAACACAGGAAACAAAGTAAACCACGAAAAATTTATTTTTCGAAAACAATTCAAAATTGAAATTTCTGACAATTTAAGACTCTAAATATTATGCATCTCTCACCATTGTTAATTTTTCCTCAGTAATTAGTTCAATTCTCCGGCCTCTGTACACAAAACAGGTGCTGAAACGGCGATCAAGCTCGCTCACTTCACAGTGAGCTTCATTTCACTGAAAAAAAATAAATTTTTCTTGCAAAAAAAGAAAAGCACATGACAGCAACCGTAGCTTATTTCGAGCGGGTGACGTACATTGCTCCGATTTGATACACAGATTTCCCTCAGCGAATAGCAAACATGTCGAATAAAGAAAAAAACGTTGAAAAACTTGAAGTGTTTCCGCCTGGGTGTCACTGAACGCGTATGTTTTTTTTTTGTCAGCGCAGCCGCTGAAACAAAGAGGGAACATCCGTAGCTATGGACTGCACAGGGCTAAGCTTCACCGGCTGTGGTGCGTTCACTTAATTGCAGCCCAGCCACCAAGTTGGCCGGTATTGGAGCGTGTCAGCGAGATTGCCGTGTCGGACACTCATCTTTGGTTATGACCCAGTAACTGGCATCTAAAGCTAGCCGATAGCCGCAACCCTAATTGAATCTCCCAAAGTCTTGGATTTGCGACATCATACCGTGCGAACATGAATGCAGATTTGAAGTACTTACGAGATTGGAATGACCGAGCCCTGCTAGAAGTCCTGGATCCAACTTTGGTGCAACAACTTTCTTTAATTAACCAGATCATTTTGAGGCACTTTGAGGCCAGGCTCTAGAACAGCTTCCGAAAACAACATCACCTAAGTTCAACACTTCTCTCAGCCGTCAATTATAACTCATTCGGGGATTCACCGCAATGACCATTGTTTTGCTAGATCTTCTATATATCGCATGCGTTAAAACAGATTGATTTAATTTTGTGACATTTTAGGCAAGTTCAGTTATTGGATGACGTCAGTTTGCACTCAATATAAAGCAACTTTTCTCATTGGAATTAAATCAGCATTCTTTTTCTGTTGCCAATATAAATTCAGATTACAGTGTACAAGATAATTTAATGTCTATGTCACACTTGGAAACACTACTGATCGAAGCAGTTATGTCGAAATGTAGATAAACAGGAACATGTCCTTGCTCAAACAAAACGGCGCATAACTTATCATCACGGAACTGAACTAATTCCACTGCTGAAAAGTATAGAGATCTCCTTACTGAAAATTTACATGACTTTCAAATGTCAAGTACTTATGTTTGAAAATTATAACATCTTCACCTCGGCACAAATGGTCATAATAATATCTCAAATGAAGAATTTTGAACGTACTACAACATGCTTCTGAATGGATATACTTTCAATATTCGAATAGCCAATCATTCTGAATATGCGTATTTATATATAACCAATAACAAATAACTTATAATGTTGGGGGATCGCGGCTAGATTTTTGAATTCGATACTTTATTTTACATATGTGTTATTATTTTTGCATCGTACCTTATTTATCATCGCGCTTTCTCTTGAGCATCGTAATCCGTCTCCTCAGAAAATATCACAGCAACATGCCGTTGAGACAGTTACTGAAGTGAAGTCTACAGATCGCCTGTTGTTATTGTTGGTTAAAAATAAGTTTTGATATCAGCCTGGGATTTACGGTGAATACATTTTCGTGAGGATTATAGAATGAAAAATTTTCAGTCTATCCGTCTTTTTTGCGCATTTTCTCATTTATTGAAATAAGGCGCTATTGCGCCTAAGCAATTCGTTTCATAATAGAATCCGAGGCAAAAAACTATGCCAAATTCGTACACTTAAGTCTAATCTAGAAATCATGTTCGTAATATCATTAATATTGTAATATGTAATGTGATGCTGGGAATTAAATAATTACACGAGATAACACTTGACATGATTCATATATTACACACCGTGGCAGTTATACATAATTTTAACTTCATCAGGAATTAGAGGTAATTGTTTGACATGAAGGCACTAAATGGAATTGTTATTAAAATCTTCTTCGTACCGACTCATTCTGTTGTTCAAGTACTCTGCCAGTTTCATACGAAAAATAAGAAAATGGAGCATAACAAACAGTAAAAGGAATATAAAGGAAAATAGAAATAAAGAGATTGTTTTTTCTTTTAATAAAGAAGTCGTTAACATAATCTGCTTAGTACCCACGAATTCTAGTGTTTTGAAACAACGCGAGTTTCGCTCGGATATTGAAACGAAAACGAAACGCTCGGAAAGTAAATTAAGGAAAAGGGAGACCTTTTAAATTTTTGCACTTATGGATACCGGCCCTTGAGAAGCTCGCTAGTTTCATGAGAAAGCTCAGGCAGAAGTCGTTGCAGTGCGCACCTCTGTACGTAATCTGCTTGCAGAGACTTGAGGTCTCCTGAAATGGCCATCGCGAGCTATAACTTGAGACGCTTGTGAGCCATACCGCCTGATTTGCTCTCTCGATTGCGCTCGCAGTCGCCAGTAAACCGGGAGCTTCTGCCCGCAACATCTCTAGCCGGGTCAGTCTGCGCTTTATACGGTCTAAATAACCGCATGCTAATGGATTGGAAGCCCCTTAGCCGCCTCCATTAACCGGACACGACTTTGCTACCAGACTGAGGGAAGAAGAGAACTGTGGCTCAGTGATGCGATAAACCAGAGGCTGATTTTATTTTCCATCGTTTTAATAATGACTATTGCTGGTGCGCTAAAATATCTGCTAAATTCAAAGAATTTGAAATTTGATGCATAATATTCGTGAAGTGGAATGTTGAATATTTTTAATAAAACTTGACATTTAGTTCCTGGCCAGCTGGAGAAAATTCGTAATAGATGTTCGTAATAGATGTTGCCAATTCGTAATAGATGTTACGAAGGATTTGATAAAATGATTTGTGTTTCTGCTGATGATTTCTTTCGACGCGAGTTAACTGATGTGAATAATTTAAGAGAAATAAAACGTGAAATTTTAGTGCAAAGACTAAAAATTTCGTTGTATGAGAGAGCTGTCATTGAAAAAAATTGAAGAAAAGATCCGAGGATCCGTTCCGACATAGCATCCTGACGGAATACTTCCTAAACTTGATGAAAAGCCTCGATGTACGTGCAACATTGATTTTGGTTTTTGAAAATCATGGGATTTTGAAATAATTGATGAGAGAGTAAATTTCGATATAGCTAAAACATCCGACATGCTAGGTTGTATCTGAATCCATTAATTACTACTAAATGGGTTTTATTTTGATGATGAAATCTTTGATTCTCTTCTGGATTAATTCTGCATCAATAAGTTAAGAGAGGTCAAATTAACACCGGAATGTATATTTACCACCAACGCGGCTCAAAAGCCAATGCACGGAGGAGTCCTTGAAGCACATACAATATAAATAAAGACATGAAGATTTTAACGGAACGTTCTTAAAGTTCAGTATTATAAGAGAGTAGCAAAGAAATGACAAATTTGAAATTCGCGATTTAAATCTGGCCGCAATCGTCGCGCCAACTACTCCCCAGAAATGCAATGAAGCTCAGAAATTGAGCAAGTGCTTCGAAATTGTTTCTGCGTCGGGAAAAAAGAAGGTGCGTCTCTGTGCCAAATCCAATAAGCGCGATGCTTGGTTTCATGGATCATAGGGAGGCTCTGGGAACCTTTGGTGGCTGCATCATAAAACGAGAAACATTTTCTGACTTTCCCTGTTTTTTAGATGATTAGAAAACTTTTTTTAGTGCAACTGGAGTAACTCAGTTCCTCGCAGAAAGTCCGTACTCCTGCTATGCAAGTTTCGCCTACATAGGATTAGAAAAATCAAGAAGAGAAAATAATTTTCAATATACTAGGATTAGAAAAATCATGAAATGTATTCAAGTGAGAATCATTTTCAATTTACTTCGGATTGTGAAATTCAGAATAGAATACAGAGCCTCTAATATCACAGAATATTCTGATTATCGAATATCTGAAAAAATTTGAGAAGGCAGATGTAACTTGAAAAAAAACTTAAATTTTATACTCGGCTTGAAGAGAGTTGCTCGCGGAATGCGGATCTACAGAGAATTTCATGCAAAAATATCAAGTAACATTATTACCAAACGGCGAGGAAATTGTTCGAAATGAAATTTTTATTTTTATTCAGTTTGATAAAGAAAGACATCCATGTCTTAATTTTCAGATGATTATTCTATAAAAAATAGACGCAATAACTATTTCGCATGAGTGTGTAAACCTTCAAATATTATTCATTTTACTAGAACTGGGAATCTGACTTCCTGGAATGTGACGGAGACGAGTAAAAAAACATACAATATTGCTGTAGGAAAAAAAAGGTTCTATAATTTCTTTATTCTTTGGAAAATGTGTACAAATTAGAAAACTTGAACTAATGAATTTCAACAAACTTTCAAGAAGTTAAACACAAATGAAATTGAATTTATGAAAAATTCTGTTTTCTATAACGTGTATAATCAGTTTTCCGCGTTGGCATGTTGAAGATTAATAACCTCGTTATCATGACGTTACAACGTTATTGAATCGTGACCTAGTATTCGTCTGAGCCAACGGATTACATTTTTGTTTTTCACCTCAATCGGATTTGATTAACAGGCTAAGTTCTTTAGCTACTGGATGAATTTTTTTCGCAGGAAGTCCTCGACTAAATCGAACAATTGCATGCATCATCTGTTTGTGCAGCCCTGCAGTGACGAATAAGTTGCCAACTCTGAATGTTAATTTCGAATAAGTAATAAATTATTTGATTTTAATGAACCTATGCGATATTATCTCATCATAAAATACCGTATTTTTCTTCTTTAAAATGAGTATTCATCAGGAGGAGCTTCAAGTCAACACATTTAGAAATTTCATATTAAAATATTTACTATATTTTTCTCTACAATCGTATGAAAGAATATTCATTAACCAAACACACAGAAATATTCATTACCAATATTATATCACAATATTAACATTCATCAGAATATTTATTCCCAACACAATTGAATTGTTTTGTGAACCAAACATATTACATTTCTTCATTTTTCTAGCAGCTTCAGAATCTTTAAATCTAAAACATCACATGCTAAACGTTAATCAGTGGAAGGGCTTGTCTCTATAATCAGGATATTGTTCACTATAATTTTTTATTGTGTATTCCTTATTTATTCAAGCACGAATAGCGGTGCTTAACACCACCGATACTTCATAAACTCAATGATAAACCTGCAAAAAACGTACAAGAATCTTGTGGAATATCCGGGAAAATCTAGCGTAGCAGCAGCGAATCTATCAGGGCGGAGTAAATAACCTGGCGGCGGCTTAGGAGGCTCTTAGTTTAGCGGCCGCGCGGCGCACGGTGCGCTTTATGTGGCGTCATAAAACTGGCCGTATGGTGTGGGTATGGTGTGGGGTATGGTGTGGGGTATGGTGTGGGGTATGGTGTGGGTATGGTGTGGGGTATGGTGTGGGGTATGGTGTGGGGTATGTTGTGGGGTATGGTGTGGGGTATGGTGTGGGGTATGGTGTGGGGTATGTTGTTGGGTATGGTGTGGGGTATGGTGTGTGGTATGGTGTGAGGAATGGTGTGGGGTATGCAAATCAGCATGCATACTCTGATATCGGCCTCGATCTTAGCCTCGATTTTCAAATGACAATGTTTCCATCGAGTTTGCGCGAATTATTTCATTTATTATAATATTTTAATTGTGCTGTGTTTACATGAAATGCTTGAAATATCACAAGAAGGGTACACAACGAATTAAAAGAAATACTGCATAATAATTCACAATTTTTAGGGATGCACATACCTTCAGTGAGTTGCCATTAAATTGCCCATTCATTAAAAGAAAGTACTCTTCCGCCGATATTTTATTAATTAATGGTAAAAGGGTGAATTATACTGTTAATACGATAGCAGACGAATTGATTACCACCTATTCTCCAGCCAGCACCTACAATGTATGAAACTGAGACGAGACCAATACGGAAAATAAGTCAAATACTGAGTCTAGGTACCGAAGAAAAACTTTCATATTTCGCGCCACTTAAGCGAAAATTATTGCTGGAATTTGATTAAGTCTAAAAACCAGAGCCCTCACATCGGAAAAAATGAACAGCGAGTGGTTTTCCATGAAATCGTTCACGTCTAACATCAATAAGGTATAATTAAAAAAATGATCAACAAAAAAGGCAAAATATAATCGGGACGTGAGATTTTTTTACTCTTTTTGTGCAAATAGTGGAATTTAATAGGCCAGTTAATCAGTGGAATTTTATGGCTACAAAATACCTTAGGTCAAGATTCTATTATTATACGATTCAGTGTAATAATAGTGAAGTGAAATTTACTGTTTTCCCAAATATTGAATCAAATAACACTTTGAACAATGACTCAATGAGCCAAATTCTGACATATGACAAAATTTAACATTGATTCAATAGGAAATATTTACACTCTGCAGTAGAGGTTTATAGTGGAAAACAAGTAAGCTCTCTGTTGCAGGCTTGAATAAGACCGTGTCTCAGTACTGGCTGCACAAACCTTTGGTAAGCTCGTTTATCGAAGGCAGAGCTTGACAGCCAGAAACCATTGTTAGCAGCCCTCTAATTAATGCCAGCAAGTCAATGGGCTAAAGCCGTAATGAGGACATCGACAGTTGCTCACCCCAACCAACCCCCATTCAGCTCTGTGATATCAGGCTACATTCACAGAAAATTTCTCGGTGCTCTTAAATTCATGATGACGATGGTTGCTGCACTGCTAAAAATCATTAACGGCTAATTCTCAGTGATTCAATTTATTTACCAAATAGTAGTATTAAAAACAGGAAAAACTATGCTCCTAGGATGCGTCTGGATCAAAAAGGCGCTTCTGTATGTTGTAGAGGGCTAGGTTAATTATTAAGGATCAATAATGTGTATTATCTTGATGTATGGTATGTAGGAAAACGATGTATTTTAATTAGGATGTAAAAGTTGTAAGATTGTTTTAGAAGAATAGTAGCTTTGCTGACTGGTGTCGTACGAACCGATTCATTCGTATTTTAGAGAGCGGACGGAAAGGATGCTGCTATTTTGCCTGTGTATGTCTTGTTCCAGATTGTGTCCGCGTACTTTGTAACCTTGCCCAATTTTATATCTGTGTTGTGGTGTTAGATTCAAGTATATATTGACCTGAAAAGACTTTTATTTATGACAACAGTTCATGCGAACCTGGTGGTCCTCAACAATGTTATTTATTTGTTTGCAATTTGTAGTAGGAAAAGCATGAAAAAAGACGCTAGGCGAATAATAAAGTTGTTGATAGTTGAATGGGGTTTAACTAGCATCAGTAGGGAAGTGAGGATGCATGGGCAATAGAAAAAGGTTTGGTGAGTCTGAGCGCAAGAGCAAAATATTAATAATTTTGGGATTTATTATTTATATTAAAACTATATATAACTACTGTGTGCACTCCCTTGTCGGAGGTGCTTTTTTCATTGAAAGCTGTTTTTAATAATTTATGATTAGTGGTGATGATGATGGTGAGGATGACGATTGTTATGATGAGTGATGATGGTGGTAGATAAGTGGTTAGTAATTCGCACCCATAAATATGCGCTAAAATGTGGATAAATGGATTTAGTTGATCAAGTTTTCAACCTTCTTTCCTTTCAATCACTATTATTATTTGTTTTTTGCCATATGGGCATTCGTTTTTTAGTAATGCAGGTTATGTGAGGCTGCACAGACTGGTTATTAGTTTGGAATAGAAAAGTGTGTGTAGCTTTTAAATAAGCGTTGTATATTATCAAGATACTTGAATGTGGGGTGAGTTTGTTGTAGAGCGCATTGAGTTGATGAGCGTCATATGATGAGTTGATGGACCGTGTACTGTGACTTGCTGTAGTTGTTAATGCTGGACTGAGAAAGTGGTGTGGAAGTCTCATTGTTCGTTTAATGTTGGCGAGTGTGGGTAGGCGGACATGTGCGTATTTGGTATACAACACAATGCCTTGTTCTAGAATTGTATTATTTGGATATTGCTGTTCTGGATTGAGTGTGTAGTGGCAGGTGGCAGGACTCGGAAGTGTTTGAGTGAGGATTTAACAAAGAAGGAGCATTATATGTGCGTTTTAGATGTTGAATGTGAGGCAGTGATTCATTTACTGATTTGTTAGGACAAGATTTTTCTGTTATTTTTGAGTAAAAATCATTTGATGTGAAACTTAATCGTCAGCCAGGACCAGAACCAGAACTTTCTCACCAGATGATGAAAATTATTTAAGCTTTTGTCTCGTGGTCTTCATTTTCAATTGTTCTAGGTTTTATCTGTTGTTTGCATGTTCATCAAGTTTTCGTTCCCAGTGTATTTATGATAATACGGGCTTATATATAGGTATCATCGTGCTCTTATATGCTTTATTGGCCATACGGAAGTCCGTGCAAAAATAATATAAGCTGGCTTGGCTTTATGTTGTTAAAAGGATTGTTTTGATTTCTGCATGGCCGCTGTTGCTCGTTTACCGATATGGGCACTTTGTAGAGGGTGGGCTGTGGTTGTTGTCGCAGTTCAGGCTTTTTGAGAAGTGCTCGTGCATTGAGTGTGATAATGGTCTTTGATGGCATTTTCGGTACTGATGGTGAAGATGTTGTTTATTGATGAGTGGGTTTTTTGCGAACTTGTTATTTGTATGGCAGGTATAGTATGAGTGTGTTCAACTTCGAAGCTCACACTTTATTATTTCGCAGTCTTGGTTTTGGCAGTTACTATTTAAATTATTCGGACCTATATACATATAATTTTAAAACTGTATACAGTATAGGGTCTTAATTTTATGATTTCCTAAATATATTTTAATGTTTACTGCCAAGTCATTTCCTGCTTCTATACTACGGCGGTGTGACTCCCTAGTCAAGATTTATTTTAAAGATTGTGCGTTTTTAATGTAGGATGCTGACAATTTTTTCCTCTCAATTTATTCGTTATATAAAATTGTCAAGTTAAACCCTTCGAGAAATTGCTGTCCTGAGCTTTCGCGTTTGTTTGCCTGCTGATCTGGGGTCATACTTTTAAAATTCGTTAAGTGAACGTAAGTACTTGTGCTCCATTTTCTTGTCTATGATTGGTGGATTTTGCTTGAAAGGCCGTCAATGATTGGCCGATGTACCTACGATCTCTTAACTTTATTTGAAATTATGGGCCCTGGTGGTTGATTAAGATGCAGGCGGATGACGTGATGAGGAAGAAGTCAGTCAAGGTCGTGGTTGAGCGGCTCTTAGCTGTATGGGTAAAGGCTGTCAGGCTACATGCATAGAATGGAGGCTAAGGCACAATATTCCCCTCAATATATATAGTAATTTACAATGAATTAACCCTCTACCGCCGTATGTCACTCCCCGGAAACATAACTTTGAACTTGAATTATACGTAAACTATTGAGTGTAGCAACCTGAGGACGTTTGTACGCAACAGAAAACATTTTAAATATGTCGTACGTGGCGGCAAATTATACGTAAACTATTGAGTGTAGCAACCTGAGGACGTTTGTACGCAACAGAGAACATTTTAAAGTTGTCGTACGTGGCGGCAAATTATACGTAGCAAGGTAGTCATGGCAACATTTATCAAGCCTACGTTTTATATACACTATTGTTAACTCTCGGCAAGATTTTACGAGTGCATAGTTGTTTGTTGAAGGCAGGCATTCGTGAACTGCCAGCAGATCAGTCCAATTATTGTTGTGGTCTTTAGAGGCAGATATATATTATATTATATGATAACTAAGTTCGTACAAAATTTGTCAGTCACTGATACGCAGTTTTCAAATCCTCTGACAGTCAGCGCTGTTGCGATGACCCTCAGAGTCGGTGCCAAGAAGAGCGCTTGCGAGCAATTTTGTCGGTAACCTAGCTACATTCATAACATATTTTGCATTTTCTTTTCAATTTCTTTTCAATTGTATATCAAATGATATATCAATAAAATCAGGATGTGAATCCTGTTCTTACTTGATTCAAAACGTCAGTTTCTCCCCACCAATTATTTAAAGGATTATAAGTAAATAAATATTTTGAATCCTGCAAATTAATGTTCGAATGACAAGTAAATGCTATGACAAAGAAAAATGCTTTAGTGATGCAGTATTTGAATGAAGAAAATGCAATATTCATACGACAAGTAAATGCTATGATAAAGAAAAATACTCCGGTGATGTAATATTTAAATAAAGAAAATGTGTTCTGTAAGAGTTTCTCTGAATTTTAAGCCCGATTCCTAAAGACATTACGTACGTAATAGACTTCACACGAGGCATGCATGGTGCAGGCTCATCCTGCATTTTAAGCTGAAATCTAGTACAATAAAAATTCATAATATTTTTTTCATTATTTGAAGATTATTTCCTAATTATTAATCAGATTTTTCCACAACTTGAAACGAAATTTATGGAGTAAAGCAAATTTTACCTGGTCAACTACTGGAAAAACTGGAATTACGCCGTCTAGTTTCATAACAAAAAAAAAAAAACAAAGAAAATGTAAGTGAATGACGCATCTTTATTTGTGGATTTTGTTGGAATATAGCCCATATGTTGAATTGAATTTTTTTTGGGATTAATTAAGTTTCTTCATAACGAAATAGCATAAATTGTATTGAAAGTTGCCATTTTCTCTCGTCTTCTTGGTGGAGTTGACTGAGCAGAGCAGTTTCTTATTCGAGATTCAAAAAGAATCACATTTATATTTTTTGTTCCAAATTGTTACGTTAAGTAACATTATTTCAGAGTCATCAATCAGTTTGCCTGTTACATATAGAATAAATGTAACTCAGTACTCACTGCAGTGAGTGACAGAGAGCGTATTTTCTCGTTGACGAAAACGTGAAATCACGGACGGACAGACGGACGGACGGACGGACATGACGAGCACAATAGAGCCTTTTTTCCATGAATGAAAAAATGCGCTAAAAACATACAGAACCTGATCTGCGGTATGTTTTTTTTTTTATTACGGCTTGAATATAGTTCCACAGAACATTCTTCGCTATAAAATCTTCGCGTACTGCATTCCACTCCTCTTGCTGGATACTTCAAACCGCATTAGAAATCAGGATAATTATACTGAAGAAGCTCTAATTAAGTCTCAAAGACAGCACCCCTCCGACAAAGGGTGAAATAATTCTCTCATTACTCCATCAATGCAGCATTAAGCGCACGTAGTTGTAGTTTTAATGCTAAAATATTACGTCACAAAATCTTTGAATGCTTTCTTTGAAAATTGAGTGTAACATTAAAAAAATGTTATTTTGGAATCCATTTTAATGTGTTTTTTGTGAATCCTAAACCAACATTTTATTTTCTGGTAAATTTTATTCTAGCTTCATGAAAATAATTTCGCATAATCGCAAAGCACAGATCAAAAAGTATCTCGTTAATCTTCAATTATTGAATTTCTTAGCTGGTGCTTAAATCCAGTCACAACGACAGGCACAAAAGCGCAATGAATTTCATATAGCCCGCCAATTAAGCAGTGTGCTAATCGGCAGATCATTAATAAACATGAAAAAATATTCTATTTCACCAATATCAATATCTATAAAAATATACTCAGTACTCACTGCAGTGAGTGACGGAGAGCGCGTTTTCTCATCGACGAAAACGTGATGTCACGGACGGACAGACAGACGGACAGACGGACGGACGGACATGACGTGCAGAATAGCGCATTTTTCCATAAATGAGAAAATGCGCTAAAAATGGTAAGAAAACTGTCATGATAAAGTTATGTCACCATTTCCTCAAACACATCCTCAATGTCAAGACTGCTGCTCACAAAGCTTCTTCGCTCCATGGAGCTGAGAGGCCAGGTCGGTCCTTGTGTTTCGTCTTCGATAATGACTTCCACCAGCGATATCATTACGCCGCCCTTCAGGGGCTCTTCATAAATACATAGGATGGCCACGATACAAATGATCGCATAGGAAGGCCTTTAATTTCGCCCACCTCGCCAATATGGATCACCGGTCGCACGCTGAGTCGCGCCATACAATTACTCTGAACCTTCACACCTCATACATCTTGCATAGCCAGCTTTGCAATTCGTTTGGTTTGGGGGCAAGAAATGGCATGATTGAGCTGAATTGGACCTGCAGTCTCGTTAAATAATGATTACATCCTTAACTTTTAATTACAACGTTGATGAATGCATTGCAATTGATCACTTTTGTTTCTTTTTTCCATGACTGAGATTTAATATGTGTCTGAGGCCAGGGCAGCAGTATTCGAATTATACTGTCGTCCATTTTTTTTTGTAACCTCGAAAGAGAATAATAGCATGCACTCTTCAAAGCACAGAATAAAGGACTCATAAGTTCAATCGTTAGATCAATCCTAGGTGAACAGCATCGAAAAAGTTATCTAAACTTGATGAAATTAGTTTCAATTACGCTTAGAGGCAATTGTTCATTTGCATTAGGAACAAAATTCTTCTTGCGCTGAAAATGACTTTGCACAAGTGGTTGAACCTATAGGTTTTTACGTAGTACTTATACGATATAGGTAGTCGGTATTTTGAGCGTTACTTCAAAAGTTGTGCATATAATTCATGTAGCAGTCACAGAAATTTGAACGTAACGTCAATTAAAGTTCAAAATTTGAAGTCATCTCATGGCTGAGGTTGTGCTTTAATTAATAGAAGTAAAATTAGTTGCTTGAGTTAGCTAAAATATTACAGCAGTGTGCCATTAATTCTATTACCCACGTAAGATTCATGAATTGCTCTTAAATTCTGTTATTGTGCTCACTTTATCTCGCGAAAGAAAGAAAAACATCTTCTCTGAATGCTGCATCCAAATGAGAATCTACAAATTTTGTTTACCTCGTCTAGAATCATCCTGGTATTCAATTGAGTAAGAAATGACTATCACTTCATATTTATGCTACGTCATTTCATCTTACATTATTAATTTTATTCAAGTGGCCATTTCATTGTTAATAAATTGTCAAGGTGAGAATTCATATAAAATTATCAAGTCTTCTTGCAAATCTCCTCATAACACTTATTTCTCCTCAAAAACGTAATTCATGCTATGAAAATGCGGCAGAAGTAAAAAGAATTTCCTATTGGATTTTAAAAATTAAAAATTATTAACCCTCCTAAATTGGTAAGTATATTATTTTGCACTAAACCTTTCTTTTAAAAATCAGCAATATTTAAATTACATTATTAGTAACATGCTTGAAAACGAAAATAACAAAGTGAATTCTTGGTCGTGATTTGGTACGTTGACAGTGTTTTGGAAATAAATTATTTATTGGACCCAAAATCTCTGACGAACTTGTGTTTTCATACTAAGTAGATTTTATCATTCAAATCTTATTTAGGCCATGATTAAATTTCGAGGGCTTGTGAAGAACTCAATCTCAAAATTATAGACAAGTTTTATTTCATTAAATATTGAACAATAATTTTCTCTCCATTGTGAGACTATGCATTTAAATAAATATTGTACGTAAGATTTTGTACTGAAAAGTTGTTCCGTTGGGAGTAAAGCCTAGTGACGAGCAGCAATCGAATTCGCCGTATATGACATCACCGCACCGGCAGCAGCAGCGCTCTGACGCCGCAACGCGTTTGACTTCAATCTTCCGTTTCCATTACTTCGTATCTGGGTGAATTTTGATCATCGGCGCCTTATAAGTAGATGCAGAATGTGGGATGCAGTGAGATGAAAGTAAGAGGCTAGGACTGGTATTTATGACGCTGGGAGTATAATTTTTAATGCAGTGTGTTGATATCGATTGATGTTGCGAGTGAAAAGTAATACCTGAAATGTTGTGTTATGTTGAAACATAAACATGAGTAAAATAGTTGAATAATGTTGGCTAAAACATAAACTTACAGTTAAAACATATTTTTTAAATCTTGTGCTAAGTTAAAACATAAACAAAGAAAACAGTTAAAACATATCTCATAAGCAAAGAAAAATTTAGGGGGTGGTCTGGATCTAAAAATCAAATAATTTAGCTTCTCAATTTTATTTTTGGCTCATTTTATAGCTGCAAAAATGGCGCGTCGAACGCAGCAAACCGTTCGTGCTCTAGTTTTTTTTTTTGTGTAAAGCAGTTTTGATATTATACAACAATATGTAATTAAATACACTTGTTAACATAATGTGCACAGATTTATTTAAGAAAAATGTTATTTATAGATTATTATTAGCGTTAACTATGTTGGTTTTGAGCTCATCTTGTAGGTGCAAAAAGACACCATGTTGATTAAACTGGTTAACAATAAGTCAAGCGGCTTATTAATGATAATAATGACAATGTTGATTAAATTATGATATTATTAAGTCAAGCGGCTTATTAATGATAATAATGATAATGTTGATTAAATTATGATATTATTATTAAATTATGATATTATTAATGATAATGTTGATTAAACTGGTTAACAATAAGTCAAGCGGCTTATTATCATACACTCAATGCGATAAATAAGTAATGGACAGCTGGGGATACAATATCAAGCAAATTTTTATCCCTTAATTCTTTTTTTATTAGAAATTGCACTTATTTGCCTCTCTTGAACAATTCAAATCTGCTCATATAAAATCTATCTACTTTAATTTTCGAGCTACAGCTTTGAGAGACACGTCATTCAATTCGCAAAAAGAATGTCTAGCGGCTCTAGAAGCCTTTTTTATGATTTATCTATTGTCTGAATTATATATAGAAAAAATGTAGGGGGGAGGAATGAGGAGGGAAACTAGAAAAATTCCAACGAAAAAATGAGGGAACGGGCTCCTATTTTCGCTATTCTTCAAATATTTGCATTATAAGAATCAAAATATATACAGTATGTCTCTTGATTTTGTAGCACGTAAATTGAATGCGGAGATTTTAACAAATCTCTCTTCTTTACTTTTCTTGTGCATTTCACGATTTCCTTCATTTTCTAAAATAATTTATAAGAATAAATGTCATTGTATTTGTGTTTTACGTATGTATGCGTGGGAAGTTTCATAAAGATCGGTCAGTAAATGCAGAACTTTTGTTAGACCCAGACAACCCTCTTGATGATGGAGATTATATCGAACGCTTATAATATCACTTATATCGAACGCTTGAGTGATATGTATAGGTTAATTGAGTTCGCATTAGCATTCTGCGAATGTAAATTGGGATGTCATGTGTAGATGAAAATGATAAGTCAGGAGAGTGAAAGGAAAATTGTTGTTAATGATAGCGAGAAGAAATATGGATGTAGTGTGCAGAGATGACGTGGAGGGAGAATTGTTTAAATGAGTGAATGGCTTTCTCAAACAATATATGAAGAGTCCAGCACGTCGTTACCACCGCTCCTGTCACCGAGATTTGGTAGAGGTAGAATCAGCCGAATGATGAAGATTGATTTTTACATTTCGCGCCATCATTGGTAGCCCTCGTTGCTGTTTGCTGTGCCATAAGCCTCTCTTAATTTACTAACTGTAGAAGGCATAGGAATTTTTTCTACACCTTTACTTTTTCTCAAGCTTTGGATTCTTTCTTTCTATTTAAAGAAAGAAATATATAAGATATAATACTATAGCGCAAACAACATGAGAAACATAACAATAGCTGTATTAACAGAGAAGAAACGATTTTAAATAAAGCGTGGAACGTAACACAAAACAGTAAAATGACGAACATAATTTATTTTTCATTGCTTTAAATCGATTTGTATAAAAAATTTTATCTTCTAAAAAGTGAAATTTAATTCTTTTTAATGAGTTTTTTTTCTTAGTGGGCGAGTCAAGACAATGAGACGTATAAACAGTTGCACATCTCTATGAAAACTCACGATTATTCCAAAAATTTTATTTTCAATTACTTTGCATATGGCAAAGTAATTGCAGCTTTGCAGCAGTTCCTTCTTGCAGCCTTGACTGCAGCAGTTCACTAAATATCCACTTTTTTTATCAAAGGTCTCGTTTAACGGTATGAAGAGATCCTTAGTTATCAGGTACGAAGTATTTTAGGTGGAAGGCGAAAATCGAAAATATTTTCGGTCACCGTGAAATTGCACTTTGGCCTGAATGCGTACTGCTGAATCAGTTTTAAACTCAGTTTTAGTATGTTCAGGAAACATTTACAGATCAATATTGGGGTTAGGGCAATGGGAAAATTCATTTGCAATTTACAATTTTTCGACCATTGAATTGTTTATGCCAAAAATCGGAATTTCATATCGTAAAATTAAAATCAGGGCTTGACGTTCTTTATGGTTTTTATTCAGTTTTTTAGTTTTTAGTTTTAAGTTTTTTAGTTTCAGTTATTAGTTTATAACATCAATAGGTCCTAAAGCGCATGACGTAGATACAGCGAGCTATTTTTCCAACCTGAGATTAATTCAGTGTAAAATAGAATTGTCAGCTTTATATTTTTGGCGCACTCACGTAGATAATGATTTTTGTTTCAATAATTCGAGGGTTGTCATGTCCTGATATCTGAAGCTAAGCGCCAATTTATTTTGATTTTTTACTGAAAATTAGACTTGATCCTGGTCGGGTCTTTCTTTTTATGATAGACTTCTTTTGGTTTGTTATTAGTGATGGTTTTTTCGTGTCTTTCATATAAGAATGAATCTTTGCTTTAGAAATTAGTAATTATTTGTCCATTAAATAAAGAATAAATAATGGAATAAAATCCACGTAAATATTATTCTATTATTTTTCAGCTGAAATCTGAAAATATGTATCCTCAAAACTTGTCCTGCAAATCGAATAGCCCTAGCTGTAACGATCGAACTACTGTAACAACATTATAGCTTTTTCCTTTTCCATGTTTTTCACTTATTTTCTTTTCACAAATCTGATAAACCATTATAATACGAATTATTCTGAAGCGCAGCGATGCGAGCAATTTTTCCATGTATATAAATTTGTTTTTTTTTTGCTTAACTTTGCTGAGTATTTCATGACAGGATGTAAAATAGGTTGAAAATTTATTAGGCATACGAGATATTTTATTCGTTCTATGAGTATCACTTGATGATCGCTATATTTATTCCAACAAGAATGACTTTAATATGAGATTAAATTATATGCTAAACGGTACATTGTAACTGACACAAACCGTAGATTTTGTATGTTTACATTATCACAGCAATTTTCGTGGGGGCATTACTAAGCGCTCAGTTTGACACAGGTTGGGCATACATGTTGTATACCCCCGTTACACGGCTTCAACCCTTGAAAACTCATGTGCCTGATTAATATTATAAATGTTATTGCATGCAATGAGAAATAAATGTTCTTCACAACAAGAATAGTTAAAAGTTAAATAGTGTTTAATAATGCGATTATGAGGAAATATTTATTAATTATAGATACTTGATCCGTATTTAGTGCATCCAGTGTAGTAGTTTAGTTTAGCGCACAGACACAAATGTTGTCATAGCTTCTTATAACCTCATGTGCACCATATATACAACCCCGTTCGGCCCTGAATTTGTGTGTGTTGGATCTTTTGGGTGGAGTGTTCTAATGAATTTTGGTGAAAATTGTCTGTACATATTAGTCAGTGGCGTAGAGAGACGTGAATAGTAAACCGACCTGCTCCTTAGAGTTAGTTAGGGATATTGAATGTTGTAATTGGAACACACTGTTCGAAAGCATTAAGATGCTTTCGCATGATCATCTGTATATATACTTTTTTAAATCGATTTGACAAGAATAACTATACTACCAGTATTTTGTTATTAGGTCATTATACGGTGCCTATAAAACGAAAAAAATAAAGATTTTCACCTAAGAGAAAGAATAATTTAACTCGAAAAAAAAGCGAACGAAGGAAATTAATCAGTGTGTTAACTTACCGGACTCCCAACTGCTCATCTATGTATATATATTAGACATTTGCAAAATCTAATATTTCTACTATTCTTCATCAAGAGTGACCTGAATATTGTTTATTGTCAAGTGGATAAAATGATCGAAGGTTCGAGGCGTGCTTCATTCGCGTAGCCTTTTGTCGAAGATGAAAGAACCGTCGTGTTTTATTAAGGCAATTATGGACTTCCTTTTGAGAGAAACTTATATCTGTCTTAGAATCGGCGCTAAAACAATGAAAAAAAGTGTCTTGAGGCCATTGTCCCTGGCTTGTTTGTGTAGGAAGTTGGCATTGAGCGAGCCCCAAGATTCTCCGCGTCTTTGTCTCCTTTCGATGTTGGCTGAATCAAACGCTGGGTTTCCAATTCAGCGCGTCTTATTAAAACTAATTTGAGCCTCAGCTGCAAGTGCAGGAAATCTTTGTCTTGGAAATAAATATTCATTTACCTTTAAGGCGTTTTTATTGTTAGTAGAAATCGTTTATACATATCCTGCACAATTAGTTTGCTTTATTGTTTGACTTATTAACTGATACTCGTTAATTATTTTGGCAATTACTAAAAGTTTATAACTGCTCTAATAGTTTTTATCTCTTGTTGGGCAAAAATAAAGTCAACAGACCGAATCGTCGCATTTTGTATTTAGATTCGTACATGAGGAACCGGTAGCTGAGTTACCACTAGTGAAACGCATGTGTCATCAGTCTTAGTGACAGGATGTGTGAAGTTCAGATATAATTTTAGGGAGGTAACTGATCTTGTGCCGGTTAAGCGGCACCGTAGTACGGCGCACTTGAATGATAAGTTTATTTGACACATCCAGGTGCAAGCAAAAAAGTGGTGCACTTGTATAATAAGCCTAACCAACACATCCAGGTATAAGCAAAAGATGCATTAGCCTTTATAGTAATACGACGTAGGCTATTTTCTCGCGCCCGAGGATTCTTGTCTGCATTTTGGTGTGGCTAATACCCTCATCATTTGCTACCCTCTTAGGTGTCGAAAAAGTTTGTACCGCCTGCACTCGATTCCTTCCCGGGTTCTCATGATTGTATAATGCCTCCACCATTTGCGTTTTGTTTACAAACCTTGACTATATCAACCTCGTGGAAGCGTTTCCGGATACACACGGATGAATAATTCCAGAATACAACAAGATTCGTTAATGAAATGAACAAAAGACGTTATTTCAAATTTAAATCACTAAGTACAGTTTTGCGCAGTATTGTTCATGCAGTGTGTGAATTTGGCGGTTTTTTCAACGTCAACGTGTTGTCAAGCAGACATATATAGATAGCACTTAGAAGTTATTTAGTACGATTATAAAATGAAAACAATAATCTCATGTTTACTAATACTCATTTTCCTCCTTAGAACTTTATTTATCTGTCGGTGGAGACAGATGGTGGAGTAAGGAGGAGTGTAGAGCGTGGAAAGACTGCCTCAGTCTTCGACGACGAACTCACTGTAGCGACGCCGTATATATTTCCGTATAAGCGACGCCTTCATCATTGTACGGATAAGGAAATATAAACCCCGAACACATCCGCATACAACTTGTATGTCATGAATATAGCTGAAGAATTTCATTAGTTGAAATTATAATATAATGGGTCAATTCCTCACCAAAAAAATTATTTATTTTCAATCGTAAACTATTTTGATTAGAAACGGAACGGTCGTAGTTTCAGTTATTGATGAATTTTCAGAAAGTCGAAATAGATTAGTGCAATGCACAGCAGATACTACACACTCTATAGTCGACATCAGATACGCTCAATAATACAAGTGCGAAATTATTTAAGTGTTTTCAGAACGGTGCGACTCATGCAAATCCTTATAAAAACGTTTTAAAATTTTGCAGTTTAGTAGGTAGCGAATTTTTTTTGTCTGCATGATTCTCGATGTGAAAGATAGCCCGGAAACCAGCTCTTTAAAAATTTGAATTCACGTCAGGATACCAAGTTAATTTTTTCCCTGCAATAACGTCGAGATGAAACCTGCTGGAATAAAAATTCCGGAAAAAGGTGCTATTCTTATTCTCTTCTTTTGTTATTCCCGGGAGCGAGGAATTATATATACATAGGCTATCCTGCGGCAAGAGACAGGTAGCCGATAGAAAATTTTTCTGTATGTACATACAGAAATTCCAAACATATATACGTTACCGTAGCGCAGTGGTTATAGGGCCGCTGCATATGCGCAGTGACGACGGTAGAGCGGCACAAAGATGGAGGAGCTAGGCGAGGGTTCGAGCCCCGAGAAGCTCATATAATGTCTCGGTTTCGCTAGTGGACGGCGCTTAAGGTGCTTGTGTGATGCTTGTGTGACGAGGCTACTAAAATGTGTGATGCTTGACGTGTTCAGAGGCAACTAGCTGGATCACTGCAGGCAGAGCATCTCGAGTTGTTAGTCACCGTCACTAGGGTGGTGCTTTCAGCATGGCCTTGGGTATGTGTCCCTTAACACTCTGGGTTTGTTACCTGGGGGGATCTTAAGGTCTGGGTATATATGCTACATAGAGAGCAAAACATCGTGAAATTATTTGAGCAATTCATTCATTCGACACCAATCTCCTAATTACCTCCTCTATTTCAACGTCACTGCCAGACAGCTAGACGCTGCTGTTCAATATTATTCAGTTTGGCTATTTTAATATTAATAAAAGATAGGATTTAGATAAATTAAATGTGTGACATGGTTTTGATTATAATGCAATTTACATTATGTATTATTAAATATCAAAACATGAAGTAAAATATTGTTTAAAAATATTATACATCTACGTATTAAAATTAAATGTATTATTTTCCGAATTCGTATCATTTAAAGTCAAATTTCAGGTTCGAATCGAATGTGAAAACCTGAAGATTAGG
Source organism: Hyalella azteca (assembly GCF_000764305.2). Classification (NCBI taxonomy): domain Eukaryota; kingdom Metazoa; phylum Arthropoda; class Malacostraca; order Amphipoda; family Hyalellidae; genus Hyalella; species Hyalella azteca. Next base: position 293,367 of record NW_025937347.1, on the reverse strand, counting down.
TTAGGTTAGGTAATCTGAAAGGATAATGACGTAAGGATATACAGCTTGACAGTATGAAAACGTCAATAAGATAATTTTGATTAAATAATATAATATAAGCAATACCCAAAAACCTTTTTTAGTAATATTTTTATTCATATATATAATTAAATGTCGAAAAATCAAGGAAATTGAACATTTTATAAAACCAAATTTAGAAATATTGCTCATAAAGCCTTAGTAATGATTTTGATGTTCACATTAGCAAACGGCATTCATTAATTTATACTGAAACCAACCATGCAAGATAAGACGGATAATTCTAACATCCATATAGAAATTATAGATGCTCCTCAATAGGGATAAATGCAAATTATTTGAAAAAAATGTAATGCAAATCATTGCTTAAATTTTACTATACCTGAATTCAGTTCATTAGACGAGGTTGTGCATAAAAGTGCATAGAGCCATTATTGTTTTACGGCCGAGAGTGCAGCTCACGCGTGCCTCGATTTATGATTAAGCCGCGCTCCTGAGGTAAATTAACAAATGCTGGCGTGTAGCGCTCGTATGTTTATCTTGCGGGTGATGGCACAAAATTGCAAGCCTTGCTTGCTTCATTACACCTCCGCCCTGATCCAGTAAGCAATTATGGCCTTTGTGGCCTACACTTCAGCCTCTCTTCTTGTAAAATATGTCTTTTATCACCTTTTCTGTTTTCTAAACCTGGAACAATCGGATAACCTTTCAAATTAAAGGTATTTATGAGTCACAAATTGCTACTTTATGTTAGTTTAACAAACTGGAACTCTAAAGAGGCTTTGCATAGCAAACCTGTTAATTTATTCTGAATATAGGTTTAGAAAACAATCTATCAAACAATTTTATAGGTTTGATAGAAGGCCATGCAGAGAAAGATTAAATTTTTGTCATATGTATACATAGCGCATAAAGCCGTGTTGTACAATCAAAATGAATAAAGTGAAGTATTTGATTTAAGCCGGTCTGCTGTCTCAATCAATGATGCATTTGTGAGTGATCAGGAAATTAGAAGAGGCAACACGTGTACGTTTGACTTTACAATGCGACAAAATACTCTAGCTTATAGAAGTAAAATAGCGTCGCGTGTAGAATATATCATTATAAATATTTTTATAATATTACGCTACAGGTAGATCGACAATGAGATATATATAGTCGTCTAAACGGGATCAAGAGCTTTGGGTTACCTTCTTTAAATGTATCGGCTTGTATGTAAGCAAATCTACAGGGGTGATGGATTTTGGAACCAGAATGTACTGTTCACAAGAAATTAAAATTAAGGAAATGTCACGAAAATTTAGTATTTATTAATAAAAAATTTTGGAGTCCCTGCAGATCTATCGTCTGAATGAAATCCTTGAACTCAAACACACTCAATTAGTAGACTATAATTCGCATTAAAAATATTTAAACTTAAATTGAAAAAATCATATCGACATGAAACATAAACGAGCAGACAGGCATATATATTTATAATTGCAAGACGATAGCAACTGAAGGAGGTATTTAAACTAGGCTTTTGTTTGGAAATAATAAGAGACTAAAAAATTCGCAAAAGAAAGAGTCGGTAACACCGGTTATGGAAGCTAAAATTCTAGAATCAACATTGGATATCTGGACGTTGCACCGCTCTTCATGACTGAATGAGGCACAACTGAATGAAGGGGATGTGTTAGTAGGTTTCCTGTTTTATGAAATTTTCCTTGGTTGTCCGCCATGTTTAGGATAAAAATTGCGTGAAGTCATACTGGCTCAAGCAGATGCTCACTGCTAACAACTCTATTTATAAACTAAGACGACCGCATAAAAATAGGGAGACTATTTTTGTACCTGAAGAACAAGCTGGTTTTGATAATGTGATAAAGATTTCGGAAGTATTTCATTGCCAAAACTTTCCATTTCATTGGCTTTAACCCAGGATGCGGGTTCAGTATATACGGAAATGAACATTAAGCCGTATTTCTATTGTCATATTCTGGAACAACATCATTACGTTGCTTGGGCATGAATTTATTAATCTAAGCACACACCAGTTGTGAAGAAAACCCATTTCCAAAAAGGTAATACGCAGAAATCCAAAGCAAGAGAGTGCATAGCAAAGAAAAGTGCATATAGCAAGGAAAATAGAGCGAAGACGGGAGCCTCGATTTGTCAGTGTTAGAATTCCATTTAATTTGAAACGAAATAAATTAAAAACTAGTCCTTAAAATTGTAAATGTTGATTTTCGGAAAACGGAAAACAGAAGTCTGGGAAGGCCATTAAATTTTGTTCTCCATTTTAGTCTACGCTATTCACCAGTTAGCATTAAACATCATTGTTTGCTTTATCAGTACTAGGTGGCTGTTGAAGTGCGTCAGTAGGTAAAATGGAGACTTTCAGGCACATCTTAGCAGAGCATAGCTAATGACGTCACACGCTTTAAAAATCACACAGTTTTCTCATTATTTTTCTCAACTCACAAGTTTTGCACCGTTATTCTCATAAATTATTATTTATATTATAATTTTATGCCAAAAATCAACGAAGAAATTAGAGATACTGGAAAATTTAATTCCTGAATCACATGTTTTGTACCCAGAAATAAACAGAAGCCCTCAAAATGGCGCTAATAACATGCTTGCTTCAGCTCAGAAATCACTGCGGCATGGGAAACTGGAAGAAAACCAAGGAAGTTTTTCGTTAATTTATTAAATGAAGCAAAATATTTTGACTTTTTTCGGACATCACTTCATAAACTATAACTCATTAATATCTGCAAGGAAGGTGATGCTGTAACATCCTGCACGTATATAGAGGCTAGGTTAAACGTTCTATGGTTACATGTTGAATATAGCATTGCATGCGTAGTTAAATAGATCAGATATTTTCGTGAATGAGATGACTTGTTATAGGTGGACAGAAGAATTATTTACAAGGAATTTCTACTCATTGTGCCTTACCGTATTTAAAAACTCAATCTGTAGTACTGCTAAACAATCGATTCAGGATAATTTACCTTATAGCAATTGAGATTGAAGAACATTATTATTGATTTTATAGAAGCTAGATTACTTATCACGGCTGCAAAAGCTGCTAAAAACTTGAAAAATATTTGAGCGAACAGAAAGCAGTCAACATATCAAGCTCAAATAGTCGCTTAGATGATCGGAATGACCCTGCTTGAAGACCATCGATAGTCGCTAAGAATGTCACGCTATCGTTCAAAGCTGTACACTAATGTGGAGGTTACGTACGTATATCAAATTTATAGAGAAATATAAATATAACATCCTACTCGAGAGTCAGTGAGCGTGACGCTCACCAAACCATTTTGCAAGCCATTCTCATCAAAGCTGACCATCTCATTCCCCGTGAGTCTGAGAGCAAAGCACCCACCTAACCATCGAAATCTTTGTGAGTCTTTGAGCAAGTCCCTCACACAGCGTATGGAACAGAGCTTCGAGTCTTTAGAAGGCCAAGTCCAGTTTTATTAGCCTTACATCGAGACGCTTTCGTTTCTCAGACAAAGAAATGTCCCTTGCTTTGTCTGACTTCAAGAAGAACTTAAGTAAACTCATTAAGTTTCTTCTGTGCTGTACAAGTTTTTGCGAACCATCCTTACAGGAAGTGCTGTGTTACATCAGTGTCTGGGTTTTGTCTTATTAAGAGATTGTGTGCACTCTGTCCTGTAAAAAATTTCATGCGTTAGCTTTTAAGTAGACCTACTGAGGACTGTACTTCTTTTTCGACCTCGAAATGACAAGTGACAATGAAAATGAGAATGGATCTGCCTTTTCATCTTAAAAGAAAGAGAATCGGAAAAAATTTTTATCATGGATTTCATCATTATATAGGCTAATGTTTGGTTAACCAGGAGCATATTTAGCTCCTGCTGCACACATTCAACTTTTTGCTTGGCGTATAAGAAAATGAAAATTGTGAAGTATATAGACTATACCATGAAAAGCACGTGCCAACATAGTTCCTACTGAATCATGTATTGATGGCAAATAAGAATTTGTTAAATTCTATAAAAAGAAAACGTATCGAAAACGTATCGACGTTCACATAACTACAAACTGATCCTGCAGCTTTGAAGCTCGCACGCCTTTTTTTTCCTAGGATTCACGCCGGTGACCTGGGGTAAAATTTGTACTACTACTCCACTACTCATTAACTGATTTAACGTCTGTGCACAATGTTCTTGTGGTTATTTCATAATATTTGCCTGTTCATACTAGACTGTCAATGAAACGTCACCTAACGCAATTTTTGATGATTCTATAGATTATTGTGGCGAGTAGGCTTTTGAAATACTAAAGGACTAAATACTTTATTGTTGTATTGTATTGTATTTGTTAATACTATTTATACTAAATTTGAAATACTTTATTGTTGATTTTGCCGTATAATGCATTGAGTATAAATGTCCGGTTTTATATTCGCTTTCACATGCTTCTATATATTAGTCCTGTACAAGATTTATCAGCTTCCTGTTGACCTATTTAATGATTGGACAAAATTTCAGACCGTGTGAAGCTAATTAGTGTATGCTTTGTATCTCATAGGAGGGACAGGCGTTCCTATTTACGTGAGCTTTGGCTGGATGTCAATCGTTTCATGGCGCCTTGTAGTACTTCATTTGGGTTCTCCACGCTAGCTTTGACACATCATAGCAGATAGATCGCGCACTCCCACATAATACTTTATTACAGCAGCAGCAATCAGTATGTACAAATAGGATATCGATCAGAAGGAAACTTCCGACGAGGATGAGAGCGTAAAGTTAACAACCTTTAATACCTAAAATAATTCGTCCTTAGTAAGTTCCGGTCCGCAATACATATACTACCGTAATGTCGGGATACAGGTTATTTTGTGATAACAAATTCCTCACACGCCTAAAGTTCCACAGATATTAGACTAAACCCTAAATAAAAATTCGGGATTACTAGCAGTTCATCCTTTCAACTGAAGTTTGACTTCTGAAGCTGCTGTAATTTGAAACTACTCTGCCATCATTATATATTATATATGTTTAAATGTTGGAAGCTCTCCCACAACAATCCTGCATTATACTGTTTTCATAAATCTGAAATTAATAAATAAAATTAGTGAGAATTTCCGGCTCTAATCAGTGTTGATGCCACCTACCATATATTCGTAGTTTGATAGATATTACAGTTTTGAACGTCTTCTATTTCCTCCAGCCACACATTCACGGAGCTCAAAAGTAATCCATTCCGTTATAATATTTTCAGTCAATATGAAAATCTACATTAGAAATTTAAAAGCGAAAAAAACACCACAAAAATTTAGCATATCTCTTTTGAAAACGTTTCGGAGACCAGCTCCATCGTTAGTTCTATAAATCTAGAACACAGATAAATGCAGAAAATTAGTTTGGAGTTAATAAAAAAAAAACACACACACAGAAGTTAAAAACCTAAATTTACAGACAAAGGGCAGAATAATAAAGTAAGTACCTATCTATTCACAATTTCTAATGGATAAGAACTATAGGCAGCATTCAAACTAGGCTTCTCTTTAAAAATATACAATGATTCCAAAATACGCTGATTGGAAGCACCAGAACTATAAGCTAAAACCTTAAAGTCTGTGTCGGACACTGGAACGTTGCACTGTTCGGCGTGAGTGCGCACAGCCGAATGAGGAGGGCGCGACAGTAACTGCCCAGTCCTATAACTCCTACCTCTATGCTCAGCGACCCGAGTGTAATAGTTGCGTGCCGTCATTCCGACGCACGCAAATGCACATCGTGCACAACTAAATTTATAAACTAGGGACGATCGCATTTGAGAAGGGAGGATATCTTTGTACCTAAAAACGAATCTATTTTGAAATTATTCACCAGTAAGATACGAAGATTAATGTCCGGAAAGTATTTCTTAAAAAAACTTTTAATCTACATTTTTTATGCTTGTTTTTTATTCGGGATAAGTCTTTTAATTTTTATCTTTTCTTTTCTTTGAATTTATGTTTGAAAACAAGAACAGTCATATGAATGATATAACGGATTTTTTAAATAATTGAGGGATGAGATCCAGCGAAATTTTATAAACGTTCATTGAGGCACATTGACTCAAGGGTATTGACTATCACGACAAGAATTTATGACATTGACTATCGCACAACGATTTAAGATATTGACTATTGCGTTCACAAATCAACAATTATTTCACTCGACCAATATAAAAAGGATTCGTACTGAAATCTGGATTTAACTGCTAATCGAAAAAAAAATAAAGTTGAAGCTGTTCGAAATTCAAGTAGTTCACCGAGATGTTACTTGAAATTTTACAATTTAGATACCCATAATTTACTTTATGGTTCAATTTTTCGTTTATTGAAAAATTTCAATTACTACTTCGATTTTTTTTATGTCTTAGCACAAATTATTAATTTGATAATAAAAATTATATTCAGTCTAGAAGTAATGATGAACCACCGCAACCGTAGAAAAATTGTGTCATACATAACGAGAAAAAAAAATCAATGGTATTTAACGAATTTCAATATTCTTCGTCACTTCTACGCACACACTTGAAATAAGCGCAATTATCGTGCCTACGTTAAAATTTAAAATTGAAATTCACTGTGTAAACAGGAAGGAAGTCAGAATTAGGAATTCGATTTCCTAATTCTGACGAGGAAGGAAGAATTAGGAAGGAAGTCAGAATTAGCAATTCGAGGAATAAGAAAACTTTCAACTAGTAAACGGATTAAAACGCTCGGATGCAGCTAAAAGCCTAATTTAATTCTGTGAAAGTACATATATGCAAATTCTTAAAGAAATACGCTTTCAAATGTCTTGAATAAAGACCTTTAGAATAAATTGACACCCTTTATAACGAACTTCAATTAAACAGAAAAATAGAAATTGTAACTGTTTGACGGCTACATCTCTGGAGGAACTATTGCTGGAGAAACATAAGCACACAACGAAAAGAACATTTCTGAGTATTGTCATTTCAATCGTAAATAAGTATTAAAATCACTTGACTGACCTGTGTTTTAGGTTTTGAACTGATGATGGAACTGGCCTCCGAAACGTTTTCCTTTTTAAAGATGGTGAATTTTCTGGCTATTTTCTATACTTTTAAATTTTTGTCATTTCAATCTCATATAAACCGACTTCATGCTGTAAATTTAATTCATTTCTATGACGAAAAAGTCCCGTGTGAGAGGTCAATACACGTTAGAAAACTAAGCTGTGAGCTGTTTTCAGCTTATAGATGGCACTATGGTAAACAGCAAAAGGTTTCATTTATAATGAAATAAGATAGGGACTGTTCACGATAACATGGATCCATAGCATAGCGAATTTATTTAATGAACATTTGGAATTTAAGAGACCTACGAATGCAAATACCTGACTGAAGACATTGTTTGCACGACTTATGAAGAATTATCGTGCTAAAATTAAGAGATGCTGGAAGAATTGTTTTAACCTGTCGTAATCGGGTCTGGCAGAGTTTCGATCACTTGACTTACTGTTGCTCGGCACGACACATCAAATGAGTTGTATCTATGAAGTCGTGTGTAATTGAGTCTTGTGTAGAGGCTAGAAGCGCCCAGGTGATTATGAAGCTCCAAATCTTTGAATTCGATGTATGGAACATATTAAAGAACGAAAAAAGTTACTATCATATTTACGTGCAAAATACTATTTGGCGATGTGAATATAATATCAATAATTATATTTTACTTGTCAGGTTTATGATTAAATAAAGTTGAGCATAAAGCAACAGTATTATGCTGGTAAAATCTTGTTGTGCCAAGCAAGTCCGGTCAATTTGAGTGCTCGAACGAACTACTCAGATTTTAAAAAAAAACCTTCAAGTTGCTTTGGAAGTTGCATTGCGGTGGATCCAGTGAATGTCGGTTCACATAACTGGATGCACACCCAGTCTGCATGACCTTCGCAATCACCCTCCAATCAAACTTGCTTCGGAGCGTCCCAAACTTTACCCATAGCTCGGAGTGCAACTCTAGAACTACCGAAATCAAGTGCAAAACTGCCGAAAGCAACTGCAAAAGTACCGGGATTCGATGGCGAAGAGCTCGGCTCGTAGTTCCGATACGCCACTTCCATTCGTTGCAGATGAGCATGAATAGCGCAGGCATAGCCGACCAAACTTTGACTCGGAATCAAGATTGTCATTAGAATATTTCAGAATCTCTGAATCAAGCTTGAGGAACGTTCACGAACTTACCTGACAGCGTTCGTACACTTTATTCACTCTGTTAATTGAATGAATTACTGAAGTGGTTTATTTCCTTTAAATCATAATCAAGGCTATTGATTAGTTTTAATTCAATTTTATTCACACAAAGTTCACATTTTTATACAACACAAATTACATATTTAATTCATTATTAGATGAAGATATGAATTTAATTGTATATCAGCTGGAGAATATTGCTTCTGTATAATTTTTCAGTTTACTCAAAGAAAATAATTCAAAAAAATAACCTGAGGCACTGATGGAATAAATAAATTTTTTAAAATTAAAATAGTTTTTTATGTATTTTTACTGATCACTTTCCCTTCAATCGAGTTAAGTTCTACCAAAATTTATGTAGAACAATTTAAGACTTGATTCAAACTTGAGAAGAATATCTCATAGAAGAACGGTCGATTCTCCGCATCTCGATTTTCCGACGATATTGAAGAGAGTTGCGTTCGATATCCCTTGCAATATGCACCGACAATGTACAATGGCGGTTGTTGTCAATAATACAAATGGCATACACCAACAGCAACTTATGCGCGGCTGCAATCAAATCAGATTTATCACTCATCTTATATATATTCACTAATGCAATCCTATCATATCGAATCAAATAAGGCGTACATAGCATGTCACATCATATCAAAACATCAATAAAATATTTGTGTAGATCATATTCATTAATCACATTTTGATCGAACAATCGTCCAGTGCATTCAATAACTTGCGAATCCGTGCTCTGGAAAATAACGCAAGGTTATCGACAGTCAGTCAGTGACTGAACGTGAACGCTATTAGGGTAAGCAAGTTTTTGCTTTAAAACTTGTGAACTCTGAAAAAGTTATAATTTTATTTTGCTCTCTGAGCAGCAGAATAATTAGTTTCTATTTCTTTTATCATTTCAAGTGAAGACTTCTAACTCTTGGCCCTCCCGAAGGAAGAATATGAATTTTAAAATGGTTTAACTGGCAGCATTTTGGAAGATTTTTTGAGCACCTCGCAGCTCATTTATAATAGTTCCGTAAAAACTGGTTGCCTTTGTTTTAGCATTCATAATGTTTTTTTAAAGCGAGCCTTTGTCTGAGATCACCCGGACCTGGAGCCTGCCAAAGTCCTGTAAATCACGACCCTCGCTTCCCTTTTAATGAAGTCCCCGCTGGCGGTGGACGCTTTAGAACAAAGCGCCAAGAAGCTTGTCCAATAAATTACATTGAATTAAACCAGGGCTAAAAGCTCCCGTGGCTTTAGGGAAAAATCACGAAGAAATATTACTTGGCCTTCTGCTTGATAGCGTCTAAACAGCTTCTCGTATGCCTTGAAATACAGACAGATTTTTGCCTTAGCCTTCAACATCCCATTGCTAGCAAGAAAACTTTTTAATTTATGTGCTAATTTTCAACTCCTTTATTACATATTATCTCCGTTATCATATGATGGAATTAATGGGGCTCTTCTTAAGATCAGGAAGCAATATTGTTCCGTATGATGAGGCCTCACAGGAAAGTATTTCAATTGCAATAAATCTTCAGCCGAGTTAGAATCAGAGAATATTTTCGAATATTAGGAGATTGAAAATTCTCTTAGTTTTAAAACTGCTCTCCCGCTATTCCTTGTGCATTTTTTACGAACATTGAAGTTAACCAGCACATTTTTTTGGTTCAACTCCTTACATTGAATTGCAATTAAAATAGTAACTATAAAATCACGTATTAGCTAAAAATTATCCGGTCGAATGATCTCGTAATTTCCATGATCTACGTGAGTGCTAATGTCTCATTTCCCTCCGGCTCTCGAGCAGAGTTATTTAAGAGGAACGGGGCGTCCGCCACGGAAGGTTACCAGCCCTCAAAATGCACCTTTTCCTTTCTTTAAAACACTGTAGAAATCAGGCGTGAGGCACAAGAAGCATAAGAAGCATATTTTAAAAGAACGGGGCGTCCACCACGGAAGGTTATCAGCCCTCAAAATGCACCTTTTCCTTTCTTTAAAACACTGTAGAAATCAGGCGTGAGGCACAAGAAGCATAACTCTTAGGAGCTTTCTGAGCGGTTTTCAGTGGAAGGAAATAGCACCGAACGGTGAAAGTTTCTGAGCTATTGGCGCCAAAGTTGGAATGTTTTTATGATAGATATGAGGCGCACGGAGATGTTCCAGGAATTTAGATCGCGCTTGTTGAAGAAACAGGCTTTAGCCTTAAGAGAATTTTGAAGGCTTCTGGGCTCAGTGGACTTAAAGGTCCGATGCTTTGATTTAAAAGGAAATGATATTAGGATGAATTGGCTACACATATTTGGCAGTAAATACGGTTGAACTCGGCGTATAAGATAATAATTAAAAGTTAGGAATACGCAAATTATATACTTATTTTTGAGCTACTAAAAATCCAATTTAAAGTGGTTGAGTTGAAAGTAGATCATATGAGTGAACAAAATGTATATATTAAAGACAGCCATACCAAGTATTGCAATTGTCTCAGCAATAACACTGCAATGGCGGTCAATGTCTCGTCTATAGACATTGCCATTTTGCAGATGCAAGCTTGCGAAGTGTTGGAACTAGGACCTGAGTTACACTTCATGCATAATTTTAAATGTTGTGTTTATTCAAATGTAATTTTCTTCATATTTCAAATAAATGCTGGTGATCTGTACCTTAAATTCAAATGAAAAATGAGCTAAACTATGTATCGTAAACTCGGTGAAAGTGCACTATTGATTTTATTATTAATCGATCCATGCGAATTAAAGTTTTATTCTGTTCTTGACACCATCAATTTTAGAAGACAACGGACTGATTGAAAATTGGCATTACAGGCATTTTATCGCTGATTATGTATTCTTTTAGTAAATTTAGATTTTCAGTAAAGAATTGGATTATTACAAATAGACATTTGACTGAATTTAAGAATAATCTAATTAGTACATCACACTTCAATCAATGAGACAGCGTTGTAGCAAAATTATATCATTCATTTTTGAAATATTTCGCTCATTTATCGACTAAAAATCTACATAGAGAGCGAGTGATACGTTTTTATTGCATTTTTAAAAGTTGAAAACTAATTCGAGTGTCCATTGCATATTCTGTTGCCTTTACGAGTTAGAAAAATATAAGTGGTGTTCAGTTTAATAGGAAGTGTTACAGAAATGAGCCTGATTAGAATATGGCCATCTTAATCAAATGCTCAACGCGGCTACATTCCGTTGCTTGGGATTGATGCATTTTCACAGGCAAATTGAATCCACCCAATGCGCATTAAATTATTTTTCCATCGTTAATACCCTAATGCAAAACAAATATACTCGTAATGGATGGATAGAAAAGGTAGTAATTAAACGCTGCGCTATGAATTGAATTAGAGGACTGGCCACTGCTCCGTGGCCAAATGAATAGAAAAATCAATCGTTACGCAGAAGCAATAGGAAATAAAAGGTCTTCGGTTAATGGCGCAAATGTGAATTTTAGCGATTTATGACAACAGATTTTTCGGGATGTTCATTAGTTGTTTTAATGAACATTGAATGAAATACAATCACAAAAGAAACTATTATCAGTGTGAAACTACCTCAACGATTGTCATTCTATGCCCACATACTTTTTGAACCTGTTAATGAATTTTCGTATTCGATATTTTTGAACTTTTACGGAATTTGAGCCGCTCGTGAATATGTATAAAAATTGTACCTATACGTATCTAGTACATGCAGATAATTCTTTTGATTCTCACTTTTCTTTACATGAGTGGTTAATTTTTTTACTTCTTGTTGAACTCTTGAGCAAAAATCGTCTCAGATTATTGCATCTACTATTACTACATTTCCTCCGGAAGCTCTGTGCAAAATACCATTAAATTTAGCTTGTGCATCCCTCTAGTTTCCATTTAGAAGTACGTAACTTAGCCTACAATGTGTTTGTTGTCCATCCCATGCATTTATTATAGTTTGTGAACCAACAGTTTGAAGGTAGCTTCAACTTACTTGTGGTTAGTTCACAGTGCCTGTGATTTAAAAGAACTTTCATTGTCCTTATCTTTCGTTCTCGTTATTTTCTAAAGTAAGATTGTGTCAACGAGAATAGTATGAATTATAGATACGGGCATGTGAGCAGACGTTCATGTATTTTTACTCACGGATATTAATTCAAGGTTACATCTATTAGAGGAGTGAATATACTAGAGAACAGAAATGGTAAAAAACAAACACATTTCCCCTTTGCGTCTTTTGCCTGGGTTTGTGAATGTTCACGTCAGGGCGGCTGGGTAACTTAGGATGTGAGACCAAGCCACACAGGCGCCATATATCATACATCTGCTAAAGGGCTTTGCTCGTCTAATTTACTGTCATATTTCCAGACTTGCATGTAAATGCAACTTTTAATATTGTTTCCCCTGACGCCTTTCGCATCTCCCCCATCCATCCAACTCTCAATGGGAGGGAGGGGGTGGGTGGGATTGATACACTCGAAACAGCCCTCGTCTCTGCTTGTCAGCCTGACCATTTCTATTCATGAGGATAAATTCAGAGGCACTCCTCACTACTGGGACTAAAGTCATTGCTCAGAGACGTCGTCTCGTCTATCATTCGTTGTCTTGCGTCTCCCGAAGTGCTATGTCTGGCGGTTTGTTGTTGAACTGCATAAGACAAAGTGGGAGATTGACTGACGGTTTGCTCTATTCTCAAGTCTAGAAAACCGAAAGCCAGAATGTCGAGTTGCTTGATCCTGAAGTGAATATAATCGAGTCAGCGACTGCCGGTCTGCTCGATGCCAAAGTGAAGATAATAGTCGGGGAATATCTGACTGCTTGATGCTGAACTCCAGCAAACGCAAACCAAAGCAGATGCTGTCTGGCTAGTCGATGAATATTGGAGTGAAGATATTCGAGTTTAGGACAACCGGACTGCCAGGTGCTGAAGTCTAGAAAACTGAGTCAGTGAACGTCGGTCTGCTTGATGTTATTGTCCTCTTGACTGAGTCAAAGACTGACTGGCTGCGTGATGCTATATACATTGCTACTGTCTTCTTGACTGAGTTTATGACTGACTGGCTGCTTGATGCTGCAGTAGTGATGCCCGAGCAGAAGAAGAGTTAGAAGTCGATCGGTGTGTAGTGAAATTTATTCAAATTACATTAATTGGGCGATTCGTACTGATATTTCAAACGGTAACATCAGAATACAAGAAATTATTTTTCAACTTTATTTCTCATTAACCGAATTTATCTAAGCCATGAACGTCGGCTGTACAAGACTGGCCACAGTCCATAGTACGGTGCATTTTACCAACGAACAATGCACGAAATAAAAACAGTTCGGTGGTGGCAATGCAGCATCACGCAGCCAGTCAGTCTTTGACTCAGTCAAGAGGTGGCTTAAACAGTTGTTTAAGTTGAAACTTAAACAACTTAATTCTAATAACAAACTGCCATAAATTTGATTATTGTAACAATACAAATGCATCAATCTTTGAAGTTTTTAAAAAGCGTCAACACCTACAGTACCTACATTCATATTGTTCTGCTTTGTGTTATTAACGTCTTGTGGAGTTGCCGTCTATGAATATTTATTATCTGAATAAATCCATCGTAGGGAGTATTTCTCCTCATCGGCTGCCATGCATGCAAGATAAACGCATTCATCACGAGGAGTTGTTGTTGAAGGCTCAGTTAATTTATTGCTATCTCTGGACTGATATAATGAGGGGGAATTTAAGACTGTCGAGTGGAGGGGAAAATTTGCTAAAGGTGAGGGCATCTGTAATTAATAAAGCAATGAAATTGATACACTTGAATTTATCTTCTATATGTAAAGGGAGGGGAAGAAATTACAGGTACATTTATTCAGCTCTCTTTGAACATAATTCGGAGTATCAAAAATTATACGGCAGTTTTGCACAGATTGGGCATTGAAATTTGAGTATTTGGAAATAAGACGCAGAAAGGAGCTGTCAGTTGATAGTTATTGTCCACTTGGGTTGACAGCGATGGCTAACATAGGAAATAAAATCGGAAATTCGGCACCAATTGAAAATTGATTGTGCATGCATAATTGTGTTATGATTCACAACCATCCGCATGATATTGCTCCTTTAACTGATAATATACTCCCAACAGGTGGTTACCCTAAAAGTTGTGGAAATGGTGGACAGCATTTAGATTTATGCATGCGCCATTTGTAGTCCCATTACTGGTCATGGGTATTAAATTTTGAAAGCAAATACGAAATTATGAAATTATAAAATTTCATCAGAACAGAATTATAAATTTCATCAGACAAATTGCTATTATAAGCAATGATCGAATATATAAATATTTCAGCTGTATTTCTATTACATACATTGTAATTTTTACATTTTTCGCATGTATAAGTAGTGATAATGAAATCACTTCAAGTGATCAATAATGTTTATATCACTATAATAATTAATTAATGTTTCGACAGCTGCTTCTACATCAGGCAAGAAGGCGTCATCGGTAATGGGTAAATCACTTAAGAAGTGCGTATATCTGGCCTGTCCGTCACCGCGCTGATTTAGGAAGCTGCCATCAGTAAATCACCGAGAGCTTTGGAAGGCATTCAGCCTCGTCAAGTAATTCATTTCCGTCCAAAGTGGCACCCGAGAATTCGGAAGAAATTCTTGAGCGCGCGCATTGGCTCTTCAAACTAATTTAGACTTGACATATAGGAGAGTGCAGAGTATTTTCATGAGCTTAGGAAGTATGACTGTAATAGTATGAAACGAGGCTGCGAGCATGAATTGAAGTCATTTAATGTCGCAATAAAGCTGGAATAAAAAAGGAAAAATAGATAACTGAGGCATTTTCAATGAAGAAAAATGCCGCTTAATTATACTGTTATTTCATAAACATCCATGAAATAATGAAAAAATAATAATCCGTATGAGCAAGTTCTTCTCCGGTTGTAGTTCAACTTCTGTTTTATTTGAGCATCTTGAAGAATATAAAAGAATATAAGGTTGCTCCAGCAGTCTATTCCTCCTTTCCATCACACTACGAAAAGTGTCGTTAAACAGCGCTTCATGTATGAAATAACGCATTTCTTTAAAACAGCGTGCAACTGCCAAGTTTTTGTACAATATTATTGCTCTGTATAGTCCAGACATGAAACTCCGTCTATGACCAGGAATTAGACTTCAGTTACGAGACTTTGTTCTGCAAATAAATACTCGATCGGACTACCCACATAGGCACTGCGTTTCTAGGCATGTCCGGAAGATGAAAGTTAGCTTAACTTGGATGGAACAGCAGCGTTTCTGCTGTCCTGTGACGACGTTCACTCACGGAAGCCACATTCATGCTTCCTGCCACTGATGATGCGTGCCCAAAGTTAAGCGAGAAGAATACAACACACTTTCTAAAATTCACCTGTAGCATATTTTTAGGCGTCCCTATTCTTCGTGGGCGCAGGCCCCAACGTTCCATCTAAGAACTTACCATCCTGGCTCTATACTTCATTACACAAGTTGCTGTCGCAGACACTTGAAGTTTAATTAATTTTCGTTTGCATGAAGCCAAGTTTCGTCAGGGAGTTGAACCACGAGCGGCCAGCCTTCTTGTTCCTGACCCTAACTCGCGAGAGACGCTCGGTGCTTCCAAATGCTGCTGACTCAGCAAATTGTGAGAACCTCCGCATTCAGCACGGAACTTTGGCAGATGGAATTGGTTTCTTGTGAAATTCTCCGAGAGTAAATGTCAGAAATGTGAATTTTTCTCTAGATGGATGATAACTCAGGCCTTAGATTGCAACGTCAAACTTTAACCATATTATCCATAAAATTGCGCAGCCCTAACAGTGACTGAGGCAAGCGGCTTGCATGCATCGCATTATGATCGTCCATCCAGATGATCCCGAGGCTATCCTTGTGATGCGCGCAGCAGAACATGGCTCTAAAAAATCGTATAAATGAATTGATTTTTATCTCTTCATGATCCAAATATTTTACTTGAAGACTAATGATCGGCCAATTGAAGCCAATTTCTCTTGAAGTTTTCAATTTTAGAGAAATCAAAATATGAAAATAATTCTTTTTTAACATGTAACACTTAACTTAATTTTTTTAGCGAAAAAAAGGTGCTCAAGGACATCATTCCACAGTGTTCGGTCTACAGCTGCCCATCGTGCTATTATCCACGCGTTCCAGCCTGCACTGTTCCTTCACACTTCCACCATTCGCCTCCAAGATGTTTTTGGGCGGCCTCTCATCCTCCTCCCTTCAGGCGCCCAGTTGCGGGCGCCTGACAAGTTTGCGCTTGTTTTGTCCTTCCTCAACACATGTCCCACCCAGTTCCATCGATGGTTGAATTAATACAATACATGTATTAATTAAACCATTGTTCCTTCCACGTCTTCTCACCTCCTCGCTGATCTTCTCCTCATTTGTCGTCTCGAGACTTGTTTGAGACGTGTTGCTGCCATCGAATCTTGAAAATCTTCCGTAAGCATTTGGTATGGAATATATCTAGCGTATTCTAGCTCGTATGATCGTATCCCTTGTTAAATTTCAAGGTCTCACATCCATATAACAGAAAAGAAAGGACTAAGCTCATGATAAAGGGGGATTTTGGTCTTCTTGCTGATGTTGCTGGCCTGCCAGATGTTGATAGCCTTTTGAACTGCACGCTTGCTATTGCCACTCGTGTCTTCACATCCGCTGTGCCTTTATTATTTTCAGTGACGTTGACAACCAAATATGTGAAGCATTCTACATCTTCCACATTGCCCTTTCCAGCCCTCAGTCTTTTGTCTCTACTGCTGTTCACCTTCATTATATTGCACTTCTTGGCATTCAGTTTTAGCCCAAATCTGGTTACATTGTTCTTTAACCTGGTTGTTTTGTGGTGCAGGTGACCCATAGTTGAATACAGAAAGGCAAAGTCATCTGCAAAGTCAAGGTTCTCCTACATGATATTGAAGATCCTACAAAGGCTGTCTCGACAAGTGTGTGGACTCGGATGCCTTTTAACCTGTAATTCAAAATACATTAGCTGAATACAGAGTGATATCGTCATATACTTCATAAGCAATTGGAAATAACTTTGTAAAATTTGCATAAATGTTCCAAAATCATCCATGACAGAATAAGCCGAACATAAGCTAATAGTGGAGTTACCAGATTATTCTTAGAGCGGAGTTATTATTGAAATTCAACCATTATCACATCTCGAATACCCGCCTACACATTTATTTCCAAAATTGCTACCAGCTCCAGGAGTTGTAATGAAGATCGCATGAGGCGAAGCTCCCTCAACAAAGCGAAACCAAAACTCCTTCACAAATCCCTTTAAAAACCGCCTAACAGCCCGAGCGGTCAGCCTGTTAACATGGCGGCTTAATTAGTGATGCATGAACTCTTTCACTGCGAATCAAGAGGCCTGCAGATCATGCTGCTGTCATATATATATACCAGTGAAAATTTACAGACGCGGCAGCTTCTGATTTGGATTACCAGAAGCTGGGGCGACTCTAAATTTTGTTAGGAATGCATCAAATTTATGGGCAGATTATTCAGAAGATCAGGTCTACAATCGCTAGCTTGGTTAAAGCTCATTGACATATCCAGGTAATTAATTTATATACTGTCATTTAAAATCCATTAAAAATTGAATACAAGGTCTCGTTATCAGTAATCTGGATCATTTGGTTTGGATATGAATTTCGATTGTTATAACAGCAATTAAAGCTCACAGATGTTCTATGTGTTCAATGTGCCAGCCTGTTCCAATTAAGCTAGATTTTTTTCTACAGATTTAGTTCAAATCTGGCATGATGTCCTGAATAGGTTACATTCAAACTTTGACAATATAAAATGAAAAAAAAAATAGTTATAATTTTTCATTTATTCTGGAAATTGTCGTGTCAAAATTAAATCGCGCGAAATTAGGATATAACGAAGACGAGGAACTTGTTTTACCCCCATTCCCTGTCATATAAAATTGCATGAACACCTGAAATTCGTGACAAGGATTTGAGGAATGAACACTTTAACAATTCACAATAAAGCTACAAAAAAGCTGTCACCGCCGAAATTGAAAGGCAAGATCAAGAAACCCAGCTCGAACCTTGATCGCAAGTAAAAAAGGCCGCAGGTAATATTGTATATTATCAAAAACAAAAGTCTATTGCCTCACTCGGAATGAGATTACATTAATGAATGCCTAACAACAATAATAATAATAACAATAATAATAATAATAATAATCAAAAACAAAAGTCTATTGCCTCACTCGGAATGAGATTACATTAATGAATGCCTAACAACAATAATAATAATAACAATAATAATAATAATAATAATAATAATAATAATAATAATAATAATAATAATAATATGATAAGAATAATAATAATAATAAAAACAATAATAATAATAATAATAATGATTAAAATAACCCTCGTTGTACCCAAATAAGGTTTAACGCACTGGAAGTCCAATAGAATTGGTCAAAAACCTTTATAATAAATTTAAAGGCATTCAGGGTTATTAAACACGCATTTAATTGTTCACATACTTTTGTTATATACGGCTGAAATTGAATGAAACTTATGTTGGCATGCATTACAGATGAAAAACAATTTTTCTTTGCCTGTCATGTTGTTAAAAATTAAGGATAACGAGTTGTCGATATAATGAGCTGTCGGTATAATGAGTTGTCAATACTAAGAGTTGATTGTATAATGAGTTGTCGGTATAATGAGTTGTTGGTATAATGAGTTGTTGGTATAATGAGCTGTCGGTATAATGAGTTGTTGGTATAATGAGTTGTCGGTATAATGAGTTGTCGGTATAATGAGCTGTCGGTATAATGAGTTGTCGGTATAATGAGTTGTCGGTATAATGAGTTGTCGGTATAATGAGTTGTCGGTATAACAAGTTGTAGGTATAATGAGTTGTCGGTATAATGAGTTTTGCGGCTAAGTGGGTTGTCGGTTAATGAGTTTTATAATGAGTTATCTGCACCACAAGTATCTGCCATATACTCACTTATATTATGTTTAATTGATGATATATTATATTGGATATATTTTTTACTCATGCATCGTGTTAATTGAAAAATGCTCAATTTTTTATAATTTATGAAGCCATTCGTTAAAAAAAAATTAAGAATGTTTTTTTCAAAACCACATGCCAATTTTAGTGCTGTCTAGGTAAATAATATCCTTCAAGTCTCCATTATATTAAACAATTAAGGGGACCGCCCTAGCATACGAAAACTTCTACAGTTATTATCCGATTGTCATGAAACTTCACATACATACGTAAAATGTAAAAAAAAAATGTTTGCTCCTATGAATTTTTCGGAAAATTGATAGAAAACGTGAAATTCATAGAAAACGGCTAAAAAGGGATACTTTAGAAAATCTATCTCCTCCCACAAATATCATCCTACAACATCGAGACACGTATCAATCGATTCGTAAAGACCATATCTATTGACTCTAACATCACTTTTTTTCATTTTCCATCTAGTTTCTTTTTATTGCGTTTTTTTCTATTTTTCCCATTTTTTTCTCATTTTTCACCCCTCCCCCCCCTTCTCCCCCATATAAAAAACGAACCAGAAATTCAAAAAAGTGATGTTAGAGTCGATAGGCCTGGTCTTTACGAATCGAATGGTATATGTCTCATTGCTGTAGCTTAAAAACTGTAGGAGGAGATAGATTTGCCGTGAGAGCAGTATGAGGTTTTCAGTACGGCCAAAAGACTGCCCGCGCGGCACTTAAATAGACATAAAATAGTCAAGCAGTCAAGATACCGTAACTTAGCCTTAATAGCCTTAAACCATTCAAGAAGGTATGGAGCAACTGGCTGCACACCTTTCACGTCGCTGTCATGATGGGCACTGAGAGGTTTGGCTTCAGCTCGCAGTTTTAGTAGTCACGCCCCGTAATTAGTGCCTTAGGAATTACTTAAGGCCGCCCCCACCCTCCCCCCGTTCTATGGGGCGTGGTGCAGTAGAAAATGGAGGTACAAAGATGTGTGTACCACCAATCGATGCGTAAGAAAGTGCTCTTTCAAACAAGACTATGCATACTTTAGTGCCATGATTGGCTGCTTAATGCCAGGCCTTCCTTTGTGGAGTGACCAGCGCGTCATTTATCCTCGTATAGTTTTGTTAAGGGACCTAAAACCCGCCTCCCTTTGAGGAGCTGTCACAAAGTCATTTTTCGACGTACAGGGACGATACTTATACCGTTCGATGCGCAAGAAAACAACCTTTAAGATGAGATAAGAAACAGAAAAACTCAAAATTTTCAAATTTTAGCTAGGGCGGTCCCCTTAAGCCTTTTTACCAGCCTTCGTGATGAATCTAATAAACTACGGAACGCAGACCTTGTATCATTCCTTTAATAATTGAAATATTCTACATCAATTTGTTCAGTCAACTGATTTGTTAACGTCCATCTCGTTAAAAAAAAATCTTACAAAAATCAAGCTTCGCTCCGAGAAAATTGTGAATCTTTGTCCAGTTATATATATAGCGATGACCTTTTTGCTCTTTAAAGGGTCATCGTGACCGAACTTAGTTAAGCAAAAGGTCGTATCAGTATTACGTCAATTCCCTGCTTGATTATTGGTTAGGAAACTTACCAATACTCAGACAGTATAATATTCGGACAGCGAGAATGAGAGATTCGATGAAGAACCACAAAATCTATCATTCTCGCACAACGGTGATTCTCAGTCAGACATTCATATTGAATGTAATTCCTCCACCACCAGTTTTGCCCGTCATTCCGGTACTGATTTAAGCTTCAAATACGCAGAGTTTCCGGCTGAGATTGGAGACCCAAGAAGATCAGCACCCAAAGCTTCATTAGTGCTTCAGCTCTCGATGGAAGCAAGGCGTCCTTGGGATCAAGCACTGGATGATGAGGTCTTCACAGCTGCTTCACGTGGATCCAAATGGTTAATCATTTAAATTATCTCGGATATGCGTCAATTGGGCCCAATTGCCTGTTGAAATTTCCTCATTTTAAGTCCTTCAAATCGATCAGAATTAGTAAAAGAATTCGTTTGGCCATTTAATCTGAGAAGAGCTATGAAATCAGTCGAGAGTTTTTTCAAATATACGTTAGCTTAAGAGCAGCAAAATCAAGCCACTTGTTTGGAGAGCAGAGTTCTATTTAATAGTGAAGTCCGGCAAGGCAGCTGACAGACACTTTGGAGTAGATTAACACTCGCTCGACTGCAAGATTGAAAACCTGACCTAGACCGTCGGGGGCAGGATTTAAACCGATATCTAATACAAGGATGAAACCTTTACTGTGTTTTCTAAAATCAGTCTTGTGTTCAAAAAAACCAAGATGCACGTGAATGTTCGCCTCTAGTGAATTTCTTATTACGATTGAAAGACTGGATCTATACATCGGTAGACAGATTTATGCACCTAAATATTTTTTTATTGACAGCAACGTAAGATGTCATGAAAATGGGAACTATTAATAAATATGTCAGTTAAAAACAGCGGGATTGAAAATTTGAATTGATTGTAACGGGACATTTTAATTTTAAACTTTACCCCAATCATTCTCAATTTTGAATGATTGGGGTAATATTTTCATCAAACATTAAGAAAATGTGTAGTTGCATTCTCTATTAATGGCGTACATAGAATTTTTCTTCCCTATTTCTTTAGAATATATGAAAAAACTTCTATCTTGTTAATTAACTTCTTACTTCTTGTTTAAAAAATAGCATAATAACCTGAAATTACATTGCGGGAAACATTTAAGTTACTACATGTTGGCGAGTAAATGTTTATTGCTAAAAGAACTCGTATATTGAAAATGTTCACTCGAAATTGCATCCCCATTGTATTCGTCCCTGGGACCGGAATTTAGCTGAAGCAAACCAGCACAAAGTTAGGGTCACCGCACAAAGCATGGAATGATAATAAATCCGAATCTGGTATTGTAAAAGAGATAAAAACTAATACGGACTTGTTATAAGTTTCGTTGTGGCGAAAACAACGACAAGAAAGTTCCTTCCAAAGAAACGAGGGGCAAAGGGAAACTTTTTCATAGACCGGACTAACTTCAGTGGACAATGATTATCTCAGCGAAGACTTCTGTAAGAAGACCAGAAGCTCCTTTTTTGTTGCGACGTGACCAATGTTGTTGACATTTGAAATCAAAGGCTTCGCATGATGAAGTCCGCATTACGTCTATCAGTGCAGCAGGCTTTTCATCAAGTCTTTTCAGGCAAAGGCTCTGCTTATTATCTTTAACTGAATTAAACTCAGTGTCACTAAACGCACGAAGCACACGCACGCATGCAGAACAGGAAAAACAGCTACCGATATAAAAAATTTTAAATACAAAATTTTAAAAGCAAAATTTAAATGTATTTATATGTACATGCTTTTATATATATTCGGCAGTGGAAAAAATTATTCTGCGTTGTGCAAGGTGCAAAGCATCATCTCTCCAGTATACAGTACAAATTCATAGTCAACCGAATACAATGGCTTTATATTATTGTCTTACTGAATTAAAATAAAAATTCCTAATGAACGGCTTGTGAACACTTATTGATAAGTCATTCACTACAACATGCAGGGTCCTTATTTTCATGTACTTATATGAATATGAAGTGAAGTCTCAAAATTGATATCGAGAACGAAGCTTTTTGATGTTCTTTCTTTTCCTAACTCGTTTATAAGCAGCGTACATGATAGGGATTATTGTTAATGTAATTTTTTGAAACCTTTTGAGATATTGTTATGGATATAATGAACTTTCAAAGTTGCCTACAATATCGCATAGGTTTTGTAGGAAACGGATGAATGATAATTGAACACTGTGTTGCACTACAATTTTTCATATGAAGAAAGTGGATTATCAACGTGCTGGAACCATGACAAGTACACTCATGGACGTTAACACTTGATTGAGTTGAGATTTGAGGCTTTCCTACAAGAACCTAGTAACATAGATAAATAACTAATATAGTACTTAACATAAAGTGCATACATAAAAATGAAATATAGATATTGGCAAATATTATTCCACATTATTTATTTACAAATTTATATCGCATCCTGGCACCATGCACACTTGCGCTCCGGCTTTTGCGGTATGATTATCATCGAACTAAATCCTATCACACATTTCCCCCGGCAAACTTTAACCTAAAATGACAATTTGTTATTTCGGACAATAACAATTTTTAAAATAAATTTTATTATTATTATTAAGTTTTCGCCTAATAATATTACTTAATTAATTATTAATTAATTATTAATTCATTAATAATGATTTCTATCCCTTACAACACACAAAACGATCTTGAAAATTGTTAAAACTCTGATTCTTTGATGGTCTACTATATCATTGCAAGTAATTTTTTTCTACATATGTCAAATTATTTTTAAAGTTACAGAACTAATTCTTCTCTTTTTCTTATTTATTATCATGCAAGCATCCCGGTTGACTTCTTGTGTAGAATATTTTTGCCTTGCATTTCAACATTTTCACCTCGACTAGGACGCGATATAAATAGATGTACGTTGAATTTTGTTCTAGAATTTTTCGTAGCAAACAGCGGTCAAAAAATCATATAGTGAAGCATCCCAAAGCAGTGAAAGACACAATGATTTTGATTCTCTGCTCTGGATAATTTGTGTAGAAGCTCCTTCTCTATGATTTTACTGAACTTCATTTAATGGTCGGTACTTTAATTCTATTTGGTCTGGTAGCGAAGCGGTCTTATAGAGGGTCAGGTTTTCCGCGGAGGACTTGTGTAAAATTTCTCATGTGGATAGGCCGCGGCAAAAATAATAAAAAAATGGTTTCAATAAGATAGTGGTTCATTCGATGTTAAACATGCAGCCAAATGCACACCATCCGTTAAACAAAATTATTAGAATAGAAAGAATCTCAATTTAATTATAATAGATTTAATTAGATTAGAGATTTAATTCTATTCTATTCGATTCTATTCTATTTAATTAATAGATTTAATTAGAATAGATTAGAATCTCAATTTAAGTAGTTGGTCAAGAACAGATAAACGAATATTGCCTAAATTACCATTGATTTTACAACCAGTACAACCACTATCTTTACAACCTGTAACATTTATATCAGTGAAGCATTCGTGACCTATTACGCTCCCGCTCACCCAATTCATCTTAATTAAAAATCGAGTGAATACAAGGGAATGTAGCCTTGACAGAACAACACAATTATCTATGATTGAAGAAGTCCTGGTCTCATAATTAATTTATTCTCGTTCTCTACGAGAACTGAGAAAATGAAAGTATAATTTACTAGCAAAAAATTCATGTGGGAGAGGAAAGAGATTACTACTAGACTTTCCGAATAATTTTACACTATAAACAAACAATAATCGGGAATTACTCGTACATAAATTCTGATCCGTGTAAACATCGAACATTGATAAACACGACAGGAATTGCCAATAAAAAGTAAGGAAATTATTTGAGGGAAGTCTGTATGAGGCAGCCAGCGTCAGTGACGATAAAAACTACCATTAAGAACTTGTGCTCCGACGAGCGCGTCCAGCGAAAATATTTACGCGAGTATCGGCGCCAAATTAGCGTTTAGTGCGCGGACGCTTGCCCGAGAGCGATGCGTACGTCGGTTTCTTCGTTTGAGGAACTTCGTCAATCAGTCAAGCTGAGGTGCAAATATGGGTAAGATGCCAGGGAATGGCAGCACCCAAACTCAGTTCCTAAGCATGTAGCTGTAAATCTAAGCAGAAACTCTAAGCAACAAGGTGTATTCGTGGAAATTAATGACAACCGTGTCCTATTTTGGATGATGATCATGTATTTAAGTGTTTACTGTACAATCTTTACCATTTATCATTTACCAAGTTTGGTTAATTTAGACTAATGATTGAGTGATATGCATACTTCTTCTTATGCTGGGGCCCACTTATGGTATTTTAATATTCAGTTATGAACGTCTACAAATAAATATAAATGCTTTTAGCCTCTCCAGAACGCAATTCTTGTTAGAAATACATCACAAAAAAATAAATTCTCATTGTCTTTGAAGCTTCGGAAATGTAAGGATTCATAAGCAAACAAGACTGGAGAAACTGCGTTTAAGCTCTATTTCTATTTTGACTCACTTAATTTTCCTTATGCTTATTTTTTTCTAATTGCAAGTTGACTCATTCTCTAACACGGAGAAATTGACTTATTCTTTAACACGGAGAAATTGACTCATTCTCTAACACGGAGAAATTGACTCATTCTTTAACACGGAGAAATTGACTCATTCTTTAACACGGAGAAATTTACTCATTCTTTAACACGGAGAAATTGACTCATTATTTAACAAGGAGAAATTGACTCATTCTTTAACACGGAGAAATTGACTCATTCTATAACACTCTCTCAGGCGTGTTCACATGGCATATCCATGTTAGTATTCTTAAACTTCGCATTAGTATTCCTGACAATGAAGATAAGTTTTAATAGTTTCGGAAATTAAATTACCGTTTTTAAAGTTAACCTATATTAGAAATCGGAAAGTATCAATATTAGCCTTCAGAAATTTAGCTTTTAGCTACATTTCGTAAATATTAGAGCTGCGTGTAAGGTAGAGCTCATGCAGTGCATGTCCTATTCGAAGTTTACAATCGGCTATCACCAGCGGCTAGCGTGAGCGCTGAATTCATCCGAAATTATACAGCAATCTATTCACCATTCAACCTATCAGGATATCTTAGGATTCTGGCGGAGAATATCTCTGCAATATTCGTGGTAGGGATATTTTTTTTCAGAGAGAATAAATCAAATATTAGTCTTGCACGTGGTCTCCCAAAAGGCGGCAGATGTAAGGTGCCAAGGCCGGGATGGAAAAAGGCATGCTCTTTGATCTACAAAAATTGTACATGTGAGGCTACAGGTCACCTTATCGAATTCCATAGAAGATGAAAGCAATAAATTGAATAATAAATAAAAAATATGAGCGAAGCCTAATTGCATGACGACGAAGGTTTCGTTTCCTAACTCATTATTAATACCAAATAATTTTCATTGTAATAATAAAGATATAAAATATAATTTGAAAAAAAATCCGCATAATTTTTAAACTTTATAATCAGTTTTAATTGAAGAAAAAATTAATTGCGTTATAAATTGTAAATGATGCGAGCTAAATTAAGTTTGCGAATAAAAGATCGGAAAGCAATGCATAATTTTCTAATGGAAAACTGCACGAAACCCCTTATTTAAAGTTTTTTTAGGAATATTATGCATGAATGAACATTGCCAGAAAATTTAGTTTCACATGAGTATAAAAATCACCGTAGAAATAAAGAAGTTTGTCTTTCACATGTTACCAGTTTCAATGTAATTCGAGTAAATGTTTTCAAACGATCCGTCTGCTTCTTCACTCATATATTAATTAGGTCGAAAAAACACTTTGGAAGCATACCTACGGAGAAGGTGTAGAGTGTGTAGGTGTAGAGTGCTTAATTGCACGTTACGCAAAATATAGAAATGAAGTAATTAGTGCATGTTAATTCACACATGCAAGTAAAATTTCGAATGTTTCACGGTATAAAATGATGACACACTCAAAAAATGCAGGGTCACACTGTCCGAATATTGAAACACTTTCATAACCACTGCACAAAGCACAGTTCACAAGCAAAACGCCCGTATCTCTGATTTGTCCTTTTGCCGGACCAAACTATATAGGTCATTATGATCCATAAAAAAAGCAAAAAATATAACTCAGTACTCCCTGCAGTGAGTGACAGAGAGCGAATTATCTCGTCGACGAAAACGTGTCACGGACGGACAGACGGACATGGCGAGCACAATAGTGCCTTATACTAATATATAATATACATAATATATAACTCAGTACTCACTGCAGTGAGTGACAGAGAGCGCATTTTCTCTTCGATGAAAACGTGAAGTCACGGACGGACAGACAGACGGACATGGCGAGCACAATAGTGCCTTTTTTCCATAAATGAGAAAATGCGCTAAAAGACATCGTTACTTGCACTAATTTTCAGAAATTTCTTTGTGCGAAGCGTGATTTCTTTCTCAAAATGAAACTCACTGAAGAACTGAAATCCATCGATAGAACGTTATAAACGTTCGTTAACGACTATAAAACCGAATGGCAAGTTAAATGTAACACCAAGCAAGTTACAATATAATTGTTATTTGTAGGGTTTGGATTTGAAATATTAAGTCTCTAAATCAAGCATTCCACGATGTCCGTTTTTTTTTTCTTCTCATCACTGAACAATGGTCGATAAAACCATAAAATTGTCGCTTATTCAGTTCGGTTTTATTTTGAATATTGTATTTGTGCACGACGTTATAGAAGGAAAAAATTATAAACGAATAGCACCCAAAGAAAAAACAAAACTGCGATTTAAATACCCGTTGTGGACATTTCCAATTCCAGGAAAATATAAATTTATAAATTACCGGGGCATTGAAATCAAAGGTTCAAGGTTCTTCATTATTGAATTCGAATCGTACATCTTATCTCTAACCCAATTGGCATGATAATTTTTATTCTTGCAATGAGATGACCTCTCGAATTTAATTAAAGTAACCGGTCAAGTCACCGGTTGGTTAAGGTAATATTATGGTATTTAATTAAGGTAACCGGTTGGTCCCTCCTACACGTCCACTAATTATCTTCTGTATGGACATTATGCATATACGATGCTTAGGTTTGATGTATTCACTTATAATATTTAATTTGATGAAGATGGAAGTAACCGGATTTTGAATCTAAGTAAAGACAATTCATGAACTTCGGAATGCAAATAGGGGAACTCTAGCATAATGTGAGAACGCGTGTGAAGGTCTTTTTAGGAATATTATGCATGAATGCACATTTCCAGAAAATTCAGCTTTATATGAGTATAAAATTCACCGTAGAAGTAAAGACGATCGTCTTTCAAACGAGTATGTTACCAGTTTTAATTTAATTCCCTTAAGCAGAAACATAAATAAGCGCGAGAACGAAATACTTATCACTTCGTAAATAAATTATCACTTCATTCTGCACATAACAAAAACAAAGTATTAAACACAATATTTTTACAAGTATTAAACACAAAATATTTAATAAACACAATATATCTACTTACCGACCCCTCATCGGTGTCAGCCCAGCCACCGACCCTCATCGGTGTCAGCACAGCCACCGACCCCTCATCGGTGTCAGCACAGCCACTGACCCCTCATCGGTGTCAGCACAGCCACTGACCCCTCATCGGTGTCAGCACAGCCACTGACCCTTCATCGGTGTCAGCACAGCCACTGACCCTCATCGGTGTCAGCACAGCCACCGACCCTCATCGGTGTCAGCACAGCCACCGACCCCTCATCGGTGTCAGCCCAGCCACCAACCCCTCATCGGTGTCAGCCCAACCACCGACCCCTCATCGGTGTCAGCCCTGCCACCGACCCCTCATCGGTGTCAGCCCAGCCACCGACCCCTCATCGGTGTCAGCCCAACCACTGACCCCTCATCGGTGTCAGCCCAGCCACCGACCCCTCATCCGTGTCAGCCCAACCACCAACCCCTTATTGGTGTCAGCCCTGCCACCGACCCCTCATCGGTGTCAGCCCTGTCACCGACCCCTCATCGGTTTCAGCCCAGCCACCGACCCCTCATCGGTGTCAGCCCAGCCACTGACCCCTCATCGGTGTCAGCCTTATTTAAACACCATAGTTCGATGCGAAATAGAAATAGGAGAAAAATACGGCTTTTTAACACGAAATCTTCAACACATTTGGGGTGCATTTTTTTCGATCAAGCTCATCGACGATCGCCTTGTTCTTATAACAGCTTATGTAGCTGAGGTCAGAATCTTGGAATCAAATTTAAATAATTTCGAAATAGCGATGGTTACTCATATTGCAACCGAGATAGTCCAACGATTTACGATATTGAAGATTTCATATCGAGTCTTCCAGCGCAGTTGTTCTAAATGAACTCAATCGATGTAAATTGAAGTCACCGTCCAACCAAGAGGAAGAAATAAACAACCACAGTGAGGAACTAGTGACCGTATCGAAGGCCGGCATTGAGCTATCGTTCGGCCGCTGATAATTCGGTCTTGGTTTTCAAAAGGTTTTGTGTTGCTCGAGGCATAGAGTCAAAAGAACGAAGCTACTGAATGAGGGTAAGGGGCGTATCGCTCGCCGTAATGGAATCCAGACAAGTACCATATTTTCTTGAAGAGCCTGTGCTTAAGTCTATTTGTTTCCGCAACGTAGGAGGCATTTGAGTACGAACCTAAAAATAGACAAACTATTATAGGTAAAGTGGGTCTTGCATCTAATTTCGCAAGAGGAGAAAGTTGCTTTTTTGGTGCCTGAAAGACGATTTTTATTATTCTCATAGAGAATGTAATTCTCAGAATATGTATGATATTAGTTGAATTTTGGTTTACGCTAAGGACAGGTCGTACGCGCTAACCAAGCCTTCGCCAAGCCTACTTATATTATTTAGATCCATGACTGCGATTATACGTCTTTTTATATCTAGGTCAACATTTATAAATATTATTTGTAAATTTTATATAGATAGGTTAACATCTACCTTGCACTTTACACCTGCCTTAAAAACAACAACTTAATTAAATTTACGTGAAACTATAATTTACATATTCAAAATATGTAAATTATACCCGCTGTTCATGTCCTGAAAAGACATAAAGATGACAGTACTCTTGTCTAATATAATAGACAAGACAGTCTGAAGGGAGCCAGTGGATGCATTGTACCTCGATTTTGCCAAAGCATTTGACAGTGTTCCTTATGAGTGGCTGTTGCGTAAAGTGAAGTCTTTGGGAATTGAGGGAAACGTACTCCAATGGATCAGAATTTTCTAGTTGGTAGACGACAACGTGTCAGTATTAACGGAACCGTGTCAGACTGGGCATCAGTGCGCAATGGCGTGCAACAAGGAAGCGTTCTTGAGCCTATTGTGTTCGTTGCTGTTTTAAACGATCTGCCAGAAGTAGTGTCCAGCGTGTGCTCCATGTATGCCGCTGACAAAAGTTTATAATACAGTGAAGGATGCTTCAATTAAAGTTAAATTGAAAGATGATCTTGATGGTTTAGTTAGACGGGCTGATACATTAACAACTGCTTTTCAATACGAACAAGTGTAAAGTACTTTCCTCTGTAATAAGAATGAACTGTAAGATTACAGTATGAGAAGACAATGTTGCAACGATCGAGTAATGATTGAAAAGTCTAGCGAAAAAAGATTTGGGACAAGGAGCTGAAATTTTCCGGGCAAATTGAAACGCAAACTAATAAATAAAATAATTTTTTGGACTAATCATACGCTCATACGAGTTCCTAGATGCAGAAGCGATGAAGCAGTTGTTTGTTGCTATTGTGCGCCTGAACCTATAGAGTTTGGAAACGTCGTGTGGTCACCGAGACTTGAAAAGGACAAAAATTTATTAGAGAGGGTTCGAAGACGTGCAACAAGGATAATGCCAGGCTTGAAGGGTGTGTCCTATGAAGAAAGATTGATTATGAAGCTTCCAAGCCACCGTTAACGCCATCTGCGTGATGACCTCATCGAAGTACCTATACAAGTATACTCTTGGTTTATACAAGGTCCCAGATGGTTTGCTAGAATTTGAAACAAGAAATAACACCAGGGGCCACGACTATAAACTAAAAAACTGCGTTGCAATTCATCGACGCGACACCATTTCTTCTCGCTTCGAATCACCGACATGTGGAACAGCCTCCCTGATGACATCGTTGACGCTCCAACTCTGAACGCATTCAAGAACAAACTAGATAAAGTTATAAAGAAATATATGTTCAGACTTGAAATGTTTAGCACCATATCGATCTTGGTATAAGTCTAGTGGCCATTTAAAACTATCGTCAGTTTTGAAAAGGTCCGGTCCGTCAAAGGACCTGTTTTTAGATCTTCTGTGGACAAGTCACAAAAAGTACAAGAATCGGGAGCGCAGCCGTGCACCACCAATTTTGTCCACCAATAAGCCCTGAATCGAACGCCTTGGATCTCTCTGGACCTACACCAATCAGCCGTGCACCACTCGGCTTTGTCCTCTTCCGGCCTTGACCACCACCTGCCGCGCACCACAGGCCGCGGATCGAATCTGACTTCCGAGCATCGTTAAATTACGTAATTTTACGTTCACCGCATCTGAGGTTAGGTTTCAGATAGCTTAGTTCTGTTCCAAAATATATCGTCCTTCGGCAAGTGGCCGTTCGACCGAGGGCTGGTTCAACGCACGGCCCAGATACGGACGGCTTGAAGTGTTGAAGGCTACGTTCCGGAAGGCAGAAATCATGAAGGTCCATTACATCCAGGACAGTGCATGGTGGTCTTCGGCAGGCGACCCCAAGAATCGGTGACAGGCCACATCAAGCCTATTCTTCAGCGCCGACATCACTATGATATGATATGATTGTTGTCACCACATATGGAACTACATATTATTGATATGTCCCACATATGTGTGCATGGTGCATATCAAAAGATATGATATGATCGCATGTGCACCACATGCGATCATATCAGCAGCATAAGTACCGTGTGAAGCAGGGATAAGGTGTGAAGCAGAGGTAAGGTGTGAAGCAGGGATAAGGTGTGAAGCAGGGATAAGGTGTGAAGCAGGGATAAGGTGTGAAGCAGGGGTAAGGTGTGAAGTAGGAGTAAGGTGTGAAGCAGGGGTAAGGTGTGAAGCAGGGGTAAGGTTTGAAGCAGTAGTAAGGTGTGAAGCAGGGGTAGGGTGTGAAGCAGGGGTAAGGTGTGAAGTAGGAGTAAGGTGTGAAGCAGGGGTAAGGTTTNCAGGAGTAAGGTGTGAAGAAGCCAGAAAATGGTCACTAATTATTTTTATAAGACTAGCGCTGCGTGATCAGAGCTGCAACACGTGTAGGATTTACACGATATATAGGTACACGAATTCATCAATAAATTTGAAATCCAAAAACTATGAATGATGGGAAACTCCAGTTTTAATTTAAATTGAAGATTTAGAATTATTTATCTATTTAGATAAATATTCTAGTTGATATGTAACCGTCCCTTCCAAATTCTCCATCTGGAAGTAACGTATGCTAATATATTTTTTTAACATAATAACTCAATTCAATAGGAAAATACCAGCACTACGGCGAAGAGCAATTTCGCGAGCGTCAAACATTCAATTTATCAGATTTTTCTGTGAAATACCTAAATTTGTATTTTAGGGTGGATCAATGTTTTTCGGCAGAAACCAATAAAAAATATATAATGCATTGTACTAAATAATGAACGCTCTAATGCTTAATTTTGATGCAAAATAAGCTTAGCGTATATACTGAAACAGATCTGTTGACTACTTTTTTGAAATACGCTCATCACGCTTCATCAATTGAGACCACGTCTGTGGACATTGCACAATTATAAACACAAACTGTCTGGTATTTGGAAATGCATTCATTATCGCTTCATTAGAGCGAGTGCTCGTTGCCGCTGTATCGCTCTAATCAAGCGAGTTGTTTCCTTCTTGCTCGTCGAGGGCTTCTGGACACAAGTGCCCTCGGTCCTGTGAGGAGGGGAATGAGAACAAGGACCCTCTATCGCTCTGGATCAGTACCACTCAAAATGTGGAACGCAAACAGCTAAATTTTGATGCCCTTAAATTTTATGGTCACATATAAATAAAAAAGTATTTTGATCAAAAATAATTTGCCATTACTTATGTTTAGTTACTTATAGCTGTATTAATTACGACTGATTTTGATTATGCTTAATTACTGGCAAACACACACCTATTTTTATCGCTGACGTTATAATATAAACTTCAATCAACGATATCAACGATAAAATAAACTTTAAGTAATATTTATGATACTTGATTTTAAAATTAATGAGCTAGACCAATCCTAATTGAAATCGCTTACGACCGATATCCACTGCACAGGATTTCATTAAAGTTTTCCACACTCATATTATCTTTCCACACTAAATGTTTTCCAGCTTATTTAATGCAATAAATAATAATAATATTGAAATAATCTTAACAATTTTCAAATAAATTAATAATAATTAAACATTTTAATGTTATTAAATAAAATCTGCATCTGGAATAGTGTGCGAAAATGCTTATTTGCACATAAAAGTTTGTTAAAATCAAATGGGTTCACTCTTGAGATTTGTTTCCACCCTTTGGTCCGGTTTTGGAAGACAGACCAGAAAAAATATCAAAGTTTTCGCACACGTAACTCAATGAGCTATTTTCATGATCGTTCGAAGAGCTACAATGTTGTTCATTTATGGATTATAAGACACGGCAGAAAATGATGCAAGTTTGAGGATCATATGGAAATCTATTCCAATTTACACTAATGTATTGAAATTATGTCTGTTTCGTAATGAATTTAGACATAATAATGATGCTCGTACGCATTTTTAATGTCAGTTTACTATTGATAAAACAAATAGATCAGTACTCACTGAAGTGAGTGACAGAGAGAGTCACAGACGGACGGACATGACGAGTAAAATAGCGCTTTTTCATAAATGAGTTAATGCGCTTAAAAGTGAAGGCTAAGCATAGGGCTCTTGATGGGTATTTTTTTAATTAAACGTTTCGTTAATTAGGTCCCACTCAAGCTCTTTATTGCGAATAAGAGTTGATTTGATGATGCGTATCTTCACTCGGTTATGCGTGACTTGCAAAGGATGGTAGAGCTCATATTTTTATTTTGTGAAGGAACATGCAGTTTATTCAAGCATCATTAGAGATGAACGAGTACAGTAAATCATTCAAAAATATTTTTTACCCACTTATTTTGTTTTGTTTTTGTGTACCCAACAATATAAGACTTTGTCTATATGGTTTTCATGTTGCAGCTTCAATGAAAAACTGTATTACCGTACCCTGTTTTTGTAGCCACGTGGGAAAAGCTTTTCATTTTCTAAATGAATAAGAAAACTAGCGCGTTATAGGAACAAAGTGAATTAAAATAATCAAGTGGTTTATAGAAAATAGCTAAATTGCATTGTTGTATTCGTAAGGCTATGTCTAATAATATTATTTAAAAAAAATTCACTTAATTCTAAACAAAATCTTGTGGAAGTTTCAACTCAACTCTAGATCGTCGTGTCGGCTTTCGCACACAGAGCCCACTTGAAGTTCAATTTGAATGGAGCATGGATACTCTGTTGCAGTTCAGGCGCTCGAACCGTCATGAGTTTGACTGCAAGAAAATATCAATTAAGAAAAAGAGCACTAGACTTAAATTTTACACACAACTTGATATATTTTCGAATTTATCGTGAGATGAGAAATCCGTGATCAACCTGAAACGGATTGTGAATTAATAGCCCCCGAAATCCGGTGATTTACATATTATGAAGCGAAGAAGGTTATCACTGAAACAAAATTGTGACAGTACATTGACGTACAACATTGATACAATCTATGTATTTCCGGTATTAATAGCATCGCTTGACCCACCATGTCAACTTATTGTCTTCAGCAACGGAATTGAAAAAAGTTGTTAACATGAAAAAATACGTAGGAATTCCCGTGCAATTTCATTTATTAGAAATTTCATACTAGAAATTACTCACCTTACAATAATGGAAACCCAGATTTTGAAACGAGCCAAATAACTAATCTAATTGCATCCCACTCAAATTATTATCATACGTTCCTCGTTCATGATTCACAACCAAAATTAACTGATAAATATAATAATTGTGACTATACTAGAACGTAAAATTTAGTCTATATACAAGTGTAGAATAACTACCGTGAAGTGCTATACCTTACACCTCGTAGCCCTCACGGAGCCAACTGTTGCTCATGTCGACCGTTCCAATATGTGATTTTCTTATAGCGGCTGCACGGCAAGGTTCGCATGAGGAAGCAGTCATTGATACGTTGCTGGCTGTCAATGCCTCCCATCATCAAAGGCATTTATAAGTAGTCACATTTTTCGATGCATAATGACAGCCCGAAACTCAGTTTGTTTTTACTTCTCTTTGACGGAATCATGCGGTCGTTATATTGACTAACACAGATGCAGTGTTGGTGACCAGTCCGGGACAGATATGTATGGCAGTTTGCAATCGGCCTTCCATTTGTAAATGTGATAGGGGCAAGGAATTGGCATTCGCATCTACATAGATCATGAACATTGCTTTTTTTGTTATGATTTGCTCATGATGTGATAATTTAAATGTGATCAATAGTTGATCAACGCAATTGGGGATTCATTCAACATTTATTTTCGGCGAGCTTCTCTCAACTTCCATCTTTCCCAAAAAATGTTTTTTTAACATGACAACTAATGCAGCAATCAATTTTTCAAACGTTAAGAATTTTTTTTGTGTTATAAAAAGAAATTATATGCATCTCTGAAATTACGTTCGCATTACAGTCATAATACCCACTGAGCAGGAAATTACCAGTAGATATTTTATTGTTAGCATCTTTTCTAAATGATCCTAAGTAATAAAGGAAATAATAACAAAATTTCGGTGATATCTATTTGGATACTTCCTTGAAATTAGTTAGGTGAGAAATAATAACTGTGTGGAAAGCTAAATGAAAGTCAATGCAGATTTTATTAACAAGTATTATAATAGAATCAATTTATTATTACACGATTACCATTCCGTTAGTCAAATTAAATTTTGGTTATCGACTGGTGAATGCCATGCGTAGGAAAGGATTTAATTTAAAATTTAGATTCATCTACAACTTTCAGTTAAATTTTCAAATAATTTCGTTGGTAATTTTGATACATTTATGATTTGAACTTTTTCGACTGCATTCTCGTTCCATCAAAGTTTCACCGACCAACAATTTACAAATTTTTTATGCCATTTCCACTCGAAACATTCAGACCGTACTCTGGGGAACCTTATTTTGTAAAAAATAAATTTCACAACCACTTTTAGACCATCGGTAACATAACCTAACGTACGTTATGCGTGTTTTGATGCAATTTTTCAATTGGAAACAATGCCATAATGGCTCCGGTAATGGAACATTGAGAAAAGATGTGTCTAGAGCGATGAATTAAAAGAAAAATTTCATATACCTCACGATAATTATGCATATTCGTGTTAATGCATATTTTCCTTAGGCGCTAAGTGTTTGTCGAAATTTTTCATGTTTGATACTAAATACTCAAGATCATTTTACGCCTATTCAATATACGGATATTATATGCGAATGTTACAAAGTTCTAATACTGTTGTGGGAGAGCTTCCAACATATTTAGGCTATCGTCAATTTTTGACGCGATAGTGAAAATAAAAGCTTCCACGAATCTAGGGGTACAAAAGTTTACTCGGAGACTCCAAAAACCAATGCGCATTATATCAAGGTAAGAGTACAGCATACAAAAATGAGACCTTGTTAAAATCTGCAAGGAACACTAACCCTAATCCACTTGTCGTACACCATTGAAACACAATGCGAAAATGCACGAACAAACTACCAGAAGCGCGATGAACGCCTAACTTCGCAGTAGAAGCATCGGTCTCCAGGTGTATTTCCCGGCCAGCGTGAACTACTGTACTACATGAAGTATCTGTTTTCACTCGTATAAAGCTTGGGCTCTTCACTTCCTCCAGTGCATTGGAAATTCAAGGTGTCTCATTGGAAGTTCTCGTAACCATTAGAGAGAAGGTAAGTCTGGTGCCCACGTCCACCTGGAATAAGCATTAAATACACGAAGTAGCATAATGTTCTTATCAACCTATACGCTCTTGCCACAAAAATGAGAAAATTACGGGGTGTACATCAGCAATTATCCTATGCATTTCAACACGGTGGAAATTGTGCCAAACTATCTAATACAAATCCAAGCAAAAAGTATCGACATTTCGTACAGACATCATTTGCTCTCAAGGCTTACCCGCCACTCAAAGAGAAAAGGAAGGTCACTGCTACGGTAATCTAACAACCATAGGATCGATAAAATTACTAAACAATGTTCCAAAATTCACGCGACACGAGATTGCAGTCGCCCTCAACGCTGATCATTAAAAAGAGACAGGTCGAATACAACGCATCCTACTCGTCGCCAGCGTGAACCTGGACAAACAAAAGACAGACGTATAGCGCAGCTACAATACTACTGATTAAGATTAGTTTTATGGAATTGCTGATAGTGCTTTTAGTGGGAAAAGCAGATAATAAAAAATATACTATAATTAGGTTGTGAGTAAAATTCAACGCTCATATTAGCTCTCGTTCGAAATCGGGAAAAAGAAGATCAATACATTTCGACATTTACATATTTCCTGTTATTTATATATGGATATGCCATTTTAGCCGATTCCAGGGAATTCGATGCATCACTTGAATACTTGATGCTAATGAGTTCCGTCCTCTGATGAATTTTCACAGAAAATTAGGAGGAAGGTGGTGTTTAAACTCTTGCAATTAGAATATATTCCAATTTACGGAAGCAATAACAACAGTAATGCAGCCTTTAAACGGAGTTCTTGAAATTACATAAATAAGACAACTGCGAGAGAATGTTTTATCAGGTTGCCAGCTTTCATTTGAAGAATGTTTGAAATTGAATGATACAGTGATTAATGTCACTCTATTGCTGGAATCGAAGATTTCACAGAAATTTGAAGCAAAGAACTCGCAACAGAGAAAAGATTCTAAAGATATGGTAATTTTTTTACCTATTCGTTGCTTTTAAATCTATTGAAACGAATAGATTCTCCAAGGAACGAACAATTGAACAAATTACGTTTGAATTCAGAGCAAGTTCAGCGCTGCATTATTCTCAGGGCGGCGGGTCACAGTGAGCAAGTGCAGCAGACATCAGCCATGGCAGGATGAAATGATCTTGACGCGGCAAATGTAGAGCTCGTAAAAAATAATGAAGCCATTCTGAGCAAACGCTTGCTCTGTTCTGCAACTCTCATGTGCTGCCTTCTGAAACTATTCTTCTTAATAAGCACCGTACAATTACTAAATACTAAGGGTAATGCCATTTCGATCTACGTTCCGTCTGAACTGAAATTCATGCCGTGCTCCTGAAAATTCCCTGCCTGCTTCTCAAGAAAGCAAGAAATTCACTGAAGAAAATTTGCATGAGATCGGATATGAATTTGAATAATTCAGACACAGGATTTTTCTCAGCCATGTAATAAATTTTCTAAACCCAACTTCCAGCTTGGATTGAATTTCCAAGCCGCAATCGAATGTGTAATTCGATTTAGAGTTTTCATTTGTATTCTCTACTATTTTAGTGCTACTGGGAGTATACTTCAAATTCCAATGAAATATTTTATATATAATGTATTTGTGCATTTTTAAATAGCGTAATCTGCTTACTCTCAGTAAAAATATTTTCAGTTTAGTTTGATAATAGAGTTTGTCAATAATCCTTTGAAGACTTAGGAGGTAATTAAGGCCAGAATAGAGAACCGTATTTTATGGAAGCAGGATTCTTCTTCGGTATCATCTCGGGTTCAAATGGATTATATATAATATATAATGTAATATAATATATAGATA
Source organism: Hyalella azteca (assembly GCF_000764305.2). Taxonomy (NCBI): domain Eukaryota; kingdom Metazoa; phylum Arthropoda; class Malacostraca; order Amphipoda; family Hyalellidae; genus Hyalella; species Hyalella azteca. The sequence goes on along the minus strand of NW_025937347.1, from coordinate 254,587 downwards.
AGTAGTAAGTTTCTAATGCCTTGTTTGATATAGAAGCTTACGCTGCTTTAACGAACTAAAATATGAGTGGCGTTACAATTACATTTTGAATGCAAACTTTTTACAGCATTTCGCATATGAACAGGTGGAATTCATTTAATTGTACTTTAAAAGGTGCATCATATATACCAACGTGGTATCTCAAAATCTTAAGTCCATGATTCAATCATAAAATCATGCAGAACTTCTTGTAGGTTATAAATTGCAACACCATCATAGATTGTTTTTAAATAATCAATGATGTATATAAAAATATCAGTGAGCGAACAAGCATCAACAATACGTACGATTTGCAGAAGCGGTCTTAATTAATGCAGTAATTTTCAGCTAAAGCCCGTTATATTAAATGCATACCAGAATAGCGAATTCCATGCCAAGTGATAGATTGGGGCTCTATATGCACCTCAGGGTATGGCGAATATATTTTGGAAAAGCAATTACTAACAAATAAATATTAAAGTTTTCTTAACTATTATCAAAGATGAAGCATTATTTAGGATTTTCAGATTAGCTGAACGGTGAGTATAGTAGCATTGAAGCTATCATGCCCTACAAAATTAACCAAACTGTTCATAATTTTGTGCGTATTTTAACCGTATTTATAATAATTTCCGCGGCACCGCTCCTTTCCTATCTTTGTGACGAATGACGCATGCTTGGATGAGATTTATACACCTTCAGGGTTTGCTGAATAACGCGATGCAAAATATTTTTTGTCACAATCATGTGGTGTATATCTTGAAGTCTAATCACGACGCTGATAGATGAACAAGAATTGTGCAATGAGTTTTTTTAAGAGATATGAATGAAATTAAAATGAAGAGGAATGAGGTTTATTTCTGGAGTTTAGTTAGGGATGCATTTAGTTTTGGGAATATTGTTTAAGGAGGGATTTATTTTTTATAAAGTTGGTTGTGAAAATATTAGTTACAAATGAAGTTAAAAACCTAATTATCCCTGAGGTTAGGATTGAGTTAACAATGATCAAAGAGGTTGATGCAATCACATTCTGTTAACATTCGTTATATATAATATAATAATTTTTTATAATTTTTGTCACTACCTATGCACGATTTCATATCATGTCACACGAAATTCATACCAATTAAAATATAATTGTGATAAATATTTGTTATTTCTAACCTTTTATTTTGATTACTAACAATTAATTAATTATCTATATGGAATCATGATATCTCAATGTAGGTAGTTGCTAGAATTTTATTTTCTTGCCATAAAATCATCCCTTGGAGCAAACGGTGGCCTCAGATAAGAAGTTCGTTGCGAATAAAATTTGTTGGTAATTGCTTGATTTTCAACAATGATTGAAGCTGAAACGATATTAAATTATTGGTATTATGAAATTATTTTACGTTTTGCTAGGAAGGTGTTCATCGCTGTCCATTCAGGAACACAATGCAATTCTGTGACGCCATGTTGAGAGTGCACGTGTGTAGGAAGAAATACAGAAAAGATTATGAATGCCGAATGTTCTTAGTACATTGTTGCTGTTTTTTCAGGATGTTGACATGCACAAGGGATTGTTTTAGTATTTTCATGGTTGTTGTGAATACTTGTTAATATAACTTTTGTTAACTGCCGAGTGTCACGTGAATTTTTTTCACGCTAGTAAAAGAGTTTTTATGCAGCGTAAATGACAGATATAAAGGTCTTGACGCACCCAATTCCTACTAATATGTACCTTAAAATATTAACGTGCAAATTTGTCTTCGCTTCTATTAGTGGTTTTTACGCATAAATCTAATTGCAACTCACATAAATCGAAATACTTTATTAAGATGTACAGTATATGCAAAAAAAAAAACAAGAAAATTTAATGATCGCATAGTTTATTTAGGTTAAAATAACATGGTCAGCCACACAAGACAGTGCTGAGGAGAGGACGAAGTAATGTTTGTGCAGCACCAAGCCTGCGCTGTTGGTCAGCGTGTGCAGCGACAGTAAATGCAGCGGTCGTGTCTCGCTGGTGCCTAAGCCGTGTCAGCCTCAAGGCAGTGTAGACCTCCAGGCAGTGTAGGCCTCAAGGCAGTGTAGGCCTAAAGGCAGTGTAGGCCTCAAGGCAGTGTAGGCCTCAAGGCAGTATAGGCCTCAAGGCAGTGTAGGCCTCAAGGCAGTGTAGGCCTCAAGGCAGTGTAGGCCTCATGGCAGTGTAGGCCCTGTCTCTTATACACATCTAGATGTGTATAAGAGACAGATATAAGACTTAACGCAGTTGGACTTAACGCACTATATAAGACTTAACGCAGTTGGACTTAACGCACTATATAAGACCTGTCTCTTATACACATCTAGATGTGTATAAGAGACAGGTTAAGACTTATATAGTGCGTTAAGTCCAACTGCGTTAAGTCTTATATAGTGCGTTAAGTCCAACTGCGTTAAGTCTTATATAGTGCGTTAAATATTGACTTTGAGGAAAACTTCGCTGCATGACACATCGTGGAAATTTGGGTGTACACATTTGAATTTACGAGCATTGGCGACGTAAGTGAACTGCAATAAAGTGATGTTGCGTCACAATGGAAGGCGAAATCGAAAAAATTATCAAGACCTATAAATCACTGTTAGGACTTAGGTCATAATGAATCCTTATGAAAAGTGTCATGGAGCTACGTTCGTTAATTTAGATGATATTTCAAGTTCACTGCAAATTTGAAAATCATCCGCAGAATGCCTGTTGCTTCTCCATATAGCCTTATAACTTGAGAACAGAGCCTTTATTATAAATTTCTGCTCAACTATAAGCTTCACTGTTATGTGTTAAGAATATAAATTATATTCAAGGTACCTTCGAATGTATTCAGAAGTCGACAAAATATTTTATGTTCACTACGAATTTTGGGCCCGTATGACCGGATAAGTTAGAAACGAAGGTGAAATAAAAAAATAATCATGGCCCGATCATGACTTTTAGGTCCTAATGAACGCATGTACAAAGTTACATCGAACTACGTTCATTAGTTTGGGAGATATCCTATGTTCACTGAATCTTGGAGACCAGCCCCGAGACCTGCCGCGATTCCGGCCGAATAATATTGTTGTCCGAGAGGTGCATGCAATTCTGTACAGTCGGAGTTTTACAACTGTAAAACTCTGTACAGTTGTTACAACAGCCAGTTGTAATAGCCAGTTTGAATAAAGTAGGTAATATTGACAGTAGGTAATATTGAACATGTATTATGCATAGATGTTAAGAATGCCAAGAATGCGGCGCGGTTGTTTCGAGATGACTTAACGCACTATATAAGACTTAACGCAGTTGGACTTAACGCACTATATAAGACTAAACGCACTATATAGGAGAGAAAGCAGACGACCGGGTCCATATATAGGAGCGATCAGGTCACCAATAAATGGGCGAGTGTATCCGTCCCCACAGACTCGTCCAACGAAGCCACGTCCATAAATCTGAAGCTTTAACCTGATATTCTTCACCTAGATATTAAAGCCGAGCTGCTTGCCCTATAGATATGACTCGGTAAGGTCCAAGGCTACTTCATAAAAATAATATTAAACAACAAATGTCAAGATAGTTTATTTCTGATCATATTATTCATCTCAATTCTCATTTGAAAAAAATAATAATATCGGTTTCAGCGTTTAGTAGGCCGTAGGCCTGTCGCGGTTCTTAACATCGCAGAACATTCACAGCTTGTTGCGGTTTCGAACTCGAAACTCACTGCTACAATTCTGCTTTGCTTAACCGCCCGGCCTCCTTGCCGATTCTGACCAGAAACTGGCGCACAGAGCTGGGATCGAACCCGCGCCTCTCTGCGCCAATCTTGGAACTCTGAACTTCAACCACTGGGCCACCCTGCCCTAACCACTGGGCCATCCTGCCCTAACCACTGGGCCACCCTGCCCTAACCACTGGGCCACCCTGTCTCACTTCGATGAACCGAATTGCTACTATTTCATGAAATGCGTTTCTGATGAAGGGCCGACTTGTTTATTTGGTAAGTAACTCGTTCGTGACCAACAGATGTTTAATCCTTGCACGTAGGACAGCAAAGTTCATATATACAACATTAAATGTTATTACAATTGCACCCTATAGGCCCTATTATGCCGTTACCTAATTAGGCAGTTAGACGAAGGTTAAACGTGTTATTTGCGCGATAGTTTTTTTATTCAGTTATTCCACGAAGAGATTATCGATACGTCTGGTCATTTGTATGAACATTATACATAAATACTGAAATCCGCAATGAATTATTTTTGGCATGGTGACATTGCTCTAACACGCTTACTTCATGTCTAGCAAATGCATAGTTGTAGACTATATTCGTACTTATGAAATCGCTGCAAAGCGATCTATCGTATGCATCGTAACTTCTTGTTGAGACTTAAATGAAAATCACACTATACTGTTTCTGGGTTGTACAGTTATAGGACGAGGCTCAGTTCCTGCTTTAGCTTTCCTCTGAAATTGAAGCCAGGAAAAATGCGCCACCATGGTTGAACTGATACTATGTATTCAAACATGTGTTCTACTTTAACGCTCTCTGGCAGAGATAAAATAATCTATGTATCATTGCGGAGATTCCTCAACTTTCTTCAATTTTTACTTTGAAACATGAGGAATGTTTGCCCCACAACAAGTTAATTGCCATGGCAGAAAATTTTTTGCAGCAACATATTTTTTATCACATCGGTAGCTCATGAGAAGCTTGAACGTCTTGATATAGACTCTGGCGCTCGAATGCCTATATCAGTGAACAAAAATAGTAATTGACGTTTGGAGAGAATTGAAGAGATTCATTTGCTTGGTTGCATGTATTAGACCTGTGTACATCCAACTGAGTCAACAGCTTGGTAGGGTCACGCGAACGAAACTTTGAGCAAACTTTTGATTTTATTCTCATCTAAACTCTTCTGTTCAATTTTTGCTCCCATGTCGAAAAGAACGCTGCAATTGTATTCTACATTAAACGAGCCAACGTCTCTTCTAGACCGTGCGGCTGCAACGAAAATCTCCATCATAGTGTTATTGTGTGCCCAACACATTTTATTCTCATGTAAAGGGTGGAGCGCTGCCGAATTGCAAGTCAAGCGTTGCATGAGACGCTCATCGAGACCAAAATTGGATGTGGCCGGCGGTGCGATGTTGCGGCCACAAGAGCGCACTAACTTGCCTTTTCTTATTTATTCTTATATGAGCACTGGAAACTAGTCCATAAAGCCCCTTGCCTAAACTGGGTTTAATTGGTACCTAACTGTTTAACAGCTCTGAAAGTGAAAATCTGAAACAGTAAAACGTGGTAAAGGGAACAGTGAAAATTCCGCTAAATTGCCTCCAGATCTGTGACTTGTGCTTGCAATGAGACTTGCTGCGTTTCTTCATTACAACTTATGCTGCATATCTTCACGTGTTATTATTGGATCCCTAAATTATTTTTCTGCTGAAGGTATGGTAATTTTTCATCACCACGTTATGTGTATGTTTTTTTGCCGCTTGACGCACTATTTCTATTTCATTTTGCCTATTTTCGCACTATAAGGCATCATTTCGAAAATCCTCTTTAGAAATGAAACTGATTAAATTTTAATATGTCTTTTTCGTGTTTGCCATGATGGTAGTCTAATTATTATGTACCTATGGTGGTACAAGCTACATGGATATCAATATTTTCCTATTGGGATGATTATTAAAATTGTTGCATAACCAATATTATAGATAATTTTTTAAAACATGAATAATCAGTAATTATTAAAAACAACGATAGAAAAATTATTATTTTTTAGTGAATATAAAAAGTTTTGTGTTATAAGGAAAATTTGTCAGAATTTATTGTGGAAATTCTCAGAATTATTGTTCGTTTAAGTCGCTGCTAAATAAAATTTCAGAGAACTCCTTTAGTGGTATATTAGATCGTAAATAAATGATTGTATTTCATTTAAGAAAGAGCCTTTGAGTAATTTACATATAGCGGCATGTTGCTCCAACGCAAGTGAATAAAATGAATAATATGGTTTTGTTGCTATTTTACGGTTTTATAAGAGAGCTTAAGCGTATTTACACGTTCTACTTTCATACTCAGCATGGCGTTCTAATGCAATAAATAAGAATTGAATTTGCATACAATAAAGAAATCATTAGCTACTTTAGAGTTAGAATCAAATAGGTTCATTTTTCCACTTATAAATGTAATGCTCAAATTAAATTAAATGCCACTTATAAATGTAATGTTCGTAGTCCAATAATGATACATGAAAATTTATTTTCTTATATATATTGCTCGTGTTTTAATACCACAGAAAGTGCGAATAATGAGTTAGCAATAATATTGTACATAATATAAATATTTAACTATGGCTTATTAAATATTTTACTACGCTAACATTTAAATATTTGTGCTTATTATTATTATTATTAAATATAATACGCTTAAATATTTAACTACGCAAGCATTTATTAAATGCTTCAAAACTTCAGGGAGCTAGACCTTCAAACAAATGATTTAGTCATATAATTACTATTTAGTTGTTGTGCATCATAAATATTCTAAGAAATTGTAGCTTGATAGATTCCTGTAACTTTGAAATCTTCTTCTCACTGCTTTAATTAAACCAACTTAAACCATTCAATCCCTGTAAGAAATGCTGGGCTAAAGTGTGTATATCAATGCTACACCCGCTCTCAGCTCGTTGCTTGGGTAAGAAATTTTGCACTTTTTACGAGATAATACCGATTCATTTTATGAGTAATGCATGAATTTAGTTCATATGAGTATTGCAATAATTTATGTAAAACGTATTCATAAAAATGATCGTTCACACGTCTTCATTCAAATTATTAGAGCTTCATATTCTCGACTTAGTTTTCTTCAAGGTTCAATTTAAGGTTCCTGAGAACTTGCTTGCAAAATATAATAATACATATTTCAATAGACTTCAAATTGCTGCAAATTCGACACTTCTATACAATTCTATTATATATTTTGCGCCATGCACCTTGACGCCGGGACTTTCGTTTCTGCCATGCCTAGGATGAACTGACAATTGAAAAAATATTTATTCAATATTACACTTTGGTTTTTGATTTTTTAATTTTAATTTAAATGAAATAGGTGACTTAACGCATCACAATATTCATGATATTAAAGGAAGCAAATGTTCATTCGTACTACATCTCTTCATTTCAAATGGTGCTTGGATCCTGCCGCCGTATCATGATGCTGTCGCTCCGATCATTCAGTTGCCGGTGTCGACCCAATCAACGGGTTTATTCGCCCATAAGTCCATGTTTTTAATCGAAGCTGCCGAACGAATTACTCCGCTTCATCAATGGCTAATTCCCGCGTTCAGCCTCAGAGGACGACAGCGATTTTTTGGTTAAAGAGATCCAAGTGAGCGCGCAAGGCAGAGTCAGCTAGGACTGCGAGAAGACATCATTAGGAAGCAGGGAATCTATAGGATAATAACATTGAAGTCTCAGTGTTAAAATATTAATACAACCATCGATATGATGAAACATAAAATTAAATACAGAAGCTGAATGCGTTTCTTCTATTACGGTACGGAAGTTTACTGGAAAAATAGTAATGGATGCAGTTTATTTATATCCATCGTGCACGAAATTATACATTGCGAGGGTAGTTAAATGAAGGTTTTTACTCCAAGACTTGACCAAGAAAATTTCGTGGCTAAGCCATGTGCCTCTCTTTGATCGATGGCATCGCATTTCAATCCTGCAAGGTTAAAATAAAATTTTATATATGATACGAGGCATCGATTATTATTATTCCCAAGCTATAATGTCCTTGATTTATTTAAAAATTTCTTACTGTCTGAGATTCCCGATACGAGTTTGGGAATTGTATTGAATGGTTCATATACATACTACATCCTCTTCATTCAACGAGGAAAAGGTGACAATATCCGGATAGTCCTGTTATAGCTTAGTTTTAATATAGAACAGTAAGTTACCAGCATATGTTTTCTTTGGAGTTGAGCATACACTGGAGTATAAATGCAGACATTGTCTATAGTGTATGCGTTGTTTTCTTCAGCGTATTAAGTTAAGACAACAAGGTCGGTTATTTGACAAGCCTCCGATGCACGTCTTACGTTGAACGCTGGTAGCCAAATTGGGGGAAATGTTCGAGTGCGCAGTTCTGTGGGCGTTATATTAGGCCTACACTGCCTTGAGTCCTACACTGCCTTGAGGCCTACACTGCCTTGAGGCCTACACTGCCTTGAGGCCTACACTTACTCCGATTCACCCAACTTTAAAAGATATGAGACGATAGGAAACGTCTCTCTCTATATATATAAAAATATTCCCAAAAAAATCCCTATTTAATCAAGTTGTAACAGTTGTAACTTCGCAACTCAGCCAGTCTCAGGCGACTGACTTTTAATGTCCTTCCTCTTTGACAGCCATCTCGACTGAAAACGCTAAGTTGAGCATTTATTGGCAATATTTTTAGATTGATTAATTATTAATCATCTTTATCAAGTTGAGCATCTAAGGTCGCGGAAATTAAAGTAAGAAAAAATGGATTTATCATATGGAGACATTTTGACTAAATCTTTAAAAAGACACCTCTGTATCATGACACCAATATCATGTATCAGCAGGCCAAGAAACTAAACAAAGAAGCACAACAATGCTTTAAAAATAACAATATGGATCTCATGATGTAATCCAGTCAATAACCACATCCCTATCACAATAGTAATCTTGGGAGAACAATAGGTTACTGGTGCGCGCCATAAATCTTGAATATCTGGCAGAACTAATATTCTTTCTGATGAATGACGTACAAGTACATGCTCACGATCTATATAACACTACGTTATGGAAGAAGGGTTTAAAAATTTCTTACGGTATATCGGGTGGTGTAGGGGCTGGGTGCGATAGGATATGTTCATCAAAAATTGTTTGTAAACAACGCGTATCGTTCGATAAACATTAAAAGACTGCCAAGTTGTTCAGCTCATCATTTGAGTTATTCTTATTTACGTGAAATTGCTTGGCCAGTTTGTCATTGTCTACTATCCAGCATCAATCACTTATTCTTTATAATGAAATTAGCTACATTCATTTATGCCTTCCTATAGAACTACATGTAAATTAATGGCAACCTATAAATTAATCTAAAAATTTTGTCGGTATTTCTGAAAGTTTGGTATTGAGGGATTCTCACAATTTCACTTGCCGCTGACATTTCTGGACATTGGGAACTTCTGAGCCTATACTCTGATCTATACTTCCTAAGACGGAACATGACAATATAAATTGAATTTCAAGCTGGTTTAGTATAGTATTAGATGAAAAATTAGATCAGTACTCACTGCAGTGAGTGAGCATTTTCTCGTGCGACGAAAACATGAAGTCACGGACGGGCAGACGGACATGACGAGCACAATATAGCGCCTTTTCTCCATAAATGAGAAATATCGCTAAGATATCTTGTTTACACGCGAGATATATAAGTAAGAGTTCGAAGTATGATATAGAGCTAAACATTGAGGTGAAAAATCAGAGTTACACGGGTTAAAAAATTTAAATTCAATTCATAAGTGAATGAAATGTGATGGCAGAGAAATATTTTTTTAATTTTTCCTAAACTGATATTTCTCAGCCAGGTGATATTTTGCCCACTTACCTTAACACACAATGGAACACAACCATTGGAAAGCATTAATTAATCGCCATGTTAACACAATGGATCACAACCATTGGAAAGCATTAATTAATCGCCATGACTGACTTTAAGGTAAAGTACATCATTAAATTTTTTACGATTCTGTCACGAAAAATGAACATCAGAAGGAAATAAGCAAAACGTATATTTGCTGAAGAAGCTTATTTGCTGCGGAATAATATTGTCCATTGGTCTTTACGGACACTGATTCTACAAATCATGTACTGAGCTTAAGAAAAAAAAATCATCATCGACAGCCCCAGAGATACGGGGCACGACGCAGCTGCTGAATCGTCAATGGCTGGACCAGAAGTTTCCAGTGTCAAAAGTTAGTCTATCAAAATTTCATTAATTTGATTGCCTCCAGATGGCCTTCAAGCCTTTAGAAAGAGCTGCGTAAATTAGGCCATCTCCCACTGGATTTGTATGACGCTTGCGATTGGAAAAAATTTCAGACTTCATACATCAATATGAATTGCAATAAAATATGTTCCGAGAAGCAATGTCAATGATGATGATATTTCTTGAATTATGACGTTATAATGCAAATTTACTTGCAAAATTTTTAACTTTTAAAGCTGGGTTAACACGATGGAACCTCGGAAGTCAACCGTATAGCGAATCTCTATGAAAATGTTCGGTAGACTTGCAAATAAAAGTTGAAGGAAATATGGAGGTTAACATGGCACACTTGAATTTTGCAAAAGAACACTGCACTGTTTCTCGTAACAGGCATTAGTGCGCAAAAGAATGTTGTAGTTTGAATGTTTCTAGACTCTTGCCTTTAGGCGTAATTCAGAGATTTTTCTTACTATAAGCAAATTAATTTAATTAAGCCGACCATCAATGTCTGCACTAAAAAAATATGGCTGGTTATTCAGTTCAAATAAATTGTTTTTTTTTTATCATGGTGACATTTTAATGTTCGATATTTTGACTCCGTTTCGGTCCTTCGGAAAAACTTTCGTGCATCATCTTTCATATTGATGTTTGCGGTACCATTCAATTCATCCGCAATTGAATGGTGAACTTAACCACCCCACTTGCCACAGGGCGTATCACGGATTTGTGATGCGACCCTACCAAAAATCAAGACCGCAGTCGGGGCGGCTGGAATGTTATGAATGCTGTACGCGTTGACATACCGTCAGAAAATCATCTACGTTGAGCAAGCAAAGTTTTGCGCCAAAAATACGTCCTTGAACAACCGGTGGCCGATGATCGGGATCTAAGGCATAATGCTCATGTTCATGAGAGGCGTGAGTGTGACGCACATATAATTAATATATGTGTCAATCTGTCTTGCATAGTGATTAATTACTGACATTTATCGACGGAATCATTGTTTATGCCCCCGTGTTGAGTTTGAGTATGTAGGAATCGCCCATTATTTATGAATATTCCGTAACAAAGTGCCTGCTCGAAAAAAAAAACATGGAAAAAGTGCCTGCTTAGAACTAAAAAAGCTAAAAGAATCAAAAGGCATTATCTGGACCCCAATATATGAAAGCTCAAAGCTTGCATGTTGTGCAATCAATGTAAATGAACTAAAAAATTGTGCTAATTTTTTTCTGTCAATTCAATTGTAAATAAGGTAACACTTGTAAGCCACTGACGTTTGTTCAAAAAGAATGGGGCTTTGTAACAAGAAAAATATCGTAGAAATATTATACACAAGCCATCAGAATATAATATGTATCAACGTAGTTCAGGGTACAAGCCCGCTGATAATCTTACTCTAGAACGCCATTGGCGACGTTCATAAATAGCAGCAAAAACTCTCTGCTGTGAAGTTAAAGCAAAGTTGTTATCATATTCTTAACGCACCATTAAACATGCAACTCCGAAGTTTTTTTGCGGCGTGTCAGAGTGCGTTCACTTTGATCGAATCTGTCGTCACAGTCGTCTCTGGAGGAAAAAATATGCCTGCATAAATTTGGTATAAATGTACCAATAAGTGCAGCAAGCGAATGTTTATCTAGCTATCGAAACGCTCGAGCTGTCGTTTATCATGAATTCATGCAATTTCATGAGTGGATAACGTTGGTAATTATGCAAGCACCAATAAATGTGTGTGTAAATAGTACACCAATATATCAAGTAAAACAGCGTTAAGAGTAATGGGAAATTTTGGAATGGTAGATATAAATATTAGAGATTTATTGTGTCCGAGAAGGGAAATGTTGCTTGAAGCGTCTGCAACACGTAGAGAATGTTATTAGAAAATTTTGGATTAACATTTAACTGGTTTTCATTATCAAAATAGTTTTATGAAACCTATTTTAAAACTCTTTGAAGAAAGTCTACCAATTCACAGGGCTAAATCATTTATCGTCGTTCGCTTTGCATTCATGAAACAGGAACTTTTAAACAGTCTAGTTAGCTTTGTAGGTCTCCCACGCGCGCCATCTCGGAGGATAAACTAAGTGCTCAAGTTGCTACCTGGACTACTGAAACATTAAAGCTAAAATCAAAGACATTAGATAGTAGATTGCACTTCAGCTCGGGTTTAGTTGATTTTAAAAGTTCCATGCCATTTGATTTCATCAAATATTTGCCGTGACCTGCATACATTATCTGCCTCGTATAATAGATTTCCCAGCAGTCATTCGAATAAAACTTTTATGATTTAAATAATTTGATAATAAAAATAATAGATTTGATAGTGGAATAATGAGTAAATAAAAAAGTAGATAATGAAATAATTCTTATTCATTTTTTTGTCCGATTTAGGCTAATCCAAATACGTTTCATGCATTTGTTCAAGCGTGAGTAATGGGTTACGTTTGATGCCGACAGGCTGTGCAGGTGGGGAAAAAAATTCCAGGATGAGCAAAAAAAAAATTTTAGCTTGGTTATACTTTTACTTTTTTTGCTCTCTATACTCTCACTCGGCTCGAAATTTCACTTTTCACCAACAGTTTCTAAGACCTCGTACGGAGCCGTACCTTACTTTTCGACATGTAAGTCCTATATAGGCAATTATTTTATGATTTTTCACGTTGCCAGACTATAGTGGACATGCTAGATGATCAATCCAAAGTTTTGAAGTACGATAGTTTTGTTAATCCAGTAGTTTATTTCTGTTTCAAGCAGTATTTTATTAAATATTGAAACTAAATACACTTCGCCACTCGTTGCATTTCGAACACCTCGTTAAATAATACATAATTTACGGATCTGGTTCCACGAGTAACTTACATTATGTATTAATATCGAAAATTTTGTTACTGAGTGCTCGTTTGTTAATTCAGCTCAGTTATTAAAAATCAAGCTACTACATCTTCACACGACACGAAGAAACAGGATTATCTAAAAACGACATTTTCCGGTCCGGTTCCATCTGCGCCATGAGACTTTAAGCCTAAAATTGTCTCGGCTTTGACCCGCGACATGAGGATAAGAAGAAAATTAAGAAACACTTGCATATGCTTAGAAACTTATTCCACGCTGAATAATTTTCGACTGGTCATTGTTGACAGAGAATTTGAGTATGTTCCTATGATGGACCATAATCTTAGCATGTAAATTCAGATATCGACTTAAATCCAGCTAATAAGAATTTCACAAAATTTTCTAGTCCACCCTTTGGGTGCGCAAAAATTGTCTAAAATTATTAACAAAAATGATTTCAAATTATATTCTTAAATAAAACTGTGCTAAATATTTTATTTTTGTCATATGTGCACAAAAAATCAACTTCAGATAATGATCTAATTTACTTAAAAGTAAGGTTATTGCTTGATTAATGTTACCTAACGCTATCAACTATTCTTCAATCAACTATTAAATAGAGTTCATCATAACATTTGCCGTGGCTCGCCCAATTTATTCAAGTAACCATAGAAACGCTGACGCGGACACTGATGCAGACACACAAAAAAACATATCCGCGTGCTTCTGAATAATGACATAAGCAGCCTCATCTACACATGAACAAATATACAATGTACATAATTGCTACAAATTTCATTTAAGTATTTCAAAAAATTTAAGCATCTCAAAATCATTTAAGCAATCAAATAAAAATATTTTGACCCGGTAAAGTATTGTCGTATCAACGTAAACAAAGCCTTAGTGTAATCATGTAATGAACATTCGTGATAAATAAAAAGCAAACTGAATCGGATGACAAAAGAAATAAAATAAAAGCGAATTTATTGCTATAGTTTTTAACATAAAATAATTTTAAGCTGTTATTACAGTGCCTGAAGAGAAGAATCCCTTAATAAAGTCGAGCTACTCCTTCCAGTCCACCGATGTTTAGGCAATTTTACATAAGTCATTCTAAATGAAAATGTTTCAAATAAAATTAATAAAGTTCCTTCACTATTAAGTGTTATAAAATAAATATTTATATTTCAGAGAGGATAACATTTGCAGAATGTTTTATATATTTGCTGCGGTATCCTGAAATGGAAGCATGAATGAAAGTTTGGGTACCACAACGCCTAAAGTACATGATCACATGTACTTGAAAACGCATGATCCCATGTACTTAAAAACACATGATCCCACTTGAAGTGTCCCATATATATATAGAGTCTCCCATGTATATATCCAATTGAACACAAGTTCAATTCAGAGTTACAGACATAACAGGAAGCAGTACTACGAAACATATGAAATATAATTCGTCCACACATTGTGTATGCATTACTGTCAAGAGAACAAATTATGTTGAGGTATATTGCAGCCCTCTCATATATTCATTCCCTGCAATGTTGCTTACTTTTGGCCACGCTGATTTTTGTATATTTTAAGGAAATCCATGGTTCAAATTTAACAAGTGTTGTCACGGCTTTGATGAGAACGTTTTCATGCTCTCCTCGGTACCCTATAGAGATGCGTTAAAGAATATTTATGTTTATAGGGAAATTTGCAAATGTATATCCTGAGATACTGGAGCAAAACTTGAGCAAAAAAATAATCTCAATGGTTGAAGGATGACTGGGAGGTATATTAATTGTATTGCTGCAGTAAAAACAGATCATAGGTGTGTTACTTATCATTTGTTAAAATAACCAAAGACAAGTCTCGAATGACGTGGTCAGCGACACCAAAAATTTGCATACCCCCAACACCCCTGGTACACAGACTACCAGGTTACAGGTGCCGTGTCATATACCCATGCACCATGCATATAAAGTTAATAAAAATGTTTGTGCAGAACGTTGTTTGAACTAAATAGGCTAGCACTAAACATTGTTCCAATGTCATTTTCCTGTAGGGTAGAGAGAAACAGCGAGAAGACTGATTATAGGTGCGATTGGGTGAACGAAGGTAAACAAGCATAGGTACCTTACGAGCAATATAATACTGAATAAATTCAACGCCTAACCGCATCAGATAAAGAATTTAAGACAAGATCAAACGTTGCACAACATCAAAGTAGTTGCGATAAGTTGAATGGATTTCACATACATATGCAAATTGTCACACACCAATTTACAATATAAATATCTTCCTGCATTGCATGACAAGTCGAGACACATATATACGATGCAAAGTTCACAAGTTTGTTTTGCGCCTTTCCGGTGCTACCAAAGAGGGGAGGACTGGGAAAACTCTGGAGCAGATGCGATCCGCGCATGAAGACTTGAAAAATATAACTCAGTACTCACTGCAGTGAGTGACAAAGAGCGCATTTTCTCGTCGACGAAAACGTGAAGTCACGGACGGACAGACAGACAGACGGATATGACGAGCACAATAGTGCATTTTTTCCATAAATAAGAAAACGCGTTAAAAACACTTGAAGCAAGGATAGTGAGGCTGGGTTTCAGGCCCGCGCTACGTTAAGTTAACGGGAACTTGAGAGCTAGCAAGTCTTCCTTCACAATCAGAATTTTGAGATTACAAAACAAAATCAAAACGGCCGCTGTAGCATTAGTCAGGATAGTCATTTTGGCTGGATAACAATCTGAAAATTTTTAATTCTTCCATTCAGCAAGGTGGTTTTCAGATGTATTAAATTCTTGAATATTTTTACGAATACATAATCCTTCATCAACCCCATGGAGCAATCAATTATTATTTTATTATTATTTATTATTATTATTATTATTATTATTATTATTATTATTATTATTGTTATTATATTACAATTATTATTTGATTATTTTTTAAACCCTTTTCCCTGATTGCCAACACACATCTAACGCATCTCAAGCCTATATACCGACAAACCACATCGGCGAAAACACACTGAAGGCTGAGTTCAACAAATTGACGCTTAACAGACTCACCTATAAATAATATGTAAACTGTTATAGACTTGTTTGTAAACTGAGGTTCGCATCCGACCTACATAAAATCTAACTGACTAATTAAGATGTTGCGAGGAGTCGAGTGGAAGTCATTGACTTAATTACGAGCGACTTAATTACGAGTTCAATGCACAGGATACATTGTCATTCATCACGGTACATTTTACTTTATGTGTTGTAAGCGAAAGCCGAGCTAACTCATCAAGAGTTTTATTCAACAAGAACGAAACATCCTGGAACAAAATAACACTACTATAAAACATGGAAACGGTAACGTAATGGGAATATATTCATATGTGAAAGTCTTACTAATAAAGAAACTATTTACGGAATACTTACAAGGAGAACTGTAGTTCTAGGTCATGAACGTACTAGAGTCGAGTCAATACTAACTATAGTCATTAGTTCTAGAGCGAAGTAACTTACTCGTAGGAAGTATAGTACGGAATACTCTATATACATGCGGGCGCTATAACAGAAATTTCACGACGTTATAGGAAGCGAAGTTGTGTACCAATGGAGGGAATCTTGATAAATAAACCGCAATAATAAACGAGTATACCGTAGTTTTTCTGGTTTGTTATGGACTTTTTAATAGGAAAATTTAATAAAAACTTGTAATCGGGCAATGATTATTCAGTAATAGAATTACAATCCATAATTGTTACGAATTCAGTTTGAGTCTCCAGAATTTCGTGATGTAGACGACACGAGCATAATTCTACTGACTCTGCATATGGATGTGTCTAGCTCTGCATTCACAAATGAAATTCATGAGCCAATACAAAGTTGTATCCACACACAATATTCCAGGTTGGATACTGGGCTTGTTTTGGCCCAAACATAGTCTATTATTTACTGCAAGCCAGAAGGTTGTGGGAGAAACGTCCTACAGAATGGGATAATATCAGTCGACTCGTTGATCTCAGACAGTGAATCTCTCGTAAGACATCCTCCGAGATTGAATAATTTATTTCCATTCCGCAACTGCAACGATCCCAGATAATGTTTGCTGATAACAGATTATTTAATTATATTGTTTGTAAGATTTTATGCAAACATATTTAAAGTTTTCCATAAAACCTCAAAATCACACAGCAAAATATTGCTATCAAATAGTACTGTTTTCATTGTTACTATCAACGTTTCGATGACGCTATGATTGTTGGCATATTATCGACGTTGTATAACACTGGATTAGGAAACATTGCATGCATATTTCCTCTCAGATGTAAATCGAGCGCACTGACACAGTTTTCAAATTTCTGCAAACATAGAAGAAAAATAATTTTAAAGAATCGTACAGTTATAGGCACTATAAGGCAGCATGGCTACGTTATGTGCAATAATATTCACTAGCAATTTCGAAATAATGGGAATCATTTCCTGCAATCACCATCATTCATTAGAGACATTTCTCAATAATTATGCAGAAGGCGAAGGAAGACTGGAGTAAAGTTATTGAGGGTGATTTTCTATTAAAATTGCCTGTGAGGAATTTTTGGTAGTTCCCATTGCAATATCCACATGAGAAGCATGAATGTTGATCATTTTAATACTTTGAGACAGAGGGCGGTATAAATACTGCTATTAAATTTTTCTGTTTATCGAGTTTTCATATCGGGTAACAGAAAAATCTACTTTTATCAATCACTGTAAAATTAAATTGTTGTAAAAATATAATTATTCATCGTAAATATAAATTTATATCACGTAATAACCTGCAAATGAAAGCCGATTGGTGTCGCCTTCTAATTTGAAATTGTGTTTTCATAAAATTTAAGTTATATAGATAGAACGCAAATCTTCATTAGGACAATATTAATGAAATTATCCCGTGGAACCCGTTCGCTTAGAAACAATTTCGTCAGTATTTAACACGTTTTTCTTAGCTTAGCTTCGCGTTTGTTTGTTTATTTGTTTGTTTGTTTGTTTGTTGTTAACATTGACAACGAAAATTAGCCCACTTCTGTGGGTCGGGCTGTACGTTCACCATCAAATTTCCAAAATTCGTGTGTTGTGTGCTTTTCGCTTTAATCATAAAACTGCCCGACACACGTTTTTTTGGGACGAACCATAATTTATTTTCTACTTTTTAGTCCACACGAAAAACGTGGTTTTTAAAAAAAATTTTTAAGTATTTTATTTTCAACATGTTAATATATTCTTCAAATAAACCTTTCCAAAACGTATATCTCTGGAACGCCAACTGCACCTCAGCTAGGTTGCTGGCCGCTCCCGTCGCTTTCGTTTCCCTTCTATCTGAAAGAATTCGGGATATGAAAGATTCTTATGGAATTGGGAAGGGGACTTGCAATAGCGTTGATACCGAATACACCCTTCATAACAGGGGTCTGAAGAATGGGGCGATATGGCCCGTATTCATATAAAGGGGCAAGAGCAAAAAGCTCTGCTACATCAATTGCACTAACTC
Organism: Hyalella azteca; assembly: GCF_000764305.2. Classification (NCBI taxonomy): domain Eukaryota; kingdom Metazoa; phylum Arthropoda; class Malacostraca; order Amphipoda; family Hyalellidae; genus Hyalella; species Hyalella azteca. The sequence continues at coordinate 236,171 of NW_025937347.1, read as the reverse complement.
GCTTTGCGGAAGCGCCAATACTCAAAGGCTTCGTGTGAGAGTTTCGTATACGATAGTCTTTGGGTATTTTCTCTCTGAACTGATTCGTATTCAAGAACATTGCTATGCTATGTTCTTCAATTCAATATGTAGAGTCATTTGTTTTGATACGTTAAGATCTATGATATAAATCAGAAATTGGAAGATTTTGTGTCTTCAGTTGTATTATACGTTTGTAGAAAATTTGATTCTGAGTTATCCCCACAAAACAGACGCACTTTTCAAAAGGATTAACGATTGGTTTCCGAAAAAATTATCGATATCAGAAAAATATTTACCTTCTATTAATTATCATTATCGTCTTTGTTTTTGTAATGGTTTGCTCGGGACTGTAAATTAATGATCAACTTGAATTCATGAAGCAAATTTACTTCCATTGCTGCTTAAAGGCGAAATTAATCACTTACGAGTGCATTTTCAACGTCAAATTCAATATTGCCTCATTCTCGAGTAAATACAAGTATTATATTGAGTCAATTTGTACAAAATATATCTTATCACTCTTTAGTCGGGGAAAACATCGTGCTCATGTCTGTAGTTAAACAGAAAAAAGTCTTATATTCCAGTAAAATGACCGTTTCTTCATTCCAAGTTGTAAAGTGAATTTTTTCTACAAAGTTGCTCGGCTTAGGGAACTTTAAGAGATCTCAGTAGTACAACTTGACATCTTTGAGCTGGCGAAATGACTTGAGGTCAAATTAGAAGGATTCTTGCCTGTGAAAGAAGAAAGACCTGATAACCACGGAGACTACACTGCTCATTAGGAGCACTAACTTCAGTAAGTGAGAGGTGGGGGCTGAAGTTAGTGAGGGTGAAGTCCACCCCACTATGGAGATAGTAGGGTGGAGGGGGATGAGCAGGAGATAGTAGGGTGGAGGGGGCTGAGCAGGAGATAGTGGGGTGGAGGGGGCTGAGCAGGAGATAGTGGGGTGGAGGGGGCTGAGCAGGAGATAGTGGGGTGGAGGGGGCTGAGCAGGAGATAGTAGGGTGGAGTGAGGGGGCTGAGCAGGAGATAGTGGGGTGGAGGGGGCTGAGTAGGAGATAGTGGGGTGGAGGGCGCTGAGCAGGAGATAGTGGGGTGGAGGGCTGAGTGACAAGTATTGACTAGTGGTGTAGGAAGTATTGTAACTATTGTAATAACTGCCGGTGGAGGCAATAATGGCTGGCGGCTGAAAGTGTGGAAAACGTGGCCCAATTACAAGCACCTTGAATGTGCTAATTTAAGACATGCACATGCTGTCATTTTTTGAGTGAATAATTGAAATTTCGTTTTAGAAATTCACATTTCTTATAAAAATATTTATGCGCCCGCCATAGATTAGTAAAATGAATTAATTTAGAATTTTTCACGGGCTAGAATAGTTTAAAAATGGACGAAAATTCCGCGCGACAGCTACCTGGACCATCGTTTGTCAGCTGTATATTTGACTGGATATTTAAAAAATATTAGCATGTTTGAAATGTTCTGATCACTTCTCCAAACGCTACGATATTGTACGCAACGCGTAAAAAAGGCGTAAAATCAGCAGAACTGCTCGTAACAGAATTTCGATTATGGAAGCTATGTATTACATTTATAATCGATATTAAAACATTTATTTCAAGTTGCAATAAGATAGAAGCAATATCTAAGAACTGCGACTAGAAGTTCCTATACATATAGTGAAATTTTATTTTTCGACTAGATCTCTTCGCCGATCTGACTGGAAAACTCTCATTTATTTCAATTTTCAAGAGTTCCGTGACCACTCGGCCGAAATATTTTTTTCCGTCCTAATCGGTCTTTATTTGCCTAGGGATCTTCTCATGATCGTTTTGGAGTGCTACACTCCTCAGGGTAAATCAAAAAGCCATAAGCATCCTTCAAAAGCGGTAGATTATTCAGATGATGCCTGTGGGAAAACACGGTCATGCGAGATTACCCCCAATACTCGTAGCTCTTACCCTAGTCAAGAAACGCTTCGTAAGAATAGCGTTACACAGCAGTTATCGCCGCCTCATACTCGGTGCTCCTGCCCTAGTCAAGAAATTCTTCGTAGGAATAGCGTTACATAGCAGTTTCGCCGCAGTATACTCGGTGCTCCTGCCTTATGCAAGAAACACTTCGTAAGAATAGCGTTACACAGCAGTTATTCCCGCCTTATACTCGGTTCTCCTGCCCTAGTCAAGAAATGCTTCGTAAGAATAGCGTAGTGCTGTAGTCATTCTGTCCAATACCCATAGATGCGGCCGTAAGCACGCAACGCTTCGTAGGAATAGCGTAGAAGTGCAGTCATCGCTGTCCATTGAGATGGTGCAGGATCTCAGTGTTGGTATAATCCTTCGACGGCATTCGATGGGTAACTATGAAAAGTGTTTTATTTCACACCACTAAATTTTCCGAGAAGCAACAAATCTTTTCGCTAGAGATGCATTTTCGTTTAATATCACCGAAAAACTATACGATGCTGAGCTTTGCAGTGTCGTTTAGAAATATTCGAATTAATTAAAATTTGTTATCATAAGCTGAAGCAATTTTCTAGTTTTTTTTCATGCTATGTAGGTGAAAAACATTAGCATGTTTTCGAGTACCGGTACAGTAAACGAAAAAATGTGAAAACTTTATAGAACTATAAGAATAATTATGCCTAGCAAAATGGCAACTCCTTCGTACACTTTACTGCATAAATTTTCGTAACTGTTCACTATCGCTTGCCTTAAACTAATTATGATTTTGCACAAATGCCACTCGCTGAATTACTCCGAAATGACCACTTCGGGTTAAAATAAAATACAGAGTTGATCTTTTGTTTATCATTCTCGTGTTGTAGTTCTTCGGTCATCTCTACGTCGATAAATTCTCATGTTGTAAGGTATTGTTCGTTACCCTCTTGATCCAGATGAAATTGCTCTAAAAATCCTGAATAAAATGAGTAAATGAGCGCCAAACGACAAGTTTATATTGGAATTTATAGGTTAATATTAAATAATGCTGAGATATTATTATATACATGTAGACCTACTAATTGTGTTAAAGTTCAATTCGAGCGGAACAATATTCTTGCACCGAGAATATTCATCATGTTTCGATTTTTAGAAAATTCGCATGACAGATTTAGCCATATGAAATCATGATTTTTTTATAATTTTTTTCATGGCCTATGATAAAAAGGTCGAAGAATCTAGTAGTAAAATAAATATAAGTTGCTTAGTCGTTTTTCTATTCTGCTATTTCGAAAGTTTGCAATCGCGCTCAACTGATGACATAAACGACTGAATTCGATTGTCATTTTTAGGAATTCTCTATCGTAGTTTACTCGTCGAACGACTTTAAATCCACCTCAAACTAGTGTCGTCTATTAAGTAATGTCTAAAATCATTAATCGTTTTAACAGCCTACTATGCAATGGTTTTAGAAGTTAATCATTCCTCTTTGTAGAAAAATTATGTATGATCATGATTGTCAACGTTATTTCAACTATAGTTTTTAGAATATTTTTACGAATTCTGGCTAAATAGGTTTTTGATATACACCGGTGAAAATGAGGCTCTTGCAGAGAAGGAAAATTTCTGTCATTCTTTCACGCTTTAATTATAATGATGTTCACGCATGTAGCTTATTCTTCCTAAGCTGAACACTTGACTTTAACTAAATATCTCACACAAACGAAGAACTTCACGATTAAAAGTGATATTTCCGGTGATTTTTATTTGATTTCGTATTAATTACTCCAAGGTTTGTCGCTCTCAAAGTCGCACAGTCGAGTTATCGGCGCTAATCTCCACCGACCTGCAGAAATCCTCAGATGTCCTTTCACTTTACCGCCCTCGCTTGCAGAGAAATTACTCGCAATTCTTATTTTTTCTCCCTGGGGGCCCCCAGAGCGAGAATTCCAGGGAGAGGAGAAGTGAAGCGACATGGATGATTAAGATGGATAGGATGAATGAGGTCTTTTTCCCTGTGTCATGTCAAGTTAGTAAGAGAGTGGAGATAAGGACCGAATGAACGAGGAAATTCATAAAATATTGAAGACATGTGGATTGCCAAGATGGTCGTCTAATAAAGGAGTCAAACTGCTGTAGGATTACACATATAAGAGATGTGAAAATGTAAACTTTTATATCAAGGTGGAGTTATATTTGGACTACAGTGAACAAATCTACCAAGAACGGTAAATAGGGATAGAATGCATGCAAGATTTGAAATGCTAATAAAGTATGACTTTATAATTACGCAATGCCCGACATTGCTTAACACGAGACTGTCATTTATTTTTATATGATATCTGCTACCCGAGTCCGGGAACCCGGTATTGAGAAAAATTTATGCGAGCGGCTTAACGTATGGAGCAGAAGTGAACGATAAGTTACGAATTTATTATTGACGAAGACTATTATCTGTTATTCTCTAGCAGATTTCCTGAGCATTGTCCTGACGCGAGATGGTCAATGTGTTATGCTAAACAAATATTATTTATACGATATGTCTAAGACATAATGACATGCCTGCATACGCCATGTGGAAGGGCTTTTGGCATAATTTGACAAGGCTAATTTTAGTTATTGATATGATCATGCGTATTTATCAGAGTAATAATGTGTAGGTGCAGTAGTTTTGGCTAGCAAGTATTCAATATGCTTTACATCGGTGAGATATTTGTTTTACATAGTGAAATAAAACATTTTCTGCACATGCAGTGGATGGTTTCACCGTGACATATTTGTGAATGCTATAGAGACAGATAATTGTGTGCCCATACTATCTATAAGGAATGAAATAAATGTGAGACTGAAATAGCCGCAACACAATTGCTATATTAAAAATACATCAACTGAAAAATTCAGGCTTTTCCAAATCGTTTTTGTAAAGAACGATATAAAAATATTAAGCAATGTTAACCATGAAAGATAATTTAGTAATTTTCATTAGTAATGAGAAATAATTTGGCTCGCAAATTAAAAAGAGATTTTTTCTAGGATCCGAAATTCATTGCCTACATCTGAGCAGCAATGATATCTGACTTGACAATGGAACAATTTTTAACCAACCTCCATCGCATATGATGCGAGAAGTAGCCATTATATAAACCATCGCTTAGAATACACTTCATCAAAAATTTTGTAGAGCGAGTAAACAATACGTCGATACATAAGCGTGATATCCTAAATGCGAAGTCAAAAAAATCGTGTGATGTGATATAAATGAGAAGCCAGCTAAAGCGCATTCATTGAATCACGTATCGAATAATATAGGTGAATAATTAGAGTATACTCGACAAACTGACATTTCTATAACCACGCCGGCTGTAGAAGAGAAAAAGTTTTCTGCTTATTGGGCAAGGATCCAGGCTATGCTTTTGACCATGCTACACATTCTTTGTAAAAATTTATTTTTATTCATGAATCTAATGTTGAGGAATGAGGTTGTTTTAGTTTTGTTCCAACAGTGGTAGTCATATTCGTTCTAATTCCGTGGTTCTATTAGGTAATTGTGAATGCTGTGAATATTCCACTTTTTTTATTCGAATTGTGTTATTGTGAAACGTTTGTGCTTATCGCTAGTTCACAATTCATTGTAACCCTATTTTTTCAGAACATCTAGAAAACCGAGAAATAAATTTTTAACTGGAAATAGAAATGTCTCTCGAAAAAGATGGATTACCCGGGAAAACATCAACTTTATTAGCTTGGTGGTAACAGAGCAGACCTTATTCGCATTCGAACTTTTATTTTCAGTTTATTGAAATTCGTTATAATTATCATGTATTTTTCCTCCCGATAATTAAGTAAGCGATTAATTCATTAAATACAGCAAGCGATTTCCTCGCTCGCTGTGCTATCGCCTAATTAATGTCTGGAAACAGTAAGGTTTCTCTAATATTGTTATACACTGGGCTGGGCTATGAAAATTACGCATGCCGAACTTAATATTTGATATGATATGATGGAGTTAGCGTGTCATATGCTCATGCACATTGGGAATATTGCAGCTTATGAAATACTTCCATGATGACGGATCCATCGCTCAGGAATGGCACATGGATACGAGCGTTTCCCCTGCTTGACTCTTGTAGTTTGCCTTTAGTGGTGGATTAACCAACGCAGCAATGGCTGTAGTCAAATAAAGATGGAGTGGCAATTATCTCAATTATATGATCCCGGTGTTTTAGATCGCGAATGTTGTGGGCGGATCTCAACAACCTCGCTCGTCCATGTTCAGGTCATTGCTGACTGACACATGCCACTTGTCGACAACGGCTGCAACCGTTACTGGCATAACAAAGCCCTTTACTGGAGTAAGAGATGGCAATCATTGTAGTAACCGAAGCATGTTAAAGTCGTAACATGCTTCGTAACAGAAGCCGAAGTCGTAACAGAAGCCCGTTAGGGGGAGAAACATGGGAACTTTAGCGGTATGAAAGACAGCCGTATCACCCTGACAAATTGTCGTGCTCGCGGAAGATCTATATTATATAAGAAGGTCCCTCAGGTGCTCCATGTAGTGATTTAGTCACTGGGGGGGTTCACTTTGAGGTCGATGGGTACGTTTACTTCATTTAATATCGACCTAAAGATAAACGTGCTTGGAAACCATTGGCTCTTCAATGGAATTGTTGTGTATTCCGTGTTAGATTGTAATTCTATAGTGCTGTATTGCTATGTTACACTGAACATGCGTATCGTGTATTAATTTCCATTGGGTTGTGATGAAACTTTATTCCCCAAATTTAAGCGTGATACTTATTTGAACAATCACAATATTTTTAACATGTCTTCTCGAACTATAGTGCAACAAGTATTCTTATTTCAAAAATCATATCACAGCTTCCATCGAATTTACGGATCAACCAAACGCTTACTTTTTTTTTAAATAAATTTTATTAATGATAAAATATACAGCGGTATAGCAAAATGAACACTTAATTGAGGCATGGAACACTGTTTAGATGATTTCGTTGCTCTAATTATTTTATGGCATATTCTGTCACATTATGCCAGTAGAAAATCAGGTCAATCAGACCTATTGAACCGAGAAAATATAATGAACTCAAACTCACAAGTTATCCCAATTACATATAATTACTTTAGTTATGTTTCCTATTCATAGGCTAAAATCTGAAAAGACTACATACTACGCCGCTGCACATGTAAGCTATCGAACAGAATTATTATATAAAAGCCATTAACACGATATAGTCCATAATTATAATATAGGTTAAAATGAGACGGTATGAATGAGTCCACGATGATTACAGGCGAATGACAGTAACTCGACGCTCTATTGCAGTGCTGAGGTAATGACCAGTCCATATGGAGACTATTTTACTCCTTTGGTAGGAGTAATGGTCAGGTGGGAATGGAAGGTGATTTGTGCTTATTTACATTGGGTGATAAAATAATCTTAATTGAACCATATATATACTATGTATATTTAAAAAAATGTCCTACCCACACAGATGCTTATATTGAAAAATGTGCACAGATGAAAGTTGGGAATGCTGTTCGAAAACAGTGAAATATCGTGAAAATAGCGTTAAATGAGAAAGAAAGGCAGTAATATTATTAATAATCGCGAGGTGCGGTGAATTTATGACACGTATAACACCCAGAGACTGTTTACTTTTGTCTTAGCATGCTTTTAACATATGCCGTTAACTTGCCAACGAAATGAATTCAATTGTTGACTCTTTCGCGGAGAAGCTTTACAAATATAAATAAAGTCAAGTTTCTGAAACCTGTATGAAAAATTATGAAGACTCATAAGATATATATACTCGTGTGTAGTTTCCTAAATGTTGCATATTGAAGGAGTAATTCTCAGCTGATGAATTTGTTAAATAAGGCCATTACTCAAAAAAATTTCAATACAATTAAAATATAAGTAGCAGAACATAAAGAGTAATTTTCTAACTTCAATTAAATAAAATTTCATCTCGTCAAATTAATTAATTGAAAAGATAATGCTATTTCCGGAGTTTTAAAAAAATGCGGAAAGAGCGTGTATATTTCGTGGCCCGGGTGAAAATTAACTTTCATTTAACTGCTCATATTTTAATTACTGGGCATGGTGGGGATTATTGTGGTCAGATAATATTGGGTTTTGGTCTTATTATTATTAAATAATTGGGGTTTAGCGTTTGGTCTTTTCGGGTGGAGATTTAAAGTGACCACATGTGGTCGCTTACTCGCGAAAGAGTTAATAAAATGAATTAAGGCTAACAAATAACAACTGCATTTTATACGGTGGAGGCTAGGATTCAATTAAATATTCCATAAATAATCGCACATAGAATGCTGATATTACATATGGAAATACTACCATATGATACCTACATGGAAACAAGTTTGAACTTTTCATCAATCTTGGGAGTAAAATTTTTGTTTCTTGGAAATGCAAACAAAAAATTTCCCGTTATTTCAATTGTTGTTGTAAGTTTTCAGAAAACTTAAAGCGTTTACAGGGTCATAAAGTCACTGATTGCACTCTATTCAGAATTTTTCATAATAAGTTGATAAGTTGAATGGAAATTGTCTCTAAAGCGTAATAATGTCTTAATTAATTTCAGGTTCATATTCATTATTTTCAATAGACGATTTTTTTTGTGTGTGAACAAGTTAATAAGTGAACAAGTTCTAATGTAAAACTTACTAAAGCTGTTACAATCATTGAAGAAGACAACGGAATGAGAAAATACCGTTGCCTAGTTTGGAAATAAGAGTTTACTAAAATTAAATCTTGGAAATGTATCGAAAATTTGGGAGAACGGTCTTCAAGAGCAGAATCAAGAGTTGAAGTAAAAAAACGAAACTGGGGAGATGGTTCAGCAGACTTTTTTATCAAAAAGTCTACAGGAAAAAATTTAAAATGTAGCGTCTACGAATTCAATTTCAACTTCCTAGAATTTTATGGTTGAGGTTCTTGAACTTGCAAGGAAAAAGAAGCGAACATTTATTATTTTCGTGAATCGAAGTATATTAGTCGGCAAATATTTTCTACACATAACAAAAAACATTTGGAAAATGTCATAGTAACTCATATTATAATGCAGGTTGTTTTCCTAAAAATTCATTTGTATGATTCACCAATTTGGCATTTTATACACGTCTAGTTATGCCGATTATCGAAATAAATGCAAAAGCTTTAAAATTTGAGCAACAAATCACGAGACTGGATGGATTGATGACATATACTTACAAATGCGATATAGAAGCATTTTGTTAAAATTTTATATGGTGAAGAAGGAAAGTTTAACGTGAATAAAAATTCGAGTGATGCATGAAAAGGTATGGTACACCTGGGACGCTTAATTCTGATGAAGCCTATATATGTGCACTAATATTAACGACAGACAGCACTTGATTCATTACTTACTCTAGAGTTCGTCCAAAATTACAGTCAGCTCACCATAAAAAAACTGAATCAGTGGCCGTTATACATCATGATTTTATGTAATAATTAAAGAAGAGAACATGGCAGTGTTTGACGATGCCAAGTTTTTCAGTTTGAAGTTCACAGGCTTCGGAAGTCGCACTCTGTGAGAGATTAAACAGAAAAAACATCGTGCAAACTCAATGTCATGTCATCGGAAATCAGCAACAATGATGCTTACATGAAACGCTACGACATATTTTTATGCAACCCGATTTACGATAATTAATTATTGAAACCTATCAAATCTCTGAACCTATTACGATACTGGCGTATTGAAAAGGATCAACTTCAGCCGAAACTTGTCTGAATAAAAAAAATATAAGTTGAGAGGGCGATGAATGCGGGCGGATCTCTAATGAATGACATCGCTGAATTATAATACTGTAGGTACCGTTCATTGATATAGAGAGCATTGCCTGCATGATGCTATCGTATATCGATAGTGCAGAGCATTTCACGATCTCCCGCTCATAGGATGGCGTGCACACTTACGTTTGGTAACTCATAAGATGGATCAAGATGAGACTTGTCTTAACTAATTTTTTGAGCTTACGTTGTATTTAGATAGTAATTTCATTACTTATACGACAAAAATCTTTTTTTTTTATATGAAGATGCCGTCATTTTTTACATCGCATATTTATAAACCAGAGACTGGTGAGGGCACGGAAACATGATTAAGGGATGCAAGAAGTGAAACACACTCGATAATGAGTACGTGACAGCAAATAAAATCGGTGTCTTTAGCTCTATTAGGTAATTTTACATCCTTATTTTAACATAAATAACTGATATGCATGCTGTTGGCAGATGTATCGACAAGCAAACGACATCGAAACAAAACCTAGTCAATTTTTTACGGTTCTTATTTCGCAGAAATACTTTATTGTATTCGCAACGCAAAATTTTTTGCACGACACGTTTAATGTTTAAAATTTACCCTGGTTTAGGGTAATGCAGAGGGACGACGCAGACACTGACGTTGTTGGCGGCAGTACGTGTTTGAGTGTTCTTGTGTTGATGGGGAATGTTCCGAACTGGTGTATACGAGGTAATGATGCAGGTGTATATGAGGTAGAATGCTTGATAATGGTGAATGTAAGAGAATGCATGGTACTGGTGATATGTGAGCGAACGCTTCACACTGGGTTATGTGAGGGAATATTTTGCACTGATGAATGAGGTGAATGTATGTTACCTAGAATAGAGAAGAATCTTTGGTACTGGTGAATGGGGTAGAACATGGAGGTAGAATCGGGTAATACAAAAGGCAATGTATGCAATGAAAGCCGCCCTAGATCCCTTCTCCTCAGTATAAGGAAGAAGGAAGGGGGCATTTCTTAGCGCACTTTCCAGGTTCGGCCGTGTCTGTCCCGAAGGTATTAGGTGCCAAATACGCGCGCCCCGCACTCGCCCCACGGTTGTCAAGGGATAGACCGAATTCTAATCAGGCGCTTATTTTGCTCATACAACCAGAGCGTAAAGCGAACATACCCTATCAAAATTTAGAGTCGCCCCAGCTTCTGGTACCCCAAATCAGAAGCTTGGGCGACTCTAAATTTTGTTAGGGTGGAGCCGCTAAATTACAATCAAATCGAGCTTAAGGCATTCGTAATTCAAAAGCTGACTACCCCCATAAATTTCGATAGGCATGGGGTTGGAAGATCGAAGGTTGGAGTGGAAATACGGCCGCTGCATATCTCGCGTAGGTGCTCTCGGAAACTATAAAAACTATAAAAATAATTTTCAGAAGTGACAACCGACGGCATATCGATGTGCATGTGACTGTGAAGGCCAGTTATCGGGGGAAAGCGTTTTACTCGCAAAGTGGTCATCGGCACTCTATCGAAGAGCGGACACGCCTGCGATGATTCATCGAAGCTCTATCGATTGTGCCCGGCAATCTCTACCAATATGTCAACGCTGGTAAACGTATATTTTTTATTCATGAATGCGCGTACAAAACGTCCACATCAAATTTTTGACAGTAGGTTTGTATTCCTTGTAAGTTATTATGTTTTTGAGTTCAACCGACTCCTGTAATATTTGAAATAAATTTTTAAAATAATTTTCATTCATATTCGTTTCTATGCTGGCATAAAGCAATTTGAAACTCCTGAGCTTAGAGAATAAAATGATGCATTTCGACCTAAAATGATTACGTCAGCTTTACCGTATAGTATTTCATTGAAATTTTTAGGTAATACCCACCCTAAGACAAAATTAATCAGGTTCATATGCATATGGTGTCACGTATAAATTGCCCAGTGGTGCGTATTATTCTGTTTCATGCACAAACTTAAAACAATTTTATCATATTTTCTTTAAAATCAAATTTTAGGCTTTTCTATGCGGCCCAAATTTTTCAATACCAGAATCCTATAGCCTACAATTTCACCCTAAATATGAATCAAGATATTCAGTATCGTTATTTTAGCCTTATTTTCGATGTGTCTCCACATTCCCGTAGGATCTGATCAACTCAATTTTAAAGTTCGCAAGGAAACGTGGCAATGTTCTTGGAATAGGATCATCAGACCAACATGAACCCTGTCCCTCAGGATGCATTGGCGGCTTACTGTGTCCATAAGCATACTAAGTGCTTGCATAATACGGTTCGAACATAGTAAGGATGTACCGTAATAGGGTGAGCGCGCAAATTTGACTTTGTTTGTGAGAGTCACAGTATTACTTAGTAAACTTGCCAGCCTCTGTTAATTAATTCAAACGAGCAGCGCTCTCAGCTCATGATAGGCATTTAAAGAGCTATGAAGTTCATAACAAAGCCGAGATACGACCGGGTCTCCCTGACTGCCTTGCACTAGCAGTATCTAGTTTACTTAGACGCAAACTTGTGATTTTTCTTCAGTATTAAGGAATTTAACACAGGCTCTCACAGGAGAGTATATCTTCCCTTTCATTGTAGCTTCAGGAATTGAGGATAGAATTCTTACTTGAACCAAGGCTTAGAGGCAGAACTAAATTCTTGTTAATATTGTTTTTGGTAATTTTGGACGCTTGAACCTGAAATACCCTGACTCCAACCCATGAGTGAAAATTTTTCTTAAAAGTTCCATCTTTATTCGATTTTCACAAGTAGACATGATCTTGAAATAAGTTTTTTTACACGGGCAAGAACAAAGGGAATGAAGTCGAGGCAGAAATGTCCATAAGACTGGACAGGATTTTAAAAATTAACATTGACATTTCAGGACAGATTTTCAGACTGACATTTCCGAACAAGATCTATACGAATATCCGACAAAAGAAAAATAACGCTCAAATATATATCAAACATTAAAACTCATCGGTTGTTAGTTGATTTTCAGAAACCTAAAAAATTTTGCTCATCATCCTCGCCGATTTTAATTTAAATATGCTGATGTAATAATGACCCAGTCAATAATAATGTAATAATCTTGGTTTCCCACAATTCCCTGCAAATCAAGTTACATAATGTAAATTACATCAATTTCTGAGCAAGAGGAGAGATGGTTTTTTTCAATTTATGGCTGATAACCTGCAATTTTATGCAGTAGTAAAATTTAATCCACATTTCTATTTATTATTACATAAGCTTATAGCTAAGCTTCGCTAATGATATCAATCTCCTGTCTTCTATCAATATATGTAATGGTCATGAAATATACGTATCACATGTGCAGCAACTGTATGATATTGTGATAATCAAATAACTAATATAAGTTAATTAGTTGATAAATGAAGCACACTACATTACTTAGATAGATATTCTTATTTGTAATATCCAATATCCAAGTGGTTATTCCTGAATACCCATCAATAAAAATGAATAAGTTATTAGAAAATTGAAAACGGGTGAATATTCTCACATTAATAATGGTCTACTTGATTCTCCACATTTTATTTCTTTAAAATCCTGGTATATGAACTATCCAACTATACTGCATTGCTGCCCATATGAAATTGAAGTAATAATTTAAATATTTAATTTGAAGTAGCAGCATATCATCTAGAATTTACATATTTATTTTTAAGCCCATAGAATCTACCCTTCACTCAAGCAAACTTTGCGCTTGAGCTGCCGTCGTTCTCTATTTTTCTATGCAAACCCTCATTTTGGGTCCTTCTGTGAATAGATTGCTTTGAATTGTAGAACCTCGACCAACATTTCTCCCTTGAAAATTCTGCTGTAGCAGAGGTTTTTTCCTGACTTATAATTGCTATGGGGGAAGTGATGACGCGTAATGACGGTAAAAGCAGTAAATACTTGTGAGCTTGCACTGAACGCACGTTACACCAATTCACTGTACTCTGAGATAGTCCAATCTTTAGGCACATATATTGCATGCATGTGCTTTTACATACATAATGAAACTAAATACTTTGATATTATATTCCTTGCTAGCTCGATTGTTCAGCGCATGATAATACACGCATGTATTTTTCACGCGTTCTTTTGCTCATTTCAATTTTCGTTTAGAACTGGAAATTCGAAGGTATGCGTTAATAGACTTTTGAGCAGTGTGAAGACTGATCGAGCGAAGGAAAGCCTCATTTAAGACTTGAGCTTTGAAACTTGAGCTGAATAAGTGAATACTGTATGTCAAGTAGCATTAGTTTGACCGTCTTGTGGACTTTATGTAATACAAGAAGAGTTTTGCAATAAAGTGATTTTACGAGAATAGTAAGAGAGATGCTGGTCAGGGCCAATTGCTTCGCGTACGATCATGCTGGCAGTGTTGGTCTGTCCGGAGATCCCAATATATATTCACGGCTTGCTGAATCAATAGGCGTGCGATTACACATGCTTGTAATCCCCATTAAGTCAACGTTTATTATTTGAGATGATATTCAGTGCTCGTGTGATCGTTGGGAATATTCTAATACGTTAAATGTCTTCTACAACTCCAGAAAGAGACTTATTTCTGATAATATTTAGAAAATGAGAAAAGTTCTGTGTCATTGACAATTGTATATTGTATATATATCCTTTTACAATTTTATTCTGTGATCTTAGTGATTGTTAATATCAAAACTCTTTTTAATTTTTGCTGCCAAATGAAAATATAAGTCGTGTACGAGTTTCAAATTTATAAAATAGCTGTCATTTCGAAGGAGTTGAAATAAATTAAAGTTAAACCATTTTTAACAAATGATCGGGGTGTATCATGGGAAGTTATTGGCGGAAACTATTCAGTCGAGTTACAAGATTTGTTAATACTCAACTTTTTTATGATACCTGAAATACCGCCTATATAATTGATTTCCTCGCTCTGTACGAAAACAAATATCTTTACTTTTATAATAAATCCAATCAAAGAGCTTCTACCTGATTCCATTCGCAAAGCTGATCGGCCTTACATGGAGTGTCTCTAAAATGCACTTTAATTAATCTTCAATTAAACCTTTGATCGCCTAGAATGAGGGAACTGAAAGTTCGTCAATTTTTCGAGTCGCGCTGTAGAGGCGAGCAAATATGCGGGGCGCTATCGAGTGTTTGCTGCCGACTCACTGCTGCTGGTAATCAGGGAGAAAGCAAGGAAGTGGCTTGGCCGCAAGCCCTTGATTCACAAGGAGAAATTAAGGAGGTAGCTTCGCCGCAGTCCTTGATTCACAAGGAGAAAGCAAGGAGGTAGTTTGGCCGCAAGCCCTTGATTCACAAGGAGAAATTAAGGAGGTAGCTTCGCCGCAGTCCTTGATTCTCAAGGAGAAAGCAAGGAGGTAGTTTGGCCGCAAGCCCTTGATTCACAAGGAGAAATTAAGGAGGTAGCTTGGCCGCAGACCTTGATTCACAAGGATAAATTAAGGAGGTAGCTTGGCCGCAAGCCCTTGATTCACAAAGAGAAATTAAGGAGGTAGCTTGGCCCCAAGCCCTTGATTCACAGGGAGAAATTAAGGAGGTAGCTTGACCGCAAGCCCTTGATTCACAATGAAAAATTAAGGAGGTAGCTTGTTCGCAAGCCCTTGATTCACACGGAGAAATTAAGGAGGTAACTTGGCCCCAAGCCCTTGATTCACAAGGAGAAATTAAGGAGGTAGCTTCGCCGCAGCCCTTGATTCACAAGAAGAAATTAAGGATGTAACTTGGCCGCAGCCCTTGATTCACAAGAAGAAATTAAGGAGGTAACTTAGCCGCTAGCCCTTGATTCACAAAGAGAAATTAAGGAGGTAACTTGGCCGCAGCCCTTGATTCACAAGGAGAAATTAAGGAGGTAACTTGACCGCAAGCCCTTAATTCACAAGGATAAATTAAGGGGGTAATCCCTTGATTCACGATGCAAGTTACATTATGCAGGTTCAGTCTTTAAATACAAGCAATGATGAAACTACCTGCTAATTAATGCTTTGAAAAACTGTGGGTTATATCTTTAGGCTTTAAAAGCGTTGGAAATGCATTGCGGCTCGGGCTTTAGCAAAGACCGAAATAAAAGATAAATTATGTTTTTTATTAATGTCCTTAAACCATTACTATAAATGATAGTTTTTACACGGGTTCTGCAAATCTGGCTGGAATTCTATGCTAAAATCGTAGAAAAAACGTGGAAGGAAACATAGGTTCTGGGCCAATGAAAGTGCGGATCATTTGCTCTGACCATATTCCCCAGGCGGAGAATGCATGTTATCTAATGATGATATACCCTGTCAAAATTAATTTTCGTGCCGATTAAGGTCGTTTTAGAGGAACTATATTCGGCTTAGGGGTGAATCAGGAGCACCCTGTCAAAATTTTCGTGCCGATTAAGGTCGTTTTAGAGGAACTATATTCGGCTTAGGGGTGAATCAGGAGCAAGTCGGCCACGTAGGGTGTTTTGCTTCTATTTACCAGCCTCTTTTGGAAGTCAATTAATTGCCCGGTAGGCCAAATCTGCGTAATATACTTAAAAATAGCAGCTGGTCAAGCTTCGTCATTTGATATCAACGAAATAAAATCAGCTGAAAGCAGTCAACTATGATGCACCGTTGAAGTTAAATGCCGAAAGATCATAGTATCAGTCGATTGTTGATGAATGCATGAACACACAAAAACTGAATTTATCAACATATGATTGTTGTTAAAAGTTTCACGATCGTTGAAACTGACTGTATTACGCAAGGAGTATTATTAAATGTTTTAGAACCCCGAGACTGCCTTACATTACCTAACGATTATGATTAAATGATTAAGGATCCCAGAAGCCGACTATAATGACTGAGGATTATCGCTAATAGTATAGAGGCCCTTGGAAGTGACTGTTACGCGTGTATATATAAAGATCACAGATCTCTATGTATTCATATATAAAGATCACAGATCTTTATATATGAATATGAATAAAGATCACAGAAGCTAACAAATAATAAAGTTGTCCCAACATGAGTGATATATGGCCAAGGCAGCTGCAGGTGTCTATATGTAGTTACGTCGTCCAATCCTTTTCACTTTCACTTATCAGGTTTACTTTTCCACTGCGTGGATGCTATCCAAAAAAACACTGCATGAGAGCATTTGCAACTGACAAAAAAATAAAGTTATTGTTGAAACCCTCTCGAATTAAAAGTAAAAATCTCTCAAAGCTTTTTGCGATAAGGCCAGTGGACAAACTATATTGGAGTTTGTTCCTGCAACCTGTTGCCTAAACCATAACTTTTGTCACTGGAAATATGAGGAAACATATCAGATCTTGAACATACCCAAAAATAAATCTTAGAGACTTCTTGTCTGTTGAAGAGTGACGAAAAAGTCTTCAGTATCTCCAGATTGAATCCAAAAGATATCTCAACCGAAAACATTCATCGGGCAGCATGTCAAAATCTCGAGCGAGTACCAGCTCCAATATTTGAGCTTTGATCTAATGTACGATTGTTGGCCATAAGCCCTAGATATTGTTTTTAAGATATTGGTTTGAGATATTGTTTTTATCATCATCAAAAACCTCGTGGCATGATATTTGCCAATCTGCAAATTAATCAATTTAATTTTTTAACAAACGCAAGGCTAATTACCTGACACGTAATATAATTTCGTCATTATCGGTTGCACGCTTTTCGTTAGTCTCGTGTTAGGAGCGTAGTCGACGCTCATTAGCTCGATCGAGATTATTATTATCTTTACTTTGCCTCTGTGCTGATCTGGAGTTTAAACCGTATTTCTACCGTCGTTAAATCTTGCTTTCTTTGGCTCAATTTGTGTTTGTGCGAATGAGTTCATTTATTTATTTTTGTTCATTACTATTGCATTTTCTCGCTTCTGTGTTTGTTCGTTTAGATCTTGATTGTACATGATTCACGCCTGTGGTTGAACCTCGTTGGGTTTGCTTAGCCCCGTGGAGATTCTACGCTTAAATTAACTTAACTTCTGTTCTTATAGAGCTTGGCTTTAACTTCGCATGCATGCATACCCTTACTTGACACCTGTAGGTACGAACGAACACGCCTTGTACTATTATCACTTTTTTCCTTCTCATAGTTCTCAATGTAAACTCAGTTTGGCGTTCCCCATGCAGAGGAAACAAATAGGTAGGGTAATTTGATTATTGTTCGGATTTTAGTTGTTCAAAATTTTCTGAAATGACTTGCGTTATACCTTCAGTTAATTGTAGGATAGGTTCTAACTTCTTATCAGCTCGTACCACATAAGAATCCACCCAATCTCCGTAACATGCAACTGGACCATCAAACCTGTCAGTTTGCTTTTTTGTAACCGGCTACTAAGCTTTTTTCTATAACCCGCGATTTAATGGATAGAAAGAGAGAGAGAGAGAGAGAAACATGACTTTCCTTACAGTGATTTATTCATGTTAATTGGAACATTATTTTATTAACTCCTAATCTCTGTAACTGTACTAATGTCATTTATCTCTCATTCAGTGCGAACCACTACCAAGTTTATTATTTCATACTGGATACTGTAACGTCATACTTCTTTTGACGTTACAATAAAGTTTCTTCGCTACATTGACATCTTTTACTTCCAATTGTACCAAAATTCATGTATAGGAAGGCTACCTGGCTCTCTGAACATACCCGATTAAAAAAATTTTTCTGATCGTGTGGGTCGGCCTTAAAAGTGCCTGGAGCGGACGTGTCGCCAGACTCTTTCGTCCCGGCTTTTTATTCTAATAATGTAGCTTGCTTGACAGATATTACGTCGAATTAAGGGATTTTGACTATGAAGATAATATTTCGAGTATGCCTTTTTGTGTTCGCTATATTCAGCTTTGAGCAGAATATAGACGTGAGTAATCCGCCCAACGGGAAAAAAATTAGTAGATCTACAAATTAATTTCGATGAAAACGTACTTGCCAGGGAACAATTTTTCTTGAAACTGTCGTTTAACTTCACAGTGACTTGGCAAATAGATACCTTCACAGCTTGATAATTTAGTTCTATGAATTGAATTCAAAGTATAGGCTAAAAGAAAGAAACTTCAATGTCTAACAAATGCCTTCGATTCTAACGTTACTCAAGAAATTTCGCGCGCGGCCACACCAATTCTTGGGTGCTCGTTCATATTCTTTGGAGGTCCAACTTTGCAGATTGATAAACTTGAAGCAACGAAATGAGGCCGGGCGAACAAATTTTAAATTTTAGGGAGAACGGATGTCAGTTCCGTCGCATCGCTTCCGCATGTCTCGGGAACGTTAAACTAACAGGTTATGCTAAAATAATTAAATTTAAAATTTATAACAATTCATTATTCTTTACGATGTGAATTCAAGCAGCTTTTAATAAATATTTATCAATATTTAATGTTTTTAAAAATCGACAACTTCACTTAATTATTTTATTACAAACGAATTTTATTTAATCAAGTTACTGCAAGGTCGACTCGTCAAAAATCTTATTTAACAATAAATAAAGTTCCTATCAAGAATATTATTAGAAATTAATTTCAACTATCCGTGAAGGCGAATAAAAAACATGACTGATTTTTCAATAACAGAAGGTCAAAAGTGTAATGTAAGCTGCGTGGATCTTTTAATCAAATCTTCAAGCTGTATTTCAGTGACAGCAGATTTTAGGCTTGATATTTCATGGAAATTAACTTTAGATTAAAAAAAATATTTAATTACTTCCTAATTGCAAATATTTGTATATAACTCGTATATAAACGTATCATCACACGCGAGTCGCTCATGTCGACTCGCACATAAATATTCCGTTACAAAAGTGTAAGGATTTTTTAGTATAGTTCTGTTTAGAATTTTCTCCAAAATATACACTCTAATATAGTCAAAATGCACACTGGTCGGCATTATAGCCAAAACGTTATAGCGATTTTAGCCTCAGACTCACTATTTGACAATCAAAATTATATTGCATATGGTGATCATAATCATTTCATTGCGTCATTCGTTTACTGAGTGCTCGATTGCACATTCTCTCCCCCTGCACTACATATAAATGTTCCAGAAAATTATGAAGCTAAGCACACTATTTCTAAAGACCTCAGGTGTATTTTCTATTTACCGTGTCAGAGGCAGAACTGAGCGAGCGTCTGCGATAAGGGAGCCCTCGCATTCAGATGTCAATGTCAGAAAAAAAAGCATAGAAATGAAAGTTATTTTCTCGAGATAAGAGAAGAACGTTGAGAGTACTCGGTTGGGCCTGAATATTTTTCTTTCTTTGTCGAAATAACTTTCACGCAACTACTTGCCTCTATGAATCTAGCAAGGTTTCATGTACTTGTATAATTTCTGAAATCTGATACAATACATACTACTTTTTTGAGCACTACATATATGATTTTCTTTTACATTGAGTAATCTTGAAATTCATGATACAGTTGTAGGTTTTCAGGGCATAAGCTTCGACGTGAATATGGAAATTGTTTGTGTATGGTCGAAATGAAATGCTCTGTTCGTCCAGATTATTTACAAGAACGTAGAGATTGAACACTTTATGACGGTCAATGATTGTTCTCTTTTTCTGAGGCAAGTTCCTGCAAATAGAAAAATTATAATTTTTGAGCGTTGGCAAGTCATGTACGCAATTTTGCAGCCATATTAGTAGTAATTAAATTAGATCAGTACTCGCTGATATGAGTGACAGAGAGCGCATTTTCTCGTCCGTCCGTGACGTGAAGTCACGGACGGACGGGTATGACGAGCACAAAAGCGCCTTTTTTACATAAATGAGAAAATGCGCTAAAAAGAAAACAAACTGCCAAATTTATCCAATTACTACAAACCTAGATGAGCTGTCGTAATTAATGCTAACCCATGATCGGAAATATTATGGGCGAACTGACTGAGATTATATGTCATTTAACGGTGTTCAGGAAATAGAGCTCACTAGCATCATGGTTTTTAATAATGTAATTCATAAAATAATGCAACGGTCTAACAAAACACGTTTCAGTGACCAGGCAGGGAGCAATCCTTGCCTCCTACCTGGGTTTATTAACTCTGCGAACCACATAAGACTTCTCATTTTAATAACATCAATTTTAATGAAAATAACGTATAGTCAAGTTCCTCAGAACAAGCTCAAAAGATGACAGAAGGCATGGATGTTATTTATTTAAGTGCATAATTTTCTGTAAAGAACCTAAAAGAAATTTACACAGCAGCGGGTGTATAACTCTGCCCGGACAATAAATCTTGTCAAAATATTATGAACATGCAGCTGCATGTAAAAAATTTTCAATGGCAATTTGAAATAAAGAAATGTAGACACATGGGCTGAAATATTGACATAATTGAACGAGGCACGTGTGGCACAGCAGGCATACGGAACATTGAACATATGAACTATGCCTTTTAAGATAGAAATTAAATCGATGTACGTGGTGTCGTAAGTGTATTGGATAATAACTAAAATGGAAAAAAATCATTATTAAAAGTTAATAAACATATTTAGTCAAAATTAGGTACAAACTATATATGAAGTGGATGAATCAGATTATTCGGTGGAATTGAAATAAAATGTAATTGAATTGAAAATATTCAGTTACTCGTTAAATTCTGTCCTGCTCAGTGAAATTGTTGTGTTTTATAAGTAGAATGTTAAATGTTGTGGAATCAAGATTACGAACGAGGTTCCTAGTGCGCACAACGTAGCATGCAAATATAATTCAGAAACAATTTACATTATAAATTCCATATCGTCTCAGCCATAGTTTTAAGCACGTTTTTTAAGCGAAGTTTGCAATGTTGGTATTATGAAGCAATAGCACTCGAGGTATTATAATATTGATGAAGATGAAGAAAATCTGTTCCAGCACAAACTCAATGTTATTGGAAATGGAATAAAAACATTGAAATTTTCTGTAAGTGAGGTGGAGCAATTTTTTCCATGCGGTAAAAATTGTAAATTATACAGAGAAAGCGTGGATTGTTTTAGCAAATTAATAGATCATCATTAACTTGCTCAAATAATTTCTGGATATTAAACGCAGAAAATGGCGCAAACTGCTACAGACACATTATACAATGTATAGTATTATTAAACTGACAGATCAACAGTAAAAATTTTATCAAATTTGAAAGATTCAGTCGTGAAATGTATACATCGAAGAAAAATATGGGTTCTAATTTGGTTTGCGTCTCACAGGTAACATTATTAAAAAATAAATGGAACTGAAGAACGCCTCGTACCGAGGGTCGTATCTCCACTCTTCGAGGGCAGCCGAGAGAAAGAAGGACTTCTTTATTCATCGTAAAGGAATATTTTATACGCAGGCAATATCCATCAACTATTAATACGGCTACAAAGGCAGCGTTCAAAGCGCCATGACGAACAGAATGCGTCTGGAACGACTTCTCTCGCCAACATCTGCTTAATGAAGTCTGTGCCAATGTGGCCCCGCTTCTGGCATGACCGCGTCCAGACGTTGCGTGTTTCATTTGCGTGTTTCATTTGTGTTTCACAGCAGGAATATTTATGCATGTGGATACTTTTCAGAACAACCATCGTATACGAAGAAGAAATCGAGGTGAGAATTTTATTGGATATGATTGTTTTCTTCTGACTTATTACCAAACATGCACAAAATCCAACTGGCCATGTATGGGGCGCGTGATCCGATCTTTTTAATTAAAACGTTGAAAATATGTTGATATGTAAGTTTATTATGAAAATTGAAGAAGCCTTCATTTCTGGAACATCATACACGCCTTGGAATTCGAAGTTCAATTCTTACAAAATTAGCGTCACCTCTTTTATCTCCATTTCATAATTGAGTAAATGGCACTGATGACATCAATTTGAAAGTTGAAGATATATCTCGAATCTTTCGTTATGTTGAAGTCGAATTACAGGTTGAAATTCATTTTTGTCATTCATCTTTGACTCACTCGTTAGATCATAACGTTCAACTCATGTCGATATTACTGTGAGTACTGAAAATAGCATAATAATCCACGGAAATTTTATTTAAATGTTGAAGCTATTAATTATGACTCCGTCTATACCAACGCTTGTTAGCTTCACAAAATATTCGTAACTGAGGGATGTTATTTCCATGTTCGGGATAACGTGCATGGTTATCGCGTTCCCTGCCACCGTGGGCTGTGTGCCAACACATTACATTGCAAACGAGTCATCCATAGTAGTAGAGTGAGAACAACTTGACGAGTGTCGGAGTGTTGGACTAAAAAAATAATGAATATGGGAGATTAAACTGCCTTAACCCGCGATGATTTACTCCCAAAACACTCTATAATATCAGTGAAAATAATAAAATATCAGTGAAAAACCGGAGAAATAAATTCCTCCCAAGTTTTTAGCGCATTTTCTCATTTATGGAAAAAATGCACTATTGTGCTCGCCATGTCCGTCTGTCCGTTCGTCTGTCTGTCTGTCCGTCTGTCTGTCCGTCCGTGACTTCACGTTTTCGTCGACGAGAAAATGCGCTCTCTGTCACTCACTGCAGTAAGTACTGAGTTGTATTTTTTATCAAAGTACTTGAAAAAACCTCTGTTAATAGAACGTGGCGATCAAAATCGTTCACATTGTGATCAATGTAATTTATCGCTCGCTATTAAGCACGTAGTCGATTTTTTCTAACAGGTAAACTATATGTTCAAAATCAAGATGAGACATTGAATCGTTCATTTCATAAATTATGAATCGCTTCATAAAAACTGCACAAAATTTGCGTTACTTTTCCCAAAAAAGTTTGGGAAAAGCTTTGAAAAGTATGTTGGGCCTTGTCATCAGGTAACCATCTCTATTCGTATGTTTTTTTTCTTTAATTACATAAAAATAATTACTGTTTTTGCTGACATTATCCTGCTGTAACTCACAAGCTATATTGTTGTGATTATGTTGTGGCAGTCATCATCTGTGTAGGTAAGTGTTGTTGTTGTCGTTGATGTGAACTTAATCACCTCAAATAACAAGTATTACTTCACACGAAAATCTAACGATTCAGAATTACTTTTTTATTCTGCATTCCAAAATGTTCAATCCGCAATAGGTAATTGCCACAAACGAAGGACTATACTGTTCGTACACCCAGAGTATCGATGAGCTCTGACTTCTAGCCAGCAGCTTGTAAAATAATTAGTTATCCCTACAGGGCGTCTCAACAGAAAACTAGCTGAAGAAAATTCCAATTGTTTCCAGCTAGTCCAATCCAATTGTTTATTCCAATAATAAATGTTGATAAATCAGTGTTTATGTTTATCTGTTATTTATTTTTATTAGGGCAGTTACTGAAACGTATGGATTTTTAAGATCATCATAACGTCACTCCTGAGCAGACAATAGGACAAATTTGTGAATGTTTCGGAAGAGTGTGGAAAGACATGATGCGCTGTGAGTTGACACTTTACAATAAACAAAGGGCAGGAAGCATACATATATCGCTATTGACGCATCTATGCCAACTTCTCTACGATTTGTGTGTTCATGAGGCCAATAACTACAATAACGTTTATCTGGAGATTAATTATCCACACTGAGAATGCTGCAAATTGATTAATATTGATTGATTAATACAAGATAATGATTCGATTTGACCTTATTTTACGACTTCAAATTCGTCGCTTCGTTAATGCATGTTGCTTCCCGATGGAAAATCCTGGAATTTCTATACTTAAGATAAATTATATTTTACAGCGATTCCTTGACATTCTCTACTATTATAACGCCTCGAAGTTTTAATTTATTCCAGAACAACACTCCGACCTGAAATTAAAAAAACTCATCAATTTCGCAAAGCGGCGGTAACAAGAGAGTTTTATCAGTAAAATATTTTCAGAACAATTTTTTTTCAAACATATTTACGGAAATGTCGGGCCAGTGATATAAATACTGATCGTCACCTGCTATTCTTTTTCACTAGAACTGAGGTTCTATCATTTCTATTATTTAGTTTTGATGTTCAATTAAATGCAGAAATTTTTATATATTGCAAAAATCGAAATCTTTATTTTATCTAAAGGAAACAAATTGCATCAATTTAAAGATGTCTCTACAAACAGCACGAATGTGGTATAATTTTACGACAACATATTGTCCTTCATTATTTGTGTGATTCGAGATTGATACAAAAGAAGTGTATGGATGTATTCACAATAAGATTAGGAACAACGTTCAAAAACTTTGTCTATGATGCAATTCGCTGGATTCCATGCAATCAGTCGATCAAGCTGCAAAAATCTCATGAAATTAAGTTCCTTAAACAATAATTTATGTATCTGTCCTATCTACAAATTGTGCTAAAAAGTTAATGAAAATCCATTACAGAGAACTTTTTTTTTAATTCAATCGATTTCACACATGTCTTGTTAATATGCGGAAGAAAGTAATTGAGATTTGGCCTACTTCATATAGCAAAGTCGTAGTAATTCTGGGGATCATTTTTATAAAAGACAGTTGTACCTACGGCCAATCGTTCTAATGAAATCTGCCACTTACAATTGCTTTCGAAAGAACTTAGATTAGCTTCAACAAGTTTGATTTTTTGTGAGATAATTTTGTTCTGTGTCTAAATGGAATATCATATTCACGTGCCACAATAGAATTTTGCTGCTTATTTTTTCCATAGTGGAAGTTAGTTAATAAACCCAAGCAGCACTTAATTCAAACTGAAAAAATTGTTTGATTTAAAAATTTATTAATAGTTGCTTCATCACGACCACTGGAAAACAGGTCCGTGCAATCAAGAAAAGGCAACTTTTCTCTTCCTAATTGTCATCGAAAATCTTCTCAAGTCAGAACTCAATGCAAAATTGCATTCATCTCTCAACTTTGAGACATTAATAAGAAGGATCCGGAAGTTACCTTCCTAACTCTGAACTTGTCGAAAAAATCCCCAGAATAATTGGTTCGTGAGCGTCGCTTTTTTTTCTGGGACTTGTCTCGACAATTTCATCTCCACTTCTTAATGAATTTTTTGTGTCAGAGTTAAATTTAAAAACGTAAAAACTTGAAACTTTAGAACATGCAAAAAATTCAACAAATTTCGGAGCATGGTAACTCCAAGGAATTTCTTATTCTGGAAAGAACTTAAAATCGTATTCATATTTCGTAAAAATGTGGACAAGAAAGAACTCAATCGCCATGTTTAACTATGCATCGTTTCACATTGCATACGTCAAAGTGTTTGCTCATTTTTAGATAATAATTGAGGAAATGTATCTGCAGTAAATTGGCATGAAGTTCCGCCCGTAAATTTATTCCAAAGTCAGGAAGTGAGAGAGAGCAAAAATATACCGAAGATAAGTGCATTGATTCAGTAAACATGGCCGCCGAAGTTTGTGTTAGTAAGCCTACCGGAGAAAGTCTTGAATGCAACGAACAAAATTTCGACAGTAGGCTCGAGGATGTAACTAATGCAGCCTGTTCATCCCTTGATATATTCACTACTTTAAGAATACCAACCTGCAAGACGAGTACATATTAGGACATTATATACATCATTCATGTGTAGAAAATGAGTATAGAAGAGTGGTGGTTCGAGAGCAGATTGTTCCAGAGTGGGAAGTGAACCGAATTAGGCATATTTTGAGGTTTTTACTCATGCGTTGCTACCCGCTACTCCCTCACATGTTGCACGACATAGTACCCCACCCAATTCCCCTTCCCGCCCACCCCAATCTCTGACAACTACTTTGCTCTATCCTCTCCCATTTAAATGTCTCGGGTAAGAGGCATTTAACGGGTAAGAAACGCATTTGCTGGAGATTTCTTCAGGGCAAATCCTATTGGAAGAATAAAGGAATGAACTGTAATTATTCTCACCCTAAGATTTGTCACAAATTTTCAACATTTGGAAGCAAAAGCTCGCTGCTGTCAGAACGGTATGAGCAGGGTGGCCCAGTGGTTACAATTCAGAGTACCAGGATTGGCGCAGAGAGGTGCGGGTTCGATCCCAGCTCTGTGCGCCAGTTTCTGGTCAGAATCGGCAAGGAGGCCGGGCGGTTAAGCAAAGAAAATTTGAAGTTGTGAGTTCAAGCCCGCAACATGCTTTGGATGTTTTGCAATGTTAAGAATTGGCGACAGACCTACGGCCTAATCAACGCTGATACCGCTATATTATTATTAAAAGAAAACGTGGATGCAACAATCGGAAAACTGCCAATACTATGCCGGAATACTATAAAAATACTGTCTTCCCAAGCCGGCATACTATAAAAAATGTAGCTTTCAAACGTCGGTTCTATTGATCGTCTGCTTCATCACATTACGATCCCAAGATGCGCGATTATCGGAGGCGGCGATCCATCGTGGCCTGGTACTGCTACGTCCGAAACAAATGCTAAGGATACTCGTCGCCGCTGCCTGCGCAGCGACTGCGCCTCGTCTCACACACCACCGCAGCCCGCGCAGCTACTGCGCCGCGTCTCACACACCACCGCAGCCCGCGCAGCTACTGCGCCTCGTCTCACACACCACCGCAGCCCGCGCAGCTGCCGCGTCTCACACACCACCGCAGCCCGCGCAGCGACTGTGCCGTGTCTCACACACCACCGCAGCCAGCGCAGCGACTGCGCCGCGTCTCACACACCACCGCAGCCCGCGCAGCGACTGCGCCGCGTCTCACACACCACCGTTCCCAGAGAAATAAAATGGCTTTCGCCCCTTTGCTTCACGGTCTCTCGCAAGTCGTGGAAAAATGACAACTTTTTTGCTATCTGAGATTGGAATTTTCGAGAGCCCCGTCATGGGTTCTTGAGGACCACTTGACCAGCTGCTGTCAGAACTGTTATTGCTGGGACTTTTGTCAGCCCATGCGGTGTGCACTAGCAAACTTTATCAAGCACCCTTCAGCTCCACTACTTCATTAAATGTGATTTACCATAACATTTCGTTGGATAATCCATCATATTAATATGCTCGTCCTAATCTTCTAACAAATATTAATTAAGTCTTTTCGTGGTTGTTCATGGAGGTTAATGTTGGCCCATGACTTGGAAACTTGGGGAAGTTTACATTCCTCATAAATTTATACATAATAATATGCACACTTTACTGTATACTTTAAAATTAAAGACTGCTTAGGTATATTGTAATTTAACAACCTGAACCATGCACAGATGACAGGTTAGTTTTCCTCTTTATCTCAAGTACTTATAATAAACAACGTGCAAAGGAACATGAATAGAATGTTGCTACACAACAACTAATAAATAAGTGTTTACGTTTTACAACACCGTCTCAAGTTATCAAGTGAAGTATATATTTATATAATTTTATCAACCCAGACTACATACAAAATGTACATATCAGCCGAATTTTAGATTGAAAATGATTCATTTTTGAAATCAATTGAGATTTATCATCGAGCTGTGTCTCAGAAATTTTTGAAAGGGTTTATCAAAATGAAATTATATATTATAATGCTATACTGCTCTACAATGTGATGAAACTTCCAATTTCCACGTGGATCCTGTAACAAAAACCTCATACCATGGAGCAGCGAGCTCAGTTTGAATGCTTTTTGGTCATCAATTGCTTGGGAGCGGCAATAAAGCAGCGCCCAAGTGAGCATTAGCATGCAAACGGGACAAGCTTCATGTGGCGCACGAGATGAGGGCCATTAAAAGCTCCCAACTTACTTCTTCTGATCAATGCCTTTCATGAACACGATATTCACTGCGGCATATGAACTATCAATTGAGGTTCCTTTGGTGATTGTTATCTCCCAACTTACTTCTTCTGATCAATGCCTTTCATGAACACGATATTCACTGCGGCATATGAACTATCAATTGAGGTTCCTTTCGTGATTGTTATCGGAAAACGTGCTACTGAATTAGATGTAAGAATTTAAACTGAAATTATGGCGATTGTTTCGGTTATCAAGACAAAATTTAGATATAAGTTTGCTAACTTTAATTATAAATTCTCAAAGATAAGTCGGTGCAAACGCACGTGTACTTTCATTCAGACGGAATTATTAACCGGACAACATTACATCAATAATGCACAATAATTGGCCCAATAATGTGCTAAATCGTCTCTTATCAAGGTCGTTCTATAACAAGCTGTATATGAAGACTTGTTTCATCACATGCTCTTCCGTTGCATGGTTATTAGTGTTGAAAAACATGTTTTCGTCGGAGGGGACTTGTCGATTTGCCTAAAGGTACTTGGACAGCATAACGCTATTAATAATATTAAAATATGAATTTAAAAGAATATTGAATATGGCGAGAAAATAAACTTCAGTCAATGACAAGAAGAAGGCTGGATGACGATTGATGACGTAAACTACTAATCAACGTGACGAAATAAGACGACAGGCTGTTATGAACCACAGGCTACGATGTAACACTCATCATGCATGTAATTATTAATAAAAAAACAAGTATTTTGTCCTGGAGTTCATACAACATGAGCATTTTCAAATTAATTTCATTAATAAACCAACGAAGTAATGAGAGAATAATTTACTTTCATTTAACTGTCATCGTCAACGAGCATGGAAAAATCAATAAAATTAATTGGAAATAAATTTGGACTATTTTGGGGCAACACAACTTTAAAATAAACCAAACGAAGAACTTTCCAACGATCCTCTTTGTAATTCAAAGTATTGGAAATATGACTCCTGCTTCTGAACTTTCCTTAAATTTCGCTTTCGTCCGGATAATTATGATTATTTTCCAACATACTCTGATAATCTCTCAATATATTTTTTAGGATTTGGTCTCCTTTTCCAGATTGTGTTTTCAGTGCATTTTCCTATCAATAATTTAATGCAAAGTTTTTGACTTTGATCTATGGGCTTTACTATCTATGGTATTTCTTATTGCAACTAATTTCAACACTCTGCAACATTTCCCAATTTGTTTCAACAAAGCGATTCAAATTCCCACAATTTCCTTTAAAATAATTCAATGTGTTGAAAATGTTCTATAATGCGATGAACTTTCAATAGTTTTATGGTGGACAATCATCACTTTTTCTCGCTTACCTACTAATTTTTAAATTCATGAAATATCCGCTGAATTTTTCCAGCACAAACTGCTTTTAAAAGTTCGTGACTCCATGAAACTTCTTGCGTGCCTGAGGTGTCTCAACGAAGGACGCAAGGTCTCAACGAAGGTGTCTCAAGGACGAAGGTGTCTCAAGTAGGACGCATTTCAGCGTGAGTGAAGACTCTTGTTTGCTTCGTGCCTCAGCGAACGGCTATCGACAAAATGGAGTGTGATCAGGAACGGCTATCGATTTCTGTTAATGGAATTGCATACATTTCCAGATTTGTATCAGAATCATTATGGTTCAGCGTGTCGAGGCTATTGGTTGGAAATTTACGATGGATTTTTCAATGGATCAAATGCTGAGATAGCATCTCAAATTGCTCATGCTCATTTCATAACAGTTAGCAAGCATTATCGATGAAGTGAATAATTCGGAAGCAAGTACAAGATGAAGCTTCTTTTTCTTACTCTTAAGCAACACTTGTACCCTTCCTTTTGCCTTTTTTTTCTGCCACATTCATGCGAATAATAAAAATCAGCGCTTCATTAAGAAACCGTTTTACATACAACAGCCTGTGTTTCTCGTGCGTCATTACCGTTGAGTCACATTAAGTTTTGAAGTTTCTCAATTGATACTCAATTTGTAAATTTTGAGCATTAATATTGATGCTACGGTGTTTTCTACTCTACGATGCATAAACCTAAATATTTCACTATAGAGGAATTGTTCCTTTGCAAGCACATCCACTTTTCCGAATTGCAGCACATCCACTTTTTTATACCGTACAGTCTTATTGGAATTGATGTATAGTATTTGCATGGTTGCAGTTCAGCTTATATTGATGCTGTTGCGGTCAGCTCCGGCACACGAAACTTGGTCCTCTGAGGAGAGCTAGTCAACTGTTTGGGGTCGAGTGCAATCACTAAAGTTGCTCACTAAACAAACACTTCTGGACGAGCTTTCGGTTTGTGCCCGAAGTCCCGACGAAACTGGACTCATTTAAGCCGGTGCTTGTAACGAAGGCGCCTGTCGGGAAACTGGCAAATTGCAACCGAGAAATTCGTCTAAACTAGAAAATTTATCAGGGAGTCCCAAGCTAAAGTTTTATCTACGTTGAGTTTAATTGAAATCGCGCCTGCAGTACTTTCTCTCACGAGATATTCTTCCTAGATATTTCTGCAGATAATAAAACAGTTTTTTTCAGGAATATGCACATTCACTTTAAAGAAAATACATTACTCATTGAAGAAACGCTAATACAGTTTTAGACCGGTTAAAAGAATCCAATCTAAAGTTTGAATTTACATCAGAGTTAATTTGGAATCTCACTCTACGTGTTTGGACTGAAAGTCTTTCGCCCGATTCAATTGAAATATGCAATCAGTGACTTCGAAAAATATAACTAAGAATTTTTCGGATTTGACTTCAGAAAAATATTTTCATTTTAAATGTTCTGCATTTCAAATATAAGTTCTTGAGCTCTTTATTTAAGGCTTAGATTGACACTAACTAACTTGATTGATCCGAGTGCTTCAGTTATTGTATAATGAACTCAGAATGGAACGAAATATATTTCACTATACAAATTTATTTGCTGGACTCATTATCGGTTATTACTAAGAAAAAATATAATTATAAATCGATCAGGTTATTATATCTTAGCAATTGATGAAATTAATTTTTTATGAGCATTAATTATGCCTGGGAATAAACTCTCATAAACACGAAATTCATTGTCATATAAATCATTAGACTATGAATATGTCACATATGAATGAAACTGTACGCATTCAGTTAAAAAAAATTATTTCTTGAACGAGGTTATTTTTCATGTTGGGTTTCGAGAAATCAAGCGGCAAGCAATAATCATGTTCCTATACCCCGATTAGAGGACTTAACGCAATTAAATATATTCTATGGTCATATTATTTTACTCATAAAAAGGATAATGATGTTGTTGACATAGTTAACAATTGCAATGTTTATTAGTTGTAAGCTTTTCTTATGATCATTTATCATTGTTTTTAATTTGTTTCTAATAAGATAAAACGACTCAATGGAGCATATGCAGAGGATAAGAGAAGTATACGGGATATTCACGTAATATTTAACTCACTATTCGAAATCCGATTCATCGCCATGAGTGGTCATGGATATTCAATGCAAATATTTATTTAAGAAATGTAACATGAAATAATACTTCAGAATACTTGAAGATGTGATAGGAAGAGTTTGCAGACAAGTTTCGTAGTGAGCACCGTTAGAGCACGGCATGTAGGCGAGTGGCAAGAAGCTTTCTATCTCAGCGGCACGTCAATTTCCAAGTTTGAGCCTCCGATATTGAAGCCCGACTGGAATTTCGTGCGTTGAAGTCGTCGTTGGAACAATGATAGCGATTCTGTGGAGGGCAAGAGTTTCTGCCAGCCAAGAGGGAGCAATGAACGGCGTCTTGAAAAATGATCCAAACTTTGTGTAATTCCAAACTCTTCTCTCCGATATTTCCATGAAACTTCATCGGTCTTCCATACCTTCTTACTTGCCAGCCGTTGGAAAAAATCGACGCTTCTTCTCAAGAAAAGTTTTCAAAAACTGCGATAAGATTCTCGTTGCGCTGTGTCGATGTGAGTATGAAAGAAGTAAATGAAATTTTAAGTGTATTACTGATACTAGGGTGTTGATTCATAGCAAGTAAGAGTTTTACGGTACATTTAACTCAATGTTATAGGCTGAAATTAGTGCGAAATCTTTGTGCAAGTAATAATAGATTAATTATTTCAGCGTCAACGTTGAGAATCAGTTTATATTCACAAAGAGTCATTGTTCAAATTGAAAATCATCCCAAGAGACGCTGATCAATAATTTTTTCTCGATTGTAAAAATATTTTCGGTAGAAAAAAGTTACCATGAGCCAAGTTTTACTCGCGTTGAAAAGAAGCAATTTTTAATGTCGATCATTTATTAAGTTAAGGCAATTTAAATTTGGAACTTGTGACCAAATTCGTTCACAAAATGCAAAAAAAAACATTACAAAATTATTGTTATCATGAAAACAGGTAGAAATGTCAAGGTTTTTGTAACTCATAAAAAAGAATCTCAGAATTCCTTAGGAAAGAAATTAATCTATATTCGAGTTGAACTCTACGCAACATAATATAAAATTATTTAAATTATGTCTTGACATTGGCGCCATTTGAACCGCTCAACAAGGTTGAATCCATTATTAATTAATTGGTACGTCTAAATCTTTAACTCCCGCCTGAAATACTTTTAAGTTTTTTAAATAAAATAAAATGTTCCAAGTTTCATTTAATTGTCTGTTATTCTGGATTCAGTCGCAATGTGGACAGTCAATGAAAGATACTATGGAAGTTCACTTTACCTGGAATATAATATATACTATAATATACATCCTTACATTCCATACATCCTTCCTTACATTCGATTATGCCGAAAATTGTCACTAAAATCATGAGTGATGTCGAGGATCGTGATTTTTAAAACGAAGGTTCAACTATATAATAACAAAGTCGCAGTAGTTTGTATATTTTGACCTCAATCATAACCATGCATATAAAACATAAGTCCTTTACAAAAACCTCTTTGAAGCTTCAACATCGCAGATTATTCAGCATTTTTATCTTTGAAAGTTTCTAGCCTCACGGCCTTTTTTATTCGAACCACGAACGAATAATCTAGGAAGTTAACGAAATTTCTTTCTGATCCTTCTCTGCATAATTAGGAGTTTTCCCCACATCACGTTCTTCATTTGAACTTTTCAAAGTTTCCAGATCGTTAACTGTTCCATGATCAAGGGTGATATTTCCATTGAGTTTTTTCAGCTTGATTTCCTTCTCCTTGAGCAGGTTTTGCCTGAGTGACGTGAACTGAGGCAGCAGTGATGGACAGAAGGCCAAGTGTGGCCTTGCTTCCTCAAGAGTGGCCAAGGCCTGCGCTGTGTCGCCGCTGTCCGCTGAAATGAACGGTTAACTATATTCATTACCATTTTCTTATCGTATGACAAAGACAATAATTCCTTTATATTTATTATACAATTTGAATGGGTATATAACCATCATACATGAATGGTTATGTAATTTGTTTTACAACAATAAGCATGTGAAATAAGTTTTACAACATTAATAAACTTGTGTTCATGTTCTGGGATTCAAAGACCGGCTCATAGAAAAGATGTAATATAATGCGATGCACTATTTTTATGAAATATTATGAAAATTTCATCTGGTAGCAGAAACCCGCACCTTATGAATGGTAATCGAATAATGATCATTCTGAAATGAATGATGTTGATCCGGTGATCAATTATCTGATATGTCATAAGTTTTTTCTTCTAATTATTTACGAAACACGATTTAAATTGAGTCACAATTCAAAAATTTAACGACCATTTTGAATTTTTGATATTTTCGAAATCATAGTTGAGAAACGATAAAATTTTTTGGTGGGTAATATTTATACACAAAGATGACGGATACAGAGAAGGAGGAAATTATCCCTGATGAAATATTTACAATCGAATGAACTTGCATCTGTGGATTTTATCCCGAATATATTTCGTTATCATTGGATATTTATCGTACACTTCCATACTCAATTCTTTTTTCGATTCAACATCTAAAACGCGGCTCGTAGATGATTCAATTTGTACGCTTTAGACACCACCATTTGTGGCAATCCGTTGGACAACCTAGTGTTCGCGTGAAAAAAGATAAAAATTCGTTTGCTTTCATTCGTTAGCACATTTTTGGTGGTTCAAAAATGCGTCACATGTGTGGCAAACTGGCGAGAGATGCATCGTGTACATTTATCTGTTCTGTTAAAGCAATACCATTGTGCCAAAGGAACAACTTGAATTTAACATCGGAATTTAACATGCTGCATGGCGACATAAGGCGGATATAAGTCAGTAAAATTTTCTTCTTCATCATTTTCTTATGGAAATTTGCGATGAATGTTACTCATAAAATAACATCTACCCATTATGCCAGTCAACATGTAAAGCTGCAGTCAACATGTAAAGTTGCCGCAGCAACCACAGTCTTGCTTTAAAGCGATAAAACCATGTCTTGATAACTATTGATTTATTTCTAGAGCAGCGCCAGGCCAGTGTTGATATTGGCAAGAACTTACAGAGCTATAAGTAGAGCTGCATAAATAATAAATTAAAATCATGGCGAGTTTCTCTTTTCGTTTGTGACATCAGTATTATATTGATAGGGTTTCTTTAATGTTTTAGATAAGATTGATAGTTAAATTTTACATGTTTTAGATAAAATTGAGAGTGAAAAAGCTTCATTTTATCGAATAACCAATCAATTTATTTTTACTTGATTTTCCGAACTTAATGCTCTATATGGTTGATAATTTAGAAGATAATTAATCTGGAAAGTTGGTTATGACTTTTTAACACAAAAAATGTTTAAAGTCAATGTTTAATTATCTAAAAATGCCTAGTTTATTATCGTTAGTCCTCTCAATTGCCGGTATCGTTATTTTACTAAAAGTATATCACAAAAGCATCTATATGTCGGCGTTGAAGTTTAGGCCAAATCTGGCCTGTTGCTTATTCTTTTGATGTCCGGTAATTGTTTACGTGATGTCCAAAATATATTTCGTGACGTCTTATAGTCACATACCTACAAACTTTTATGTTGATGCCATATAGAGCTTATGGTCCTTAACAGCAGTTTCTGGTGCTGATAACGTCTTGATATGCATTGTATAACGTTAGGTACAGGAGAGAGTGATTTATTATTAGTATACCAGATATTTTAATAAATTAACTGTTATAGTAGCTCATTATAGAAGTTAATAGCACTACAACACTATTGAAGCGACAAGTCTTCCATCCGTGAGAATCTTTCAGAAAGGGTTGTATGTGGGAAATATAATTGACTTTTTCTAAGCTATACTTCGAACAAAAATGTTTCAGGGTTCGTTCTCCGGCAAATGATGAAATCTATCATATACTTTCCTCATTCGAGCTGACAAAATGTCTACAGTATTGATAAAAAATATTGGACATTACTCGAGGTACCCTTTCATTTAGAAATGAATCAAATGAATGAACAATATCAGTTCTACCAAAACTGATGAAGAGAGAATGAAACAGCACTGCATTCGCTTCACTTGAATCGAAATCGCCCCTTTTGTAGTCCAGAAACTGCGTTGCAGTTGCGTTCTAACAGTAGGTTAAAAGAGCAGTAAGTTAAAAGAACAATAGGTTAAAAGAGCAGTAGGTTAAAAGAGCAGTAGGTTAAAAGAGCAGTAGGTTAAAAGAGCAGTAGGTTAAACGAGCAGTAGGTTTAAAGAGCAGTAGGTTAAAAGAACAGTAGGTTAAAAGAACAGTAGGTTAAAAGAGCAGTAGGTTAAAAGAGCAGTAGGTTAAAAGAACAGTAGGTTAAAAGAACAGTAGGTTGAAAGAGCAGTAGGTTAAAAGAGCAGTAGGTTAAAAGAGCAGTAGGTTAAGCTGTCGAAAAATTACTCGTTCGTTAATGGCTGCAATGAGCCTGTTTAGCATGCACAATTTTTTAGCTCAAGGTTGCGGGCTTGACGCTGCAACATTCCAGTAATTGTCGATGCGGAGCTGAATTCTGTATTTTAAGAATTAATATTATGCTGATGAGCCCTTTATATTTATTGCGCCTTTGCACACGTCTCACTCATATGTAAACATGCAGAATATAAATATTACTGCATACGGTACTATTTATTATATTTTTTATTATTATATTATTTTATTTTTAATATATTTTTATTTATCATATTTTTTGTATTTTTTATTTAATATTATACAGTGGAGCGTACAGTAATTACATATAAAGCTTAGTATACGTACTGATCTAATTAATGCTCATCAATGCTCCTGAAATCGTGTTGCCATTGTTTTCATGCTGCGTAAAATTATCGCAAAAAAAAGTTTTTTACAATAAATGAAAGAATTTTCGGACGAAGAGGAAATTTTAATGCAGAGCTTATCCCATTAGTTGCCTTGCCGCTCGGCCACCTGTCCGCACCTCCACACGCAGGGTAACACGGAAAACAAAATGTTCTCGTAGTGAAGTGTGTCAACTATAAAGTAGTGCTACTGTCGCATGGCTAAGAAATAAAATGTTATTATTGGATTGAATGAATTACACGTAATTTTCATTCACAGTAAAAAAATAGGTTTAATTTCTTAGAATCCTTTTGACAATATTATGAAAAAAAGTATGTCAAGCATTACCAGCACGGCTGTTTTCTTTTTCGTGTGATTTTCGATCGAATATTCGTTGCTGTGGCCTGATCGAATTGATCAGAATGGTTACAACCCTATAGTGATGCCCTTCATATTGTAGAAATCAAAGGACATTATCATCGCTGGTCCCGTACTCATATCATATGTTTTGGCTAATATAAGTTATAAGGGTCCTTATAATAAGATTACAAAGACATGACACGTCAACATTAATGATATGAAATTGGCTGTTCATTCGATATTTTCTAGATTAAATAGGGAATTTCATTGAGCAGATGAAATCTATGTTACCACAATGTGAAAGATGTGTTAGACGAGTTATTTTGGATTAGTTAAGCAAAATTGGTCGTGGTGAAGTGGCAAGTTTGTTTCAGTGTTATAGATGTTCTCTAATTCCAACAGTCACATTTTTAATATCACTCATTGCTTGTTCTCCAAGAAGCAATTCCTATCGAGCAATATTCAATTCACTCTATATAATTCAGGTGTCGAATTATGCAAACATGAAAAATCTTGGTTATTTCCTTCACTTAGCAGTGCGAGGCAGGCAAGTCGAGCTTCTAGCAATTAGGCTTCAGGCCGATCAAATCAGGCCAATTAAAGAGAAGCGCGTAATTAGCATCGATAGAAGCAGGAGTCTCTTTTCACCGAACTGGGGGCAATACGGACGCTATGGGAAGTATATGGGAGGCTAGAAAATTTAAGTCTGTCCATCGGGCGTAAACACAGGAGCTTATTACTGGCAAATTAAGTATATGTTCAATAATATTTTCCCAACCTATATATTTTCAACGATCGTGGACTGATTATAGGTAGCATTGAAAGGTGAACATCGGGCGTACGCATGGGTACTCGACGTGGACGGCGTATGGGTGCAATTATGAAAACGTCATCTATCACTGCCCCTGTAAACACATTCCCTTCCATCGGCACGCTTCCGGCTCACTGTAATTAAAATTGAACAAACGCTGCTCAAATTGCCCTTCAGTTCGGCGTGACCTGAGATAGTTAACGTCTAATGAATGGCTATGTTCTTAACATCGGCGCTTGATTGCATTTGCTGCTGATGATGAGGGGAACTGTGCTGCATCCACAGCGCTGGGTATGAGCTGACCAAGTGTCAAATTTTCATTTGGTTTCATTTACGCATTTATAACTTCTCGTTGTAGATGCGTACATTTTTGCATTAACTTTTTTGCTTCTTATTTAATCATATACATTTGAATATAAAAAATTCTATGAACGACATGGTCACATTTTTGTCATTTATTCTTAACTGAACATTTGAGTGGTCCTATTTTTTGCGCTGAATTAGAAAAAAATTTTAAAACAGACAATGTTTGGTGGTTCCAGAAAGGCTTTAGCTGTTTTTTATTAAAAATAAAAATCGTTACACAATGACTCAGCAGTGCACCGGATTAAAGAATCGGCAATTTTCGATTGACCGCTATAATTGAAAATCCAATATATAATGAAAATAAGCATTGATTTTTAGTATCTCACTCATTAATTAAGTTATTTCACATCTAAAATCATCTATACCATATCTATATTGCCGTTTGAATTTCAACAATATGGTAATCATTGGCGATATCTGAAATAAATTATTTGTGGAAGTGTTGGTCGTCATTATTTCACTGTTGAATTATGTATTAAGTTAACAACTCTCTCAGCTAACTTATTGAAAATTGCGAGAACCCTCAATTTTATTTCAGCAGCACATGTTCCCCGCTATGTGTACTCCGGTTTCTAAGAGATTCAGTAATCAGTCGCGTCTCTCATAAATTATTCTGAAAGCTTCAGTATATGAAAAAAATTGCTATCGTTTTTCTGCCATGCGGCTGTGCAAGACTGTCACTGTACACTCAAAGAAATGGGCGAGATTTTTTTCAAATAGCAATGCATCTTTTTTTATCTTGTGGCATCTGACCCAGTTTGTCCAGGAAAAAGCACGTAGAAAGTGTCTCTATTGGAACAGTTTTACATATCCATTTTTATAAGTGTAAGCTAAATTTTTGTCTAATACAGTATGTGAGCAAGAAGATCAAAACCTGTATCGATTGACTTTTTTCGGCATCAACATCTTTTGCCCTTAACTGACTGCACTGTCAAAACGTCAAAAATGCTAGTGCCATTTTGATTGAATTTAGGTCAACCAAAGACATAAAATGTCCAACCGATATTTTTGATGTATGTTTGAACCGATGTTCCTTTCGCTTCATTAGTTGTTAACTTAAATCCAAACAAGTAACAACAATATACTGAAGCACTTAATAATAAGTCACACCAAACATGCCCCAGTATAAGTCCCAATGACAACGAAAGAAATTGTTTTCGTGTATTTTTTTCAAATAAATTCATAATTTTCTAACTAAGACCCTTTCAGATACCATCTTCATAATCGGTTCAAACTTCAAGAATAAAAATATTACAAATGAGACAACCAAATTGACATATGGGAGATCTGGTCACTCCTTATCACTTATTGAAACCGTATCGCAAAAACCAGTGGATTAACAGGCAATTTGTGAAGATTGACAGGCATGAAAATTGTGAATGAGACTTAAGCGAGGTTTTCGTTTAAAAGTTTGAATTCTATGATTTTTAAATTTTTATCGCCAGAGGTAGAGTGTAAAATGTTAAAATCGCTGCGACACAGGAACGCCTAACTGTTCAGGAGAGCAGGGTGCATGGGCAGGCAAGCAGATATTGAGCAAAATTTTGCATGATTGCTTACCTGCTCAATTAGTCTCACTCTCTTTCAATAAACCGTATAATTTTTCAACAACAAAGAATTTCCTCACCTATTCTTATAAACTTGAGCAAAAAAATTTTATACTGCTTATTAATTAAGAAATATCTTAGATCTGAATAGAATGTGAAATGCACTACAAAAAAAGCTCCAAACATTATCAATTTGCCTTCTTTACTCTACACTTCAACGATGTGTCCCACTGATATCGATTTCATAGAGACAATAACATAATATGAGTTCATTTATTTCGATTAAATGGACATTCAAATGGCCAACGTGGAGATTTTTGGTTTTGTAAACTTTGTTCGTATTTGAACATTTCAATTCAATAGATGAATGAAATCTTTTTCCAAGTTAGTGTGGACTGAAATATTTAGCCTTTAACTGATAATTTATTCATAAGCGATAACAGATTTAGCGGTGGTTCGAATCTTATGATTCATATAGTTGAAGTTTCATTTCCCAGGAACCAGTCAAGAAATTTTCCTGTACAGAATTTTTCGGACTACTGCTGGTTTCAAAAATTTCTGGACTGCCAATGACAGTTTCGAACGCGCCTCAATTATTATTATAATAATTTGAATATCGTTCATCCTTCTGACCGATCAAAGATCATCATGAATTTTTTACACAATTTATAAAGCTTTGCACTTTGAACCAACACCTGCAAATCTTTTAGAGCAATGGAAGTCTTGACGAACACAAACACAAGTGCAGTTATTCTTATTGCAGACAAGATAAGAAGACAAGGTATATATCAGCTAAATATCCATTTCTCAGTATCACTTGACTGTTTGTTGCCAAATTTACATGATTTTAACAGTTTTTCTTCGAATAATCGATTGGTAGCTATTTAGATTACGTTTTAGTTCACTTTTATGAATTGTATATCACAGTATGTTCTCAGTTTGGCGCATCCTACCGACACGCAAACCGTTCATAATTATGCCATGCGTATTTTTCAATGACCTCGCTATAATGAACTGCCTACTTGAACTTAAATGATAATAAAATAACGGCGTATCTTCCGAAGCAAGACTCCAATCACATTTTTTTTCCATTCATCAATCATTATATTTACAGAAACCTAATAGGAGTGAATCATGAAGTTCGTCGTGATAAAGTTCATACTACATTAATTCATAACAATTTGACGGCTCGTTTTAAAGTTTGAAAATACAAATGTGTACACTGCACTATGAGTTGTATTAATACACTCTAATCTGAAAGTTATCAACAATATTCTGTGTTCCCCTCTCCCCTCCTTAAAAAATTAGGCTAAATTAAGCCCATTTGTTACATTTTTCTTACCATTAAACGGTCAAAAGACAGTTTCGACTTAACAGGATTAATCCCTGAACTTCCCGTTCCTTTACGTCGGTAAGATGGTGGCGATAAATTTTTTACTACTAATGTAAGACGAACCCTTAAAATATCAAACTTTTCTTAAAATATCAAACTCTTCGACCAGATGATTATTTTCTATAACAATTTAGCATCATATTTATTTTCAACGCAGTATCTCCCAGCTTTTAATAATCTACAATACCGTAAAATGAATATGAGTCTGGACTTGGACTGAAAATTTGCCATTGAGAGCCCTTGATAATAATCATTCTACGGTTCTAAATTTTTCTCACCGAGTCAACCAGACCATCGTTTGAAGACAGCGACCGCAATATGTCTCAATATTGGGTCAGTAGAAACCGAGAGGCTGGCCTCCATAAATAGTTATTAATTGACATATCCTTCAATACGACGAATTATAGAGGCTGTTTCTCACTGACTTCTCGAATTGCGTAAAATTCAAGAGGCCCGTAGGACTCGCCCTGGTCGCCTGATTGGCCCATTGACAAGGAAACCAATCCTCGTTTTGGCTCTGGTTGACGTAAGACAAACTTTATGGCCTGGCTCTGCTGAAGGGTTGTATATTATATCCAAATATATATATATATATAAATAAGTGAAAAATTTTCTATATACCGATTATAAAGGTATAATATGTATAACTTGGTCCAAATTACTAAGATTTTTTGTTTTAGCAATTAATTAATTGCCAGGTTGATTTTCACCATTATTGGATAGTCTTTAGTACGTTCTTTAGCTATTGCCGTTAGGTCACCACCTCGGCGATTAAAAATCACCGAGGTGATTAATCATTTTTAATAATTATTTTTTATTCTCTGTCACGGCGATTTTTAGTGGTAACGACTGGTAAGTCGTTACCACATTGAATTCATACGAATTGGTAAGTGCTTACGATGATGATTTTGAAGTACCTAGTACCGACAAATTATTAGCACGGTAATTTAGCAATTACTTATAAGTCATTACCGTGGTAATTTTGAGACATTACCTGTAATTTCTTAAGTCTGCGATTCTGAGGTACTACCGCGGTAAGTTATTACCACTATGATTTTGAGCAATCACTGGGCAAATTATCTACCCACACTTAGCAGACAAAAAATTATGATGAATCCTTTGCGTTTTTGATTGTGACTTCTCACTACTCTATTTTGTCTGGTCAGACAAATTAATAATAACTATGTATAATAAATATGCATAGATAAATGAGTAATAACTATATAATAGCTATGAATAAGCACTCACACTTTCTGATGCATACCTTATATATATTATTTTTGGTAATTCTTTTAAATTTCGAAAATTACCGCACTTTTGTTCAGGCTCCGACATTCCCATAACACTTATTGCGATTGGCCCAATAATTTTAAATACTTTTTGAATTCATGATAAAAGGAAGTCCAATTATCCAGAAATCAGGCATCGGTGATCAGAAGAACTATTCTCTCTCGATTCCTTAGTATAATTTCCTCCCATCTGTCCCACTAATGTATTGTATAAATTTAGCATGACTTAGATCCAAGATTGTATTCTTCCAACATTTTATATAACTGCCAATTAATATTCTTCGCAAAGTTCTCAGGTCTGAGAAAATTTGAGCGGGCTTAAGCAGCGCACTGCAAGTTTCATGTCGCTTTAAATTCTTTATTAAAACACGGGAGTACAGTCCAGTACAAATAGGCAATTGCGCTCGTAGGAATACTGTCGTGAGCAGAATTAAGTCCTTTTCTCGTACATGGCGAAGGTCAAATCGAAATTCCGACAGAACTTGCAGGCAAATTTTGCCTACTTGAAATTTTATGTTTTGTTGGCCGGAGTGAAGAAAGTATTTCTGTCTTATGATGAATAATCAAGAGTTGAGCTCGGCATGTTGTTGTATCAATTATTCCTTCTGTCAGAATTTCACCTTGCTAGCTCTTCTATTTTAGCAATGGTAACATTTTCCCGAGGGTAAATTTGTAATTAAAAGTAACAGATAAAGAAACAATGTGACTTAATTTGTGTTACATTTCTTTGAAATGCAACAATTTGCCTTAAAAACTTTACTTAAGTATATCCTCATAAATATAAAAGTTTATATGAGAAAATGAATAATTAAACGAATTAATTGTTAGATTATAATCTGCGCACCAGACTGACTCTAACGCAGGGATAACGCACGGTACTGCAATCTACTGTATTTCTCTTATTGTAGTACAATTTTTATCCTGTTGTGATGTATGTACGCTTGTACTTCGCGATTTGTTAGCTGTTAAAAGATGTGAAAAAATGTCTCGGGATTAACTAACAATAGTCCAGATGTGGCCACTTTGAGATTAAAAGATGCTAGCCACATTTTGATTATAGTTCCCACCACTAGCCAAAATATCTGTGGCATTAATTTTGTGGGTTGTACTTTGAATGGATATACCCGGCCAGTCTTGAAAAGATGAATTTCTCCGCATATATCTAAATGTTGAGATGACGAAAAAGAACGGATTTCAGATCCGGACGCTGTGACTTGAGAGCAACTATAGTTCAAGACCGAGCAACGTGGCGGTCTTTTCTTGAGCAAGACGAAAAAAAACTTTTAGCGTTGTCTAAAGGACTTGCAAGCTTATTGCATAAATTCAACAAACGCCGTTTCACGGTCAGTGGCACCTGTCTTCTTAAATCCTACATGACCGATATCGCTGTCTTTGCACTCACTCGCTGACATGAACAATTCAAGCATCAATACTATTGTGTGTACAAGAATCCAGCGTCGCAGTACATTCAACAATATATATTATAATATTCTACTAATTATTATAATATTATAATACATAATAAGAAAATTTTATAATATTTAATAGGAAATTTCTCCAAGTGAATTTGTAGATTGCTACTGGAACACCACGAAGTAAGCTTCCAATTTCAAAATGCGAGTCAAAATTTGATGAAAACTGAGTCAAGAAATTATTAATTTTTTCATTAGTCATATTAATAATAATATTCGCGGTGTCAGCGTTGCAGATAATGCCATTAGACCTGTCGACAATTCTTAACATTGCAGAATTCTTATAGCTTGCTGCGGGTATCGAACACGATACTCACTGCACCAATCTCCACTGTACTTAACCGCCCAACAATCTCACTGATTTTGAGCAGAATTATTGTCGAGTAAAAAATGCAGCGTCATAATAACAAGTAGCTTCCAATAATATTTTACTAATTAATAACTCCCACGGTTGATAGCCTCCATTCTCTAATCGCCTTCTACGCGATGAATCGTACGCAATAATTGTTAATCGCAAGGGTATTTGCGCAAATAAATTGTGTTCCAATGTGACTTGGAATTGGAATTGGAACTTGGTCACATTGGAATAAAGTCATTCCAATGTGACTTTTACTACTACTTCAAACATTTAATTGAGACTACTTTTACTACAACTTTTTACTACTGCTTGAGAAATACAGATATAGTGTCATTAAACAACACACTTCAGTTGCAATATTCAAGTTTACTCAACACGCGAAAAGAAACCAAATATCTTGTTTTTGATTGATTACTAGATTCACTGATGAATAATTCATTAAAATAAATCGCATCTATGCCTACTTAATGGGAAATTAAATAACAAAAATCAACGTTACGACGACGTAGTAAAATATCCTCAAAATTCTAATCATCTACGTACGAACCCAGCCATGCAGATGG
Organism: Hyalella azteca; assembly: GCF_000764305.2. NCBI lineage: Eukaryota > Metazoa > Arthropoda > Malacostraca > Amphipoda > Hyalellidae > Hyalella > Hyalella azteca. The sequence goes on along the minus strand of NW_025937347.1, from coordinate 191,325 downwards.
ATAGTCTATGTCAAATTCAGTCAAATTCTCCATATTCATCATCCACTCTGTTGTATTAACCACGTCAGAGCTACAGGTATACAAGGAGTCTATTTTGGCTGATGAACCTCCTCATTATCTAATGCCATTCTAACAACGAGATGTCGATGAAAAAACTTTAACTATAGACGCTGGAAAATGAGGTTCGTTATTATACGAGTATTATTAGCATTTAATTTTAAATGAATTCAACTAACTTAATGTTGAACATCTTGATTAAATATATAAACTAAATTTTCCAATTTTAATGATGCCTTTCGATAAAACCTGACTTTATGGTACGAACCTGTTAAAACAAAGACCAGATAACTACAAGGAATGAAATGAGATCATAGATTGAATGATAGAATGCATCGTTCACAGATCATGATAGAATAAAATCACATTCTATCGATGGGCTTGTGATTGAAAAAATCAATGTTCAGATACATTACGACAGTTGATTTTTAAGCAACATTTTACCGCAATATTGCTATGTGGCGACGTCCTATATTGGTGACATTTGATTTTGCCCGATTTCAGTATTCTGTAAACACTTTAAGCCAACATTTTTCCAGAAGATGTCATGTTTATGTTCACGAAACAATTTATTACGGTGTTGCTGCCAGCTTGTGGTAACATGGATAACATTTGGCTTCACATTCATTGTCCCATTTGGCAACAATGGGACATTGCATGTAACTGCAACAGTCAATAATGTACCAAATGCATAACTGAGAGGTAAAATTTCCATTTGGGGAGTTAATTTAATTAATTTTTGTTTGTTTTCTGGCAGTTTGAAAATTACTGTCTCCTTCAGTTGAAATTGAATAATTATAATTATAATAGACATCTATTTACTATGGTCATATTTTTTTTCAAGAAATGCTGGCGTTTTTGGTTAAAAAACTGTGAAGCACACAGTTGATTTACTGACAAGGGAATAAGTCACAATATCGGAAAACTGTGACTGATAACTAGAAAGCAAGCAAGTATTTTTAGTTATATTGCTGGTTTTATATGAGTCTACGCGCAAACGATTTATTTACGAAATGAACGATAGAGCAGGTTACTGTTTATTGGTTCGTGGCTAGCGCCCGACGATTCTTGACCGTTTTTCTTCCTAAGAACAACTTCAATATTGTAGCTTATTGATGAACACTGCACCTACACCTATTTTCGAAAATTAATTGATTTTTCCATGCGTATTTTCCACTTAACAAACGATTGAATGTGGTAACTTTACGGCGAGTCCAAAAATTAATTAACCAAAAATAATTCCGATGAATAAATAGATCCTTATATTGATTTGAAAATTCATGTGTTATTTCACCTATTGGTACATATCTGCACTACAGATAACCACATACTTCAACATCATAATGCCTCAAATAACTAAATATTTGATTTGTTTAAATATTTATAAACAAATCCTCGAACTTACCCTCAATGCCAGCGAGCGTGAGCAGAGCTGTCAATGCGGTCTCGGAGTTACCGCGGCGCTCGAGATCCTTGCGTCGCGTGCCAGAGCTGGCGAGCTCGTCCCGAGACTTTTCTGAACCATCGCCCCTCGGCCAGTCATCGATGTTGTCTGAATGTTGAGAGTGGAAACGTTATCTCTGTATCACGCAACTTCACTTTTAGACAGACCAAATTGCGTCAAAATTGAAAATGATTTTTTTTCAATTTAATAGTCACTTATTCAAAAATGCCACAAAAGGATGCCTCAACAGGATATTGGCTAGAATGCAGAAAATGTTCATTATCATAAATAGTTAATGAACGCAAACTTTTCGCTGTGACGTTGTTTTTGCAGTGAAATTTGTGGCTGGCTCCTCGTGTGATACAAACAGATCGCAATGTTTTGGCACAACACTCGGAAAGTTTTTTTTTATTTATTTTCTTTGTTATCTCTGTATCACGCTACTTCACTTATAGACAGACCAAGTTGTGTCAAGGTTGAAAAAGTTTTTTTTCTTTCAATTTACATCTCTTCACTTATTCAAAAATGTCACAAAAGTTGTATCGTGCCAAAAATATTTCTTTCGCCATTATATGTGGATGATATGACCTTAATCTCAGCCTTGCAGGACGATTAACTCTATACCTTCAACAATATTTGACCAAATATTGTTTGTGTTATTATGAGCAAGACCTTACTGGAGTATGAAATTTTTAATCTAAAGTCATATAGTATTTTTTATATCACTGTACATTATGTGCTGTCAATTATTGAAGCAATTTTATTTGCATACCTTAGGAGCGAATATGCTGTGCTCTTGTAATTCGCCAAAACACTTTTGTCGATATAAAATCAGGTATCACTACAAAAATGTTGTAATCTTTCGTATTCTGATTGCATATTAGACAACATATTCTGGTATCTTATTTCATCCTATAGATGTAAATTTATTAAATCACATTGTCAGATGAGACAATGTCTAAAATATGTCATTTTTGCCTAAAATAATTCAAATTTTCATGCCATTCAAAATTATTGTAACAACCAGCAAATGGGGATCGATGAAAATTTCTAAGATTTTAGAGTCGCGCTCTCTTTTATAACGTAAGCAATGTTAAAGCAAAGGAAATCTTCATTGTACAAATTCTCGTTCAAGCTTCCAAATAACATTGAATTTAACTTAAGCAACGTGCTTTAAATTTTAAACAGGAGTTTAATCAAGTGCTATTTAAGAAAATTTATACGCATAAAATTTAAATCCAGAAGTAGTAAATTTTAAAAATTAATCCCACCGACAGTTATGACATGTTCCATGATTCCAAAAGTGAAATGAATTTTCAGTCACAGGTGATGTATGAGACAATAGTTTCGCCTATGCAATCGTGTATAGGCAATCGAATAGAAACTAGCGAATATTTGAAGCGTCTAGCTTCAAATATATAATAATATATAATAATAAAATATACAATAAAATTTTATGCGTTAGAAAAACCGTATTAAATTATAAACAATTGCTATCACTGCAGCTGGCATTACCTATCAGAAAAAAAAAACATATTAAATTATTAACAATTGCTGTCACTGCAGCTTGCATTACCTAGTTCAGATTCCTGGAAAGGAACGTCATCGTTCCCACTGGCTGTTGCTTGCGTGGTTTGTTCGTTGCCAGCGGCTGACGAGATCGAAGCCTCGGCATTAGCTTCGCTAACGCACATCCTGCAGAACTGCTTTGCTTTTTCAGTTTCGATCATTGCTGCGGATAATAAAGTGTGTGGTAAGTACCAAGGGTTTGCGGTCAGATTCCGAGGAAAAATTTAATTCATTTCGAACTGACGGCTATTCAATTATGCGCGTCTCAATATTTTAAGTTCATCACACATAACTGTTGTATAATACCAATTTCGAAAATACAAAATATTCAATTACGAAGATATTAATTTTAACGCAATGTCAAGAAAACCTTTTTAGCCTTCAGTTTCTAGGTCTGATAACCTTCCATTCATATCTGAATGTCATAATCTTTTTTACACATTTTTACATTTCCTATGTTTCGTGGTCCATCAATATATAAAATTATCGTACAGTCCAAACGGCTCGTAAGAATGGAAGGCTGATGAGCTGAAAGATTGATAAGAGAATATTAGAATCTCCTAAACAAAAATTGGGTTAATTGAACAGCGCTGCTGAAAACCCCAATCAAGTTGTGTTCACGTTTTAATATTTTAGTCCGTTCACTTATACCCTTAACGAAAATACGTAAACTTGTAATCTCCTAATCAATGAGGGATCCAGCTAAAGAAATCAAATATTTATTTAGCTGGTTGTTGAGCCGCCGAGTATACATTGTAAAAGTGGACGACATTTAGCGAAGAGCTTTCGTAATTTAGATGGAAGATTTTGAGTTGAGGTTGCAGTCAGTGTCAGTAATTATCACAAAGCCTGGGATGAACTGAACTAAAGTAGGAGTCTTATCAGCTCGCCCCAGAGCTGCTTTAGAGAACTGAAAGCGGCTCAGCAATCGAGGCTTCTTCATCAGCAACTTAGATCAACTGACGCTGCAATGGAGGAAGCCCTACCTAGCCCACCACGTGAAGCCTATAACGAATGAGCGATCTGAGCAGGAACCTCGAGCTTCTTCGCCTTCCATAGGGACTGGTCGTACAAAGTCTCATCACTATTTAATGTATAAGCGATAACACCAACGCAGAAAAATTGTTATTGATCCGTGCTTGTAGGGACTGGTCGTTCAAAGTCTCATCATTATCCAATAACATTAAATAAGCGATAACACCAACGCAGAAAATTTTTTATGTATACGTGCTTGCAAAAAATCAACTATTTAGTCCCTAACATATTGACATTGATATATAATTCGAGTATCGGTCAAAATTGTTATCTAATAAAAAATTAATGATCACGGTCTGGTTTAGAAAATTAGTTGTAAAATGTGGCAGATTTTAGTCCTGTTTCACACAAAATCACCACGCAACTCGTTCGTAGCCTAGTCCTATAAGGCTTTTATCACGGACAGGTGATTTGTAAACAAAACATTGTTAATCAAGCAATGCTATACAAACTATGTAGTACCTGTAACGCTAAAAATCTAATACTCGTAGACAACGATGCATCTAGAACGGCCGTACAAAGCAAGGGAAATGTAACGCTTTGCATAAAAGAAAAGTTTTTTTCGCCTTCAACATAAAGGATTCACGTGGAAACTTGCAAGAATTGAGATTATATAGTGTGAATAACCATTGAAAACAATTTTCATTTATTAGAAATTCGTTAGGTAGGTATAAATTTAATTCCTCAGAGGGAAAATAAATGCAAGCAGAAGTATTTTAAGGTTGCCACATTTTCAGCGAAAGTTTAAAAAATTAAATGGGTATTAACCAGTCTATCGTTGGAATTAGAGGATTACAATGTGAATATCAGTAATAGTTCGGGATAACTTATTAAGCATAAGTAAATCCCCTGGAATGCAGAAAGAATTAAGCAGCTGTAGGAGTACTGCAGACAACAACCATTCATCAAAAATTTCTGATAATAAAGATGACAATAGCCGCTCACCGAGGTACCCCCTAGCGAGCAGTAGGAAGAGAGTCGGCCGCTGGTGGGTGGAGGCGCGGCTGAGGCACATCTGCCACACCGTCACCGCCTCCTCGTGCTGCCCTCGGTTGGCCAACACGCGACCCTGCCACTCGCTGGCCAGCTGCTCGTCTTCAGGCAAGTCTCTGTTGGTCAACAAAGAAAATTTCCCAGTGAAAATTTACAGACGCGGCAGCTTCTGATTTGGATTACGAGAAGCTGGGGCAACTCTAAATTTTGTTAGGGTTAGTGTGTTCGTGCGTCTATTTATTTCGTAGCAAGACAACGATGATCCAACAAGTACTGTTTTTAGACATCAAGTATTGTTTTAAAACAATATTTGTTGCAACAAGTATTGTTTTTATTGTTTTAGAGATCTATTGTTTTTAGACATCATTTCGTAGCAAGTATTTGTTGATCCAACAGATGTTGTCTTCAGGTGTCTACTCATTTTACTGTGCGCCTCTGATGATCCAACTAGCTAGTATTATTTTTAGGCGACTGCCCATTTCGTGGCAAGTTTCTGTTGATCCAACAAGGACTGTTTTCAGACGTGCATATATTTCTTAACAAGTCCCTGTTGGCCAAACGAGGATTGTTTTCAGTCATATTGCTATTTCGTAGCAAATTTCTGTTGATCCAACGAGGAATGTTTATATACAAATATCTATTTTGTAGCAAGTCTCTGTTAGTAAAACAAATATTGTTTCTAGATTCCTACTTATCTCAGCGCAAGTCTCTGTTAGCCGAACAATTATAGTTTTCATGGATCTAACAGCTATGTTCATGTGGGTCGAACGGATAATGTTTTCAAGCTCCTACACTTTATCAAGTCTTTGTTAACCTATAATAATTCCTATTTGGCTTCTGTTTGTTTGCCACCATGCAGTCACTGTGTTTTAAAGCAAAATTATTTTAAAGCTACTTCTAGTTATATAGTTACTTCTAATTTTTGCTGGCTATCACATGAGTAGCGTTTATGAGTTACCCACAATTACCATTCACGCCTAACGAGTATATTCTCTACGCATCTGCTAATTTTCAAACAAGCAATCATGCAACAAGCGTCAACACGTCGGATGCCACGTAATTCAAATTTTCCTATTTCTGTCTAATATTTTCGTTTTTCAGTTATATGGTTGTGTCCGTGAGATGACTTTAATTTGACGGTAATATTTGAAAATGTGTCCGTAATTTGCATCATTATAAAGACATGTCATTCATGATGATGCAAATTTTCCTTGAGGATCCCCATCCCTGCAGGTAAAAAATGGTTTACGGGTCAAAGTGAAGCCGATAATTTATAATTTCCTTGTAATTATTTCAGATTGTAAATATATATATATATATATATATAATATATATATATATACATAGTTTGTACAATTACCGGACAAAAATAAGTCAATATATAATTTATTAACAACGTGTTCTGAGTGTTGCGTGGAAGCCGCATAACTGCAGGCGCTAAAAGCGTCGGTTTACACGATGGCCGAGTCTGAAAAAATACAAAAGAAACTTGCTCCATTTTATCCATTCATGAAAAAGAAGGGGCATTGAATCGATAAGCTACATTCGCTTTGAATCGATACGCAATAACAATCATAACACTTTTGATAATAACACACTAAAAATATAAATATAAACGGACAAGTGCAGCAATTTTTAATTGAGCAAATGAGGAGACGATACATCCAGACGATAACCTTCACATCCAGTTTGTTTGCACCATTAATGATGTTAGAATTGAAATAGAGTAGGAAGTTATTAGGACTCGTACTTATTCAAGATTTGTATGAAAGCAACGACGTGGCGATTATTTTCGAAGATTCTATAATTATATCCGTACAATGATATTGCCACTTGCCAGCAGGGAGCGTAATCAATTTTTTTAGAGTGACAAGCTTTACTTTTGACGTCCACGATCAAAAAATTACGCTTCGAATTTTTTACTATTCGTGAAGGGGATACATTTTCATTACTTTTGTTTTTCAAACGCTTATAATAAATAATCATTGATTTGTAGTACACACAGTCACTCGATGCATGTACATAGTGTATACGGTTTCACGTTTCGATGAGCTTCACTATTTCGAAAAAACTATTGATAATCGAAAAAACTATAGAAATTTTTCTTAATTCTAAATAGTTTTTTCAAGAACAATTCAGTCGCTCTACAATGACTGTCCCAACGTTTTTTGTGCATGACATAGCATTACATAGCATAATAATTACATAGCATAATAAAAAAAGGCACATTTGTTCTCCAACTTGATTGAATGGATTGACTTGGGCATACCATGCAAGCTCGGTACGACTCGGCCAAAGCAACCTTTACAAGTCGCTAATTTCAATTTGGTGTCCAAATATCAACCCAGTATTACAATAAGCCCAATGCTTCGTCTTCAATCAGATGTTTGAAAACCGCACGAATTGTTATTGAGATCTGTGATAGTTATTCAAATTTCGAAGTTTAAAAAAAAAATAAAAATAGTTGCGTTTTGACAGTTTCCATTTCGCTATTTTTTTCTGGCTGCTGATGCATGTAAAAGTATTTACCGGCTGTCGTATTTATACATCATACTAACAAACATTCCTGTAACTTTCATTTAATATTCTGTCTAATTTACTAAAAATCAAAGGTCATAAATCAAAACGATTGAATGTTCGAAAATAATTTTAAAAATCGCAAAGGCTTACCATTATCTGATACGATATATAGAATACATGGTCAACTTTTGTCGCATTTTGCCAGATCCGGTCGTCATTTTTATGCACATAATCTGTCCAGAATAAAAAATCTAATTCCGTTGTCATTTCCGTGAGTTAATGAAGTTCATTGTTTCTAGGTTACTGGACTAAATTCTGCAAACTGTGAAGAATCTAAGCTAAAATTATTTTGCAACTACCCTCTTTTCGAATCAATAATGCAGCAGTAAAAACTAAAATGCATCTCTATCTTGAATTTCTGTCTGAAAATAATCGCCGTAGGTTATCAATAATGTTTGCTTTAATTAGAAAATAAAAACGTTAACGTTTATGAAGTCCAAAAGTATGAGCTTCCCGGGAAGCATTCTCTTAAATTACTTCGTTATGGTAGCTGACCGTGATAGCTGACCAGGGTCTCTACTTTCAAAAAAAAAGTTCAGAGATCGTAAGTTCATCAGCCAATCATTGACGGCCTTTCAAGCAAAATCCACCAATCAATCATAGACAAGAAAATAGAGCGTAAGTACTTACGTTCACTTAGCGAGTTTCGAAAGTATGGCCCCAGTTTGCGATGAAGCTCATAACTAAAGTCAATGTGACCGAGCCAAGCCTGGCATGATCGTGTTTGTATGCTCGTAGAAGCATACTGAAGCTCTCCTATGATCGTCTCCTCAATATCATACAACTCGATTCGATTCTACTAAATTACGAGAATTTTGCTATTGGGTACGGCAAAACGGTCTTTCAACGCCCCCGACTTAAACACCCAATCATTGCGACCGAAAAATCTAATTGAATGCAGATTGGACGGAGGATTTTTAGACTGTGCCGCCAAAAAGGCTATTTGCTGTAAATTAGATAATTGTCGAGTGTACTTTTAAGTGCAAGCGAGTCACCAATCATGCATAGACTTGATCACCAAATCGACGGTTCTCGTTTGATTTTTTCGGAAAAACAGCATTCATTCCGGGACTTTTTTCTTGTTTTGAGGCCCGGCAGCGGCGTTAATCCGCGACGTTCAGTTTTAGCCGCAGTTTTAATATTAGCGAGCAGCGCGATGAGCTCGCTAATCGCACTGGATTTGCTGCCCATGTAAAAGTTTTCTGGCTAGGATGCAGAAAAATGTTCATTATCATAAATAGTTAATGAACGAAAACTTTGGCTGTGATGTTGCTTTTGTAGTGAAATTTGTGGCTGGCTCCTCGTGTGATACAAACAGATCGCAATGTTTTGGCACAACTCCCTGAAATTTTTTTCAATTTACTTTGGAAAAAGTTAAAATAATATGCACCAGGAATTAACTTATCAGTAATGACCTCGTACGCAACGTAAATGATTAATTTTGAGCTTAAATCCAGTCAAACAGCGAGCATACCGATTCTTAACATCTTTTATTGATCTTTTTAGTTACGTAATTATCATTAAATCTTTTAACTTCGATATCAGTTGATTTCCGATAACTTTGTACTTCATCTACGTTCGTTGCGTTGACATGGAAAGAGATAAAAATCTCGTACAAATAATCCATTTTAAAATGTAGTAGGTTGAAATTTAATTACTTTCCTGCATTTCGACGCCGATGATACGTGTATAACTTGAGCAGCTCTGGTCAAGCTATATAATCAAGTATTTATAAATTATTTTCAGTAGCCTGCAGTAGAATACGCTGCTTGATTCCGACCTGGGTGCATACGAGTAGTTCCTGTGATAAAAGTTTAGAAGCCAACGTCAGGGTCAGTTGTGGAGTGAGATAGTGTTAGGGGTCGTATATTAGGGTTTGAGCGCGACTCAGTGAGTGTACATGACTCACCACACGTACATGACTCACCACACGTACATGACTCACTACATGCACATGACTCACTAAGCGTATGCCACTCGCCACTAATATTTTTGCTTACAACGTACCTAGCGTGCGCGATATGCGCGGCGTCAGTTAGCAGCGCCAGAGCGTCCTCTGATCGTCCTGCGCGAGGCAGCGCTGCTCCCACGCCCACCAGCAGCCTAAAGGCACAGAAACAAATGCCGTAGATTTTTATTATTCTCTATTATTATCTCCGTACAATGATATTGCCACTTGCCAGCAGGGTGCGTAATCCATTTTTTACAGTGACAAGCTTCACTTTTGTCGTCCACGATCAAAAAAGTAAGTTTCGAATTTTTTACTATTCGTGAAGGGGATACCTTTTAATTATTTTTGTATTTTCAAACGCTTATAATAAATAAGCATTGATTTGTAGTAGACACAGTCACTCGCTGCATATACCTAGTGTATACGGTTTCACGTTTCGATGAGCTTCACTATTTCTAAATAACTATAGATAATCGCGATTTTTTTATTCTAAATAGTTTTTGTAAAAAAACTTCCGTCGCTTTACAATGACTGTCCCAACGTTTTATGTACATGATGATGAATTACATAGCATAATAAAAAAAGGCACATATGTTCTCCAACTTGAATTGAATGGATTGACTTGTGCATATCATGCAAGCTCGGTATGACTCGGCCAAAGCAATCTTTACTAGTCGCAGATTTCAATTAGGTGGGCAAATATCGACCCAGTATTACAATAAGCCTAATGCTGCGTCTTCAACACACCGGGTTTCGAATAAGATGCTCAGGAGCTAAGAAACGCTTATAGTTGGTATAAATAATAAAATATTTTCAATTACGACAGTTAATTGGGTGAAACCTGATCTTGATTGCGTTCAACTGTCTGACGTATCCGCGAGAAGCAGATATTAGAAATCATTTTCATAGTTTGGCTTGTTTTGATTACAAACAAGCTTGCTTCTTATATTTTACCATGCAGTTATAGCAATTATCTACGTTGAATATATTTCAACTCACATTGATTTTAATCTTCATAAATTGAATCATGATTGTAGCAAAAATAACTGTGACGGAATTAGTGTACCAAATTTAGTCAGTATTTAATATAATATTCCATTTAGTGCTCCAAGAACACTTAATATTAACGTGCCCGAGTTTCACAGAAAACTTACCTGCAAAAAACTGCTGCAAGCTGTGGATCGCCCCCCACTCCTCCCCCCTCGCGCACCTCCCCCACCAGCATCTCCCCCTCCCTCAGAGCCCCCGCCCATTTACGTCCATCTGCATGTATAAAATATGAGTTTTAATTTAATAACAATCAAACACATGTTCAAAAATAATATTTAATGAAACTAAAAATAACATTTTTATGATGATGAAATATTCTATCAAAATTTTGCTGGTAGGCGAAGGGAGGTAGAGAATTATTCCTGGAAAGAAATGTAAAACGTACGTGATTATGGTTCTAGTTATTTAAAGAGATTTTTTATGGCTATGCATGATTTGATCCAACAAATAAAATCTACACTCACTAGGCGAGAATTCAATCTCCTTCCCATAATATCATTAGTTTCCAGTTTTGTCTGTAATAACATCGTAAAAACATGTAAAGCCTGTTTTATTTGCCTGGGAAAGAATATTTACCCATAGTACTAAATTCTCCAGACTAAAATAAGCAAAGTTTAACATAGCAAAGATCAGGATTTTCATTATATTTCCGAGTTAAATCATTAGTAATTGCATTCTCGGATGTTGCCAGCAAACGCACACTATAAATGCGTGCTGCGAAGCATCCTTTATTTACATGCGTAACTGTGATGAAAAATTAAATTGTTGTGTTATTGTCATTGATAATTCAAAATTGCTGTTTTAATAAAAATTCCCACTTCTTATTTTAATAAAAATTTCCATTTATAATTTTAATGAAAATGTCTACATATTATAATAATTACAATTTCCACTTATGTTTTAATAAAAATTTCCACTCATTATTTGAATAATAATTCTTCTTATTTTTGAATAATAAGTTTCACTTATTATTTTAATAATTATTTCTACTTATTTTTAAATTATAATTTTCACTTATTGCTTCAATAATAATATTCACTTATTTTTTAGTGATACTTTCAACTTATTTTTAAATAATAATTTTCACCTTTTTTTTAACTAATAATTTTCACATATTATTTTTAAAAAATTCCACTTATTATTTCAATAATAATTTCCACGAGGCCGAATAGTCTCCCCTCACCGAGGGTCTCGAGCTTCCTGAGTACCGCCGAGACCCTCTTGACGAGGGCCGCCCTCTGCCTCGCTTGCTCGGACCGCGGCCTACGCATCCCGCGGCCCCGTGACACCACGGACCTCTTCAGCCCCCGTGACTTGCCCACACCCACGCTCATCCCCTCACCCGTACGGGACACCCCCGCGGGGTTACGCTGCCATAAGAATGCCTCCAGGTACTGGGGGAATAAATACATATAGGATTTTTCCATTTATAGTGAATTTTCTCATTTATGGAAAAAAATATAACTCAGTACTCACAGCAGTGAGTGACAGAGAGCACATTTTCTCGTCGACAAAAATGTGAAGTCACGGACGGACAGACAGACAGACAGACAGACTGACGGACATGACGAGCACAATAGCGCTTTTTTCCATAAATGAGAAAATGCGCTAAAAGGCGCTATTGTACTCGTCATGTCCGTCCGTCCGTGACTATCCGAGAAAATGCGCTATCTGTCACTCACTGCTGTGAGTACTGATTTAATTTTTTTTTCATTAGGTGACATAGTTTTGACTCTCTGTCCCAAAATCTTGCAAATCACTATTTCGAAGCTTCATTGCCCAAATAACTGGAACTTGGGAAGTTTATTCAACTAATGAGAAGCGCACTTTATTGATATGATGTCAATAAATTTTTCCGTTATCATAGTTGCAGTCGTATTCCGCCTTCCTCTAAATTTATCTTATATTTCTGGAACACTACAGTTGAATGTACCGGGAAGTAAAGTGGAAATAATATGATCATTGGGATGCTGTAAGACTGAATTTTAATTCATTCTAATTTTCTGAGTAATTATTTTAGAATATATTCATTGTAATTTGAATCAATTAATAAATTTCGACCTGGAGGGAGTCGAGCGCCTGCTTAGCCTGGGCGGCGACGAGTGCGCCAGAGCTGCCCAGGGAGGCACGGCGCGCAGCTGCCTCTTCATCAGAGTCGCGGTCACCGCGACGACTTCTGCTGTCATCCTTCCTGCCTGCGACCACTTCAGATCAGCAGTGATACGTTACATAATCATTTATTCTTCATAATAATCTATGTTTCATAATAGTATAATGTGCTTCAATAATAGTGTAACATTCTGCTCTCATCCTTCCTGCCTGCAACCACTTCAGTTCAGCAGTAATACGTTACATAATAATATAGTGTGCTTCAACAATAGTATAGTATAGTATAGTATAGTATAGTATAGTATAGTATAGTATAGTATAGTATAGTATAGTATAGTATAGTATAGTATAGTATAGTATAGTATAGTATAGTATAGTATAGCATAGTATAGTATAGTATAGTATAGTATAGTATAGTATAGTATAGTATAGTATAGTATAGTATATTATAGTATAGTAAAGTACAGTGTATAGTGTGCTTTAGTGTGCATTTTAATAAGAAAGTGTGTTTCATATTAGAAAGAGGTGCTTCATAATAACAAAATACACATCACAACAATATAACACATCACATGATTCATTATAACAACAAATGAATCACTTCCTGGTGACAAATATTTTTTATTATCGCCTATGTTCACTGTTTGCTATTATGAAGGAAATCATTTGATATATGAAGAGGTTTTCAACTTTGCGTTCCAGTAGCTTCATTCATTATCAATCGGCAAAGATATAAATTACTTAGGAATCTAAAACTAATATTTATCTCTAAACTATGTGTCTATGCTGGTTAAATATAAATTTTTGTGTAAATTCAGCAGAAGCAAGGAATTAAAGAATCGTTTGCCGGCTGTCAGTTTCCGTAAAGCCTCGACTTTTGCGCAAAAAGGGCAGAACTTAATTACGAGCTCAAGAGGAAGTCAATTTGGTTACTTGCAGCGTAAATAAAATTAAATTTACAATATAGTCAGCGATTTAAAAAACAAAACAGGAATCTTTTTTTTTATTTTATTTTTAATTCTTTATTTTACTTTAATTATTTTAATTTTTATTGAATAAATTTAATTTTGCTCAGCTTGGTAGTTGCAAGTCATCCAGCCATTCATGAGAAACATATATGAATAATTAATGCCGGTTTACAGTTCGATAATTCACAATTACTTGCTTTTCAACGTGTGCCACACGTTCAGCTCGATCGACTTTTACGAAAACGAAAAACATTTTTTCGATCGACATTTTTACGTTAGCACTATCATCAGATAGTGCTAACTTCAAGCGTCACACTGTATATCCTTTTAATTTATTTTCAAATATAATCAATATTTTCAAACCGTATATTAATAAAATTTATTTTATATATTCAATATTTTCAAAATGTTTATTAATAAAATTCATTTTCAATTATAATCGATATTTTCAAACTGTTTATTAATAAAATTTATTTTCAATTATAATCAATTTTTTCAAACTGTATATCAATAGAATTTATTTTCAATCATAATCAATATTTTCAAACTGTATATTAATAAAATTTATTTTCAATTATAATAAACATTTTCGAACTGTATATTAATAAAATTTATTTTCAATTATAATCAATATTTTCAAACTGTATTTTAACCAAATTTATTTTCAATTATCATCAATATTTTTATCTTCTGCTATGCGATGCTCACGGCTGTGATTGCGAGATTTATTTGTCTCTTCAGGCACGGTAGCGACGACGCTTCTGGTGAGGCCGCGCCTGTTCAGCAGCGAAGCAAGGAACTCCTTGTCGCAGCTCAACCCTCCCAGCAACCGCTGTCGGAAATAACAAGATTAGTTAACAATGACAGTATTTTTTCCATCCACGAATCTTTCGTAATTTCTTCATATAAAATAATTATTCTCATAATAATTAATAATTATTTATTAATAATGATTAATTATTTAACAATAATGAATAAATATTTAAAATAATTAATAAATATATAATAATAATTATATAATTATATTATCATAATTTTACGAACTTAATTTTTGCTATACATCATGCACGATTTCTCTCATGGTTCCTGTGTTATGAGGTTTGAATGGCAAAATTATTTATGGACATGATAAACACGTTTGTAAATAGGTTAAAAGCAGTTCAAAATCCTGTTGCATGTGTTTATTACTATACTTCTTACTCCTTCACGTGTTATATATTCAAGAAATTATTGTACCTGACTAGCATATATTTTCCGTATGTTACAAGGCACGATGTTGTTTTGCTACCGGTAGCGTATATTGTCAGAAAACATTTATGTTGCAAGAAGGGCATATGGTCGCTCGAAATAACAATTTGGTTGTAATTTAAGTTATTAAATACTGATGCAACCGGATGTTATACGGGTCCTGAAATGCTTCTCTTCCTTTGCAAACAGAAAAATTTTTGTTCTGTTTAATTTAGATTTATATGGGCAGGGTGGCCCAGTGGTTAAAGTTCAGAGTACCAAGATTGGAGCAGAGAGGCGCGGGTTCGATCCCAGCTCTGTGCGCCAGTTTCTGGTCAGAATCGGCAAGGAGGCCGGGCGGTTAAGCACAGCAGAATTGTAGCCGTGAGTTGCGAGTTCGAGACCGCAAAATGCTGTGAATGTTCTGCGATATTCAGAATCGGCGACAGGCCTACGGCCTAATAAACGCTGAAACCGCTATTATTTATTATTATTATTATTATTAGATTTCATTCAAACAATTTTACAGAAAATATATTTTTACATTAATTTTATATATTACAGAAAATGAATATTCACTTCATTTTTCATTCACTTCCATTTCAGTGTTACTTTTACTTTAAATTTTGCCTCAAAATTAATGACCATTATTAAGGCATGTATTGTTAATTTCTTTGCACTGAAGTTTTACTCCACAAAGTAAGTTTCGACCTTCAATGCTCAATAAACGATTTATACGTGAACAATAAATGAACGATTTATACGTGAACAATACATGTACGATTTATACGCGAACAATACATGAACGATTTATACGTGTCCAAATTGCACGATTTATGTAAGACAAAAAAGAATTACAATGTTATCGGTTTATGTACTAGGCAGCATCATAGACGAGTGAGTCGAGAATTTAGTATACATGGAAACTGGCGTCCCTCGTTTTGAATTAGAAACAATACTTTGGAGCCATAAAATTGGGCACTGCCTAATGCAGTTCCCGCGTTGCAACCACAACTTATGTCTGCAAAACTTACGATTTCCTCAAAACTTTTCACAAACTCCACTATAAATGCATTACTCGCTTCATCAGTACACAGATTAGCCAAGACTACTCAGAATATTTAAATTCTTGAACATCACTCAACTCTTTATGGTTCAAATTAGGAAATTCGTTGCTAAAAATTTAACAGGATGCTTGTTGAACATTTTTAATGATTGGAATGATTAGAAACATAAAAAGATTTTATTGTTCGTTAAAAACGTGAAATGAAAATGACCTCTAAGGTGGAATGGAACCTCAACAAACGTAGAGACATATATGTATAAGATGGAATAATGATATTCAATGATATTTGAGTGGTACTTTGTAAACACTGTACAAAGCATCTATGGAAATGACGTTAAGATGTCCATTATGATGCAAGTACATGTTTACGGCCAAACAGCCATCAAAGTGCTAATAGAGATTTCAAAATAAAGCAGGCTTGCAACGCTGTGGAAAAATTAGAGCCATATTGTTGCTCACTCAAATGGCAATGATAGAACTTGTCAGTAACTTTCAAAAATTAATATGTTCGAACCAAGATATGTTCATGTTCAAACCCAACGCTTCATAATAATGCAATTTTACTAATATATGTTCTCATTCCCATTCCAAATAAGGAAACCCAATTACGGTAATGTGTAAATTCAACGCGGAACGTACAGAATTCACTTCCGCATTACAAAATTTAGAACTCAATAGACTGAACATGTTAGACTGTTGGAACTGAAATAGAATAGACTATTAGAACTGAAATTTTTTGAACATGTTAACATGTTCAGTCTATTGAGTTCTAAATTTTGTAATGCGGAAGTGAATTCTGTACGTTCCTTGTTGAATTTACACATTACCGTTCAAGAACCTAAAGTATCGTGCAAGCTAGAATTTTAAAATCACTATCAGATAAAGAGGTGTTGCACTGTTCGGCATGAACACATACAGCAGAATGAGGTGGATGTGCAAGTAGGTTCCCCGTTCATGGTGTTATGAACTGAAGCTGAACTGAACTTTGTGTTATGAACTGACAATGCATGGAGCTGGACTCCAAAACGTTTTCTTTTATAAAGATATGGTGAATTTTTGTGATTTTGTCTTCGCTTTTAAATTCCTGGGCCTATACTTTCAAAAAAAGTTAAGAGATTGCAAGTTCATCAGCCATACATTGACGGCCTTTCAAGCAAAATCCACCAATCATAGACAAGAAAGTAGAGCGTATAAGTAATTACGTTCACTTAGCGAGTTTTGAAAATATGGCCACTGGTTAACTAGCGATTTACGTAAACAAATGATTTTAATACTTATATCCAATCTCAACAAAATTCGTATTGACTTGGTTGCGAAAAAAATTCTGATTCGTTTTGCTTGAATTGAAGGAAATCATGAATTTTTTCTGGGATATCACAATTTCGGCAAGTTTTGGCAATAAAAACAATAATAATTTTTCAGTCGTTGTATCGCTCATGCTCGGATTACATTGAGTAAAAAATCGTTCTTGATTTCTCTTGTGCAGCATTAGGCGAGGTTTAGTTTAGCTTCTACGCTTCATTACAGGGAAGAAAAGTGTGGCAGTCATAAGCATGACTTTCATAACGAACATTTGAGGGCGTAACTGGCTCGTTTGCTGTAACGACGTGAAACATTAAAGGCTTCTTTTAGTGAGGGTTCCTCAGCGTGTGCCATTACACTGAATCTCCCATGATAATGAAGTCATCAACCTGGGTATAAATTAACTCGTCCTTTCCGCAGAACGGCGTCGGAAAGTGAGATGCAAAATTTCGTCTCAGACGCGCAGATTCTGAGACGGAAAGTCGCATAAGATCAGGTTTTGCCCTGAACACAATTGGAAAAACAAATTGTTGTCTGTTGGATATTCCGCTGAGGAAAAAAGAGATTAGCATATGAACTGGTGCATCGCTGGGAAGATATGTTGAAAACTTCCAAATAATGTTCACAGCGATACGCTAGGTCATATGCGAATCTATTTTTCCTCACTGGAAAATCCAACAGAAAACAAATATCTGTGGACTGGTAAATTTATTTAATGAATAATCTAAAAACAATCTTTTAATTTTTTAGGTAGTAATCAAGAGGAGATAGCTGCGGATTTTTTTACTAGCTTTTTATCCAGCTATGAACAAATTTATTAAGTTTTCGTACGAGATGAAACTCCACGTTCAAATATACTGTATTAGAAATGGTATTCGACGATCTTGATTTGCATAATATCACATTTTTTCCTAAAAGATGACATTCAAATTTTAAACTGATGTACCATATGCTTATCTGCCTTATCATCAGAGTTTTGAAGCATGGATACGCATTCAAATATCCATCTTTTCAGACGGAAGCGATTTATAAATTAAAATGTTGTATTCCATCATCGAAACGAGTTTTATAATTTTGTCGAATTTCAACGAATAAACAGTCCGTAGAGTATACTTCAATAACTCAAATTAATGTCGAACACCGTCAAACATATTTGAGTTGCAATTCTCCACTCCACAATCCCCATTCTCATCGCGCTCTTGACAAACTAGTATATTATTTTATTTCTATGTGTCCTCATCACTCCACAATGGGGCAGCAAAAAATTTAAATTACAAATCATTATGAAGAGTCATAAGCAGAAAACGAGCGTCATTTTATAAGTCCGAAAAATAAAACTCGGTTGATAAAATGTGGGTACATGTACATCATTTGGTTCACAGTAATTTTGAAGAGTGAATCATATAGATGACGTAATCATTGAGAATACCGATTAAAGGTGTTTGTTTTTCTGTCAATATCTGGTAACTTTTAACTATGACTGGTTTCTGTTAAAAAATGTAATAAGAATTCAAGACATGAAGATGTGCATTTGAAATTTAGGTTTGATAATGGAGCACTTTCGCAAAAAAAATGTATTTGGAAGAATTTTGGAAAATAAGATTGAAGCTGGTCGACATTTAACATGTGAGTGAAGAATGTTGAAATTCAAATGACCAGCCAACTCACACAGATAAAAAGAACAGCTATGACATTTCCATGACAGAGCGCATAAATTTTCTTGTCAATTAGATAGCCATTCCGAATTAGAGAAGCAATAACACTCGTCACAAAATTGAAAACACGCCAAAATGTAAAAACTTGTCGAACTCAATGAAGCGCGTCGGAGAAGCGAACGTTTCCCCCCTCCCCCCCCCCCCCAAGGGCCCTGCTGTCATATTGTAATTACCATCGCTTATGAAGCAATGGCTTCACAATTGCCATTGAGGTACGTTCCCTGACAGAACTCGGCTAGCGCGCTGCTATTGAAAGGCATTAATTAGCGAGGAAGTTGATTAGCTCGCCTTTACCGCTGTCGTCGCATGAATGAATGATGAGCATTCACTAGCTCAGAGACCACTGGCCTCGACCCACTAGTATATATTATCCAGATTTTATGATCACAGCGCCGTGACCTCGTCTCATACATCATGGAAACCATATAGTGTTTCATAATTAATGTTGACTGAGACAACCGCTGCCGAAAGAATCGCGCTCTGCTGACAACGCGTTCACAATTCCAATGTCTGATTCTCTTCTTGGATGTGCACACATAATTTGAATGAAATTCAATAATTGCTGATGTTTCATGCACCAGCACGCAAAATTGTTTGCAGAATATGCAGTTAATTTTTTATAATTTGGGCTACGGGATTTCCTATTTTTATTGAGACATTTTTACACTTAATTGTTTTTCCCGATTATTGTGAACGTGATCAATTTAAGCTTTGAAAGTCCCAGCGCCAGGCGCTGCAGAGCCGAACGATTATGACGAATCGGTAACACGAATTGCATTTATTCGTGAATAATTTGTTCTGAATTTATGTATATTTATAACATTTTCATCATTTGAGTTATGTTTGCTTTGCCTGCCGTAAAAATAATATTTTTTTAATATGTGATCAAAATATTTAAATAAATATAACCTTTGGGATTTCACTACAAATGGCGGTCTTGTCTGCTATCAAAATAATAATTCATGCGGTAAAAAACAACAGTTCGGCTAGCTTTTTTTTACTTATATTTTAGATTTAAAAAATCAGAGAAACAGCGAGCTGTACACGGATAATCGTAGTAATTTGAATGATGAATATGTTCGAAATCATGGACAACGCATATTTACCTATGAATATATGCTGCTAGATACGTAATGAAAGATTTACAGATGCACAAGATTCAATGCCAATTACTGACAAATATCAGTGTTGAAGGCCGAGTTGAGGAGGGTCAAAAAGTTAGATTTTAACTCTTGCCAAGCGATTGTTGCTTCAGTATGGTGAGGCCGTAACATTTGATGATGGTTGCAAATTCACTTTGAACTGATTTTGAAATATGTTTGTGTTATTGTCGTATTATGACCTGATTAAATGAATCAATAACTTTCGCAGTTTGAGTTTTATATTTTTCATTTTGATTTTCAGAAACAGTTTTCGATATGGCATTAATAGAGAAGATAATTATGTAGTAAATTGTCAATGGGGGAAATTTTAATTCATGACTGAAGAAAAATAAGGATTATAGATGACCAAAATTTACAGCCACTGTAGACGTCGTTTTTGAAACATTCCAGGATTAATACGGAATGCTCAAAAAAGCTGCATTAACATTGAGTTGAAAAATAAAAAGTATCTGAAAATATTTTTGTGGACTTCAGTGATCAGTCGAAATTTATCGTCATGTCTTGCAGGTTAGTGTTCCGCAAACAACTTTGTTCCGCCTTCCCCAGTCAAATTTAGAGTGATAAAACTTACTAAATTTCGACTTTTAATAAATTCAGAGTTTCCAATTTTGATCGCAAGTAAGTAATAAGAATGTTCAATAATTTTCAATAAATAACTAATGCTTTCAACGCACCTTAATAATAAACTTAGAGTTTCCAATTTTAATCGCAAAGAAGTAATTAGAATATTCGATAATTTTCAATAAATAACTAATGCTTTCAACGAACCTTAGTAATAAATTTAGAATTTCCAATTTTAATCGCAAGGAAGTAATAAGAATGTTCAATAATTTTCAATAAATTACTAATGCTTTCAACCCACCTTAGTAATAAATTTAGAATTTCCAATTTAATCGCAAGGAAGTAAAGTAATAAGAATGTTCAATAATTTTAAAGAAATAACTACAATTGCAACGCACCTTAGAAGCCAGTTTACTCGTCTGGACCTCAGGAATGAGGAGACGTGGTTTGTTCGAGTCGTTCCCTCGCGAGCTCCTGGACCCAAACCCTCGGCTGGAATTAGAATAGCGGCTCTCGGAAGCGATTCCCTTGCGATTTCTGCTCTCGGACACGAACGGTTCTGCAAATTTTAATTAAAATTTTAGAGAAATTCCGTGAAAAAGTAGCATGGGTGGAAGGATTATGTAAGATGGGCCAAAATTAACATTTTGATTCAGGAATTAAATTAAAAATAATTTCAAACAAAAATCAACGGACTTCTGTTCGAAAGAAATTTATCAAAAGAAATTCATTAAACTAATTTAGAATCATGAATTGCTATTAGAACGTCAGTCCGTAACCCACCCGAGCCCGCAGGCGTCGCAGTGAAGACAACCGCTTGCCGTTGCTGATCAACCACCCCTTGTTCTTGCTCTTCCTCTACCGCTTCTGGAAATACTCGGCCTGTAGCGAAAATTAAATTAAAACGTATACTAAAATTGCAAATATATGTAGTTACTCGTTATGAACTCTTCAGAAGAGAGGAAAAATACATGTATATTGCAGTTCAGTTAAGTATTATTTTGATTTGATAAATATTGGTCAACACGAATTCTAAGATTAGATAATTGAAGCAAAATTGAATTTTATTCACCTGAATGAGACTTTGAGACTGTAGACTTTCCAGGCCTAATGAACTATCATTTTATAAAGATGCTTATACACGGTGCTTGTATTAGCTGCAAGTATTCGCTGCGAGTTTTCACACCCATAGTTTTGGCGGCTGAAAGCCTATACACGAGAATAGATTTGGTAAACAGCCCGCTGGTGCTTTTGAAGAAGCAGTTGGTGGCATATTTGCCTCTCTTGCATGAAGAGGTGAAAAAATTTTTAAATCAGCGTAGAGAGTGGGTGAGAGACTGATTAGGTCCCGATCAAGTTTGAAAACACTACTTCCTCAATTAGCTTCTGTTGAAATATTTATCGTGACGTACATTTCACAAGCGATCAAACTTTTGGAACAACTAAAAGAGCAGTTCAATATCATTTGAAGACCTATGGACGTTCATATAAACGTCGTCGTTGGGACAAGACATAGTTCATTACAATAGAAACACTTGTCCCAAGTAGAAAACAGAGCGACACAAATGTGCACACTACGGCTTCCGCAGCCTTATTACCAATAATAAACCGCAAATTTACACTGAAACTGTTTCAGACGCAAACGCATCAGCTACTTGCATCTGAAGAATAAATCATCACAATATTTGGAGTGCGAATACTCGCATCTAATACTGGCCCCGTGGATAAGCAAGCACTTTAAGCTTGAAAATCACATCACAAACCTCGGTCAAGTTCGTTATCTTGAGATGATGAGTTAGTTTGTAGGAAAGATTCTTCAACCGCTGAAACATTTACTTATTTGCTTAAAAAACACCAACGATGATCATCAAGTTTTATTGCGTCGGTACTACTTGAAGATATTTCCACCGATGAACTAACAAAAATATCGAAATTATCTTTTTAGTAATTCACGTAACTGAAGGCAATCGTCTGATCATAGCTCGTCCTAGTAATGAACAAGAAATTATAACATGATATATGTACTTATCACAGGATAAATAGGCTAGCAAATTATAGAATGTGCTGAGGTTATCTAGGTTCTCCAGCCGCACTAAATACTTCCTCAGGGGCCCCAACAAGGCTTCGAAGGAGGTTGTTTTGGTTCTGCTCTGCTCTTTTGTATTCACACTCTCCAAAATGAGATAACAGGGATAAATTGTACAGGTAACCAGACAGCGCACCGCTGGCAGTGAAACACAGTGTAACACAGAACGTATACTGGCAAGCGTGAACGAGGTTCAGCAGTCTGTATATGACGAGTATAAAAGGCATACTGACAACGATGTCAGATACATCGCATATCAGCTATTGTTCGCTCTATTATGGTTCCATAGAAAGTTGTGCACCTTAACTCTACACATAAATCATCATAAAATAACAAATAAATGAACATTGGTCCGGCACGAATATTATTTTGAATAACACGACATTCTAAGTAGGCCTTATAAAATGCTGTATGAAATAATCTTAAATACATTGCGAGGACTATTAACGTACAGAATTCAGTTTGCCCTTCAAAATGAAACTCCAGGTATAAATTTGTATTTTTTAATGTACGCGAAACCTCTGAATAATCGGGCAATAACGGACAACGATTAGTTTGCGCACCTCAAACCTGCGCGTTTCCTTAGTTTCTTGTTATATGTTTGGGACGTAGCAGTCCCAGGCAACGATAGATCGCTCATCCGCCCATCCGCTGATTATCGCTCATCCGCCCTCATTTGGGCCACCTGATGCACGATGGCAAGATAACAAACCTCTTGTTGTTCACTGCACAACCTACGTTATTTCTACGGGAAACTCACGCACCTCCAATGACGTTGAGGATGGCCTCGCGACACTGGTGGCCGCCCCTGCAGAACTGCAGCATGTCAGGTCGAGCGCGGGCACCGCGCTCGTACAGCACCAGCGCGCGCTCGAACTCCGCCATGCCGTACAGCGCCTCGGCCTGCACCAGGACGGCTGACGCGGGTACAAAACATTCATCTGCCTGAGATCTCCGAACGGATGATTATTTAAACAATTTAGTTTTTAAAAGTCAGTAGGAATATTAGCTGTTCGGAAATCATTTTTCGTGTTAAGCATAAAATTAAAACAGTTTAATTCTCTCTAAAACAAGAACAATTTTCTTTAAAAAGTATGAAAAATTAAAGTCATATTATTGCAGAACCTTTGACCATGGTAGGATCAGCTTGCAGCGCCTCCTGAGCGTCCTGCATGGCCTCTTGAAGCCGCCCCAGCAGCAGGTAGCAGCGGCCGCGCGTCGTGAGCGCCCCTGGGTCACGACCTCCGCACGCCACTGCCTGCGAATGCCGACACAGTCAAAATAAATATAACTCAGTACTCCCTGCAGTGAGTGACAGAGAGCGCATTTTCTCGTCGACGAAAACTTGAGGTCACGGACGGACGGACAGACGGACAAACGGACAGACAGACGGACGGACGGACATAGCGAGCACAATAGTGCATTTTTTCCATAAATGAGAAAAATGCGCTAATAATTGCGATCTTGAACGAGAGCTTACAAAATTTTGTATTATCCTTCTGGATGAAGGTATTATTCTCGTGTCACAGCATACTCTTTCCACGTTTTTAGCGCATTTTCTCATTTATGGAAAAATGCTCTATTGTGCTCGTCATGTCCGTCTGTCTGTCTGTCCGTGACTTCACGTTTTCGTCGACGAGAAAATGCACTCTCTGTCACTCACTGCAGTGAGTACTGAGTTATATTTTTTATATCATTCTATCGCGGGATCATATTTTTGTAGTGTCGCAGCTTATTGCGGCACTTCAGCGTGGGCGTTGTCTCGTATTATTTTAGCCTATTCTCCTTGTGTCAGAAAGTATTCACTTGGTGTTATAACGTATCCTTCGAGTGCTGGAGCTTGTTATATTACTCACCCAAGTGTTTGAACGTATTTTTCTTGAGTAGTCGCGTGTTTTTCAGTGTCGGAGCGTATTCATCTAGTTGTGGAACGTATTTATTTGAAGTTGGAGTAACTTTCTCCCGCGCTAGAGCGAGTTCATTCAGTGACAAAGCGAATTCATGTAGTTTAAGAGTGGGTTATGCTGGTGTATGAGCGCATTCATTCATTTTTAGTGAATGTTTCAGGTGTCAGATTGTATCCTTCCAGTGTCAGGGCGTATTTCTCATGTGCCAGAGCGTATTTTACACGGCCAGAGCGTATTCTTCTAGCGTTAGAATAGATTATTCTCTTATCGGAAGTTAAATATCGAACAATGAAACGTATTCTAATGATAGAGTTTTTATAAATAGGTATTAAAATTATACAAAACAGCTTTCCGAAATAATGAAAAAAATATCTACATGCATATTTCAAACACAAATTTTAAATTACGAAGAGATTTTCTTTCTTGCACGATGACCATGTAATTCACTTAATTGCAGAAAAAACGCATAATGACATCTCTACCGATTAACTTACAAGACTTTTCTCGAGAGATTGGTTCGACTCGTGCGAAATTATCTGTGGATTTTCAATTGTGGAGCAACCCGTAGAGTTTAGTAAAGTTTCATCAGACTTGCATATGTTTATACTCGATAATTTGATATATGAATGCATTATTTATGTCAACATTACTATTTTCATAAATCCTCCAAAATCAGGTGATCAGAATTGTTTGCTAGCTGCAACAGTAACACAGACAAAATAAACACAAATTCGCGGAACGTGGAAATTTTGTCTCTCAGCAAGCGGAAATGAATTCAGAAATTTCAATATTGTTAGGGAATTGTACTAATTTATATAAATCGGTGAAACTCTGAACTATCTGAACTAAACCCTTGACATAACAGCACCTAATTCGAGTGACAGAAACAGAACATCGCCACAGCAAAATGACATAGAATAATCAACTGACTTTCTGAGCACACTTGAGAGCGGTCTACTGACTTTCTGAGCACACTTGAGCGCAGTCTCGACGTGGCCCGTGGTGATATTCTTGTGCGCCTCTGTCAGGTAAACGGTCCAGTCGAGGTCCTCCGGTAGGGCAGCTCGCCTCTCACCTCGCCTCTTCACCTGAAAATTTTACAGCGCATACAGGATGCTGACTGAGTATCAGGAATAAAGTAGGAATTAGTGTAGGAATAACAGGGACCGCAATGAAATAAGGACCTCAATGAAACAGGGACCACAATGAAATAGGGACCTAAATTAAATAGGGATAACAATGAAATAGGGACCTCAATGAAATAGGGACCACAATGAAATAGGCGCCACAATGAAATAGGGACCACAATGAAATAGGCACCACAATGAAATAGGCACCACAATGAAATAGGGATCACAATGAAATAGGGACCACAATGAAATAGGGATCTCAATGAGATAGGGACCACAATAAAATAAGGACCACAATGAAATAGGGACCTAAATGAAATAGTGATCACAATGAAATAGGGACCTCAATGAAATAGGGACCACAATGAAATAGGGACCACAATAAAATAGGGACTTCAATGAAATAGGGACCACAATAAAATAGGGACCTCAATGAAATAGGGACCACAATGAAATAGGGAGCACAATGAAATAGGGAGCACAATGAAATAGGGACTTAAATGAAATAGGGACCACAATGAAATAGGGACCACAATGAAATAGGGACCACAATGAAATAGGGCCTACAATGAAATAGGGACCTCAATGAAATTGGGACCACTCTGAAATATGGACCTCAATGAAATAGGGACCACTATGAAATATGGAGCTCAGCGAAATATGACCCGAATGAAATTTAGGAAACACAGGGACACCACTAACAAGATAAGATTGTGGTGAAGTTTAATTAATTTACTGGTTACAGTGGAATAAATAGTAAATTGAGTGCTCGAAAAAATATGGAGGCACATGCTGGGAAACTGTAATTGCACAACTGTTGAACATTTCAAACCTGAATAATTTGTACAAAACTTAGGAGATACTTAGATGCAAGCAATCCTTTGAGTCAGGAAAATATTCCCTATATTGCTATCTCACGAAAATTAGTTATTTCTAATTTGCTTAATATCAAATGATGAAGCATTTGAGTTATTGTTGACTCTGACATTTGAAAATGTGTGATTTAAACATAATCTATAAATTCATAAGCATAACGTACACGACGGGATTAAGCTAAAATTATTTTGTTCCATCACCAACGCAAATCTGTAAGTGATCCGTATCCAGTTCCATGCTACGAATACGCGCTTAGTTCTTGGTCAAGAACCACGCAGTCTTTGACGACCTTTTCAAGCGCGTCAGACA
Organism: Hyalella azteca; assembly: GCF_000764305.2. NCBI lineage: Eukaryota > Metazoa > Arthropoda > Malacostraca > Amphipoda > Hyalellidae > Hyalella > Hyalella azteca. The sequence goes on along the minus strand of NW_025937347.1, from coordinate 164,227 downwards.
AAAACCAACACCGGTCCCCAAGACTCGTTCTCAATTTGTCCTAACTTTCTGGGCCGGTCATTTAAGTTTTTCCTGCTCTAAAGGCCCGTTTAGGAGAAACTTTAGCGTTATCTGCTGGGAGGTGTCTTGTGCACCTGGTTTTCGAGAAGAGGTTTCGTTAACCCCTGAAGGCTGAAGGCAAGTCGACCGGTAGACACGAGGGCTCTCAATCTTTTCACCCACGACAAGACGCTAATGGAACAAAAATCTGGGATTTTAGCGAGGAACGCCAGTTACCGTCTGAACTACCACTGGGGTGACATCGTTTACACGAGTTTTTGCGATTTAAATTTTACTAATTATTACTTATTTATTTGTACAGGGTGCGGCGCGGGAACTTACTTATTTGAATTGCGCGCCACGTGGCGGCCATTAGTCCTAGGAAGGTGGCGCCATGCGCAATATGGTGCGCGGGCTATGAAGTTTTTCGTCCATTCAGTTCAGTTGCGACCATGCAGTGGTCGAGAGAGGAGCGCGCGTTCGCAGTCTCTGTGTACTTTTCTAGTGGCCGGTCTATCGTTGCAACCCAGCGTGCGTTTAGGAGGCAGTTTAATGTCGCGCCCACTGGTCGTGTTCCTGGTCGTACATCAATCGTTCAGTGGGTGAATACTTTTATGAATACAGGCAGTGTGTGGAAACAAAAACCAGGTCCTTCCAAAACCACTAGGACGCCAGAAAATGTCGAGAGAGTAAGGCAGGCGGTTTTGCAATCACCTAAGCGATCCGCACGAAAACATGCATCTGCGCTTAGAATTTCCGATCGCACAGTTAGGCGAATTCTGCACCAAGACTTAAAATTCCACCCTTACAAACTGGCAGTGGTGCAAAAACTAAATCCACGTGATTTTGTTTCACGACAAAGGGCATGTGAAGCCATCGTTGAAAACTTGCCTAACAACGCACTTGTGTTTTTTAGTGATGAAGCACATTTTCATCTGTCAGGGTGTGTGAATAAGCAAAACATGCGATATTGGAGTGGTGTGAACCCCCGAGAACTTCATGAGAAGCCCCTTCATGCAGAACGAGTGACTGTTTGGTGTGCCTTATCCAGGACTGGCATCATAGGCCCATGGTTTTTTGAAGAGAACGATAGGGCAGTTACAGTCACTTCTGAACGGTACATTCAGATGATTCAAGAGTTTTTCCTTCCAAAACTTGATGAACTTGGTGTAAGAAATGTGTGGTTTCAACAAGATGGGGCCACGGCTCACACAGCACGCGCTTCAATGGCTCTCTTGCGCGAACACTTTCCATAACGCGTGATCTCCTTAAGGGGCGATCTCCAGTGGCCAGCGCGCTCGCCGGACTTAGCCCCCTGCGATTATTTTTTGTGGGGATACTTGAAATCCTTAGTGTACACCAATCGTCCGAGGACCCTAGCTGAACTGAAGAACAACATTCGCGTTGCTATTGCTGACATTGGTCCAGACATGCTTGAGAAGGTGGAGCGAAACTTCCGATCTCGTCTGACAAAATGTATTGAACAGCATGGAGGTCACCTACAAGATGTAATATTCAAGAATTAAACTTGTAAGTAAACCCAACGAAACTTTAAATGTAGCTCTTTGTAAAAAAGAAAGAATTAAAACGCTATCTTTAATACTTTTTACTTTGTGATTTTTTTAAAAGAGTAAGTTCCCACGCCGCACCCTGTATTATATAATCATTATTTTGAGCCTTGAGATATTTTGCAATATTATGGAATCTTCATCAAAAGTTGATTCATTAAAAAATTAAGTTAAATTATTTCCAGCCTAATACTTTGACCTCACAGACGTACTGGGACGTCAGAATAATTTTCAGTGTGGCCTGATTGCGGGACTCAACCGTTGAAATTCACTGTATAATTCGTATAGTAACTTAACGACGAAGCCATCCATAGAGTAAGATTACAACCTTAAAAAATATTATCTTCTGTTTGATGACACAGAAATGGCCGTTAGCTGGCCGCCTATTATATATCCTCGATTTTCACTATGGTATTGCCTCATACTGCGATATAAAATGCGTTATGAGACCTTAGGGAAATTCACAGATCTTGCGTCATCCTGAGCGTGGAGCTTAACTTCTGTCCGATGGCTACAGCAAGATGTACAGCACAGCAAGATGTACAGCACAGCAAGATGTACAGCACAGCAACGTTCTGAAAATTTCTATCGTGGTTTATATGGTTATTAACATCAAATTAATGTTTTCTTAGGATTTATATTAGCGGGGAGTTATCATTTTGCATGTTTAATTTTTCTTGCTAAGCCCGTATGTAAATTTTTTGCATTCGCTCGTTTGTGTAGACAGTGACTCGGATGCAGTTTCCACGCTGGCATAATTCTATGTCAAAAAGACACGAATCACGTATTTTAAAAAAATAATACAAAAATAACATGTGATTTCAATTTTCTTCACGACACCTATTTGCCACTACCTTATTTTTCAATTTATTTTCCTTCCTGAAAAATTCATTCGCCACCATAGCGTCTATTTTGGTGTACTATTCATCACCCATGAAATTGTATATTTTGCATAATTTATTTAACCTGGTTAAAATTTAATCATTTCTTAAAAGAATTGAAATATTTGATCGCAACCTCACCAATGCAATGCAATTAAATGCATCGTAGTTAAATTAAAGCCTAAAATTTTCAGTTTCCTATAAATTTCAGCAAGAAAATTGCTAAGCCTTCTTTGTTCAGGCGTCGCACACCAAAGGTATTGCGCACATTGAACATTGCGCCTAATATGTACACGCCATGCCTAACATGTACACGCTGTGCCTAACATGTACACGCCGTGCCTAACATGTACACGCCGTGCCTAACATGTACACGCCGTGCCTAACATGTACATGCCGTGCCTAACATGTACACGCCGTGCCTAACATGTATACCATCTAAACAATGTGCCACCAACACATTGCGCCGCGCACGAAAGCGTTGTGCGTTACACGTATATCATTTCACTAACGCGTCACATTACACCTGTCGTAACTCACACGATCTGTGCCATAGAAGTGCTGCAGCTTACAAACGTTAACTCATAAACCCGCACTTATACACGGCACTTCACAACCATCCTGCGCTCACGCATTGCGCCTCAAAACCATCGTGCCCGGCATGCCTTCATGCGTTGCGCATCAAACCCTGAAGCGCCGTGGCTCAAAAGGCTCCGTTGCTCAAAAAACCCTCGCCCCCAGGCGCCTAAGACCGGGGTGGGGGAGGGGTTAGCTTCATCACATAACGCCGTATGAGTTTGCCGCTCAAATGCCTTCCTCATAAACAAGCCAGGGCCGCATTTCCCGTTTAATTTTGTCGTCCCCTCAAATCCTAATTAGGCGGTGATGGCATCAAACGATTGGCGAGGAGACTCGGGACAGGTGGGGGGTAGCGGTGATGGGATGTGTGGTGACATCGAGTTATTGGGGATGCCTGTGATGATGATTTTTGCGTTTTCATGGGTTGTTTAATGCGTGCACAAATGTTTTATAGGTGTTGAGTGGATTAAGAATCTTTCGCAGAGAGCTACAGAGATTGCAATGTACCATTTACAAAGAATTGTATCTGTAAACTTAACGGAGATGTCCCGAAATACAGACTATCAGGACTAAATGTAGATCGAAAACTGAAGCACAATTTTGGCAAATTCATACATTCGGCAGTCGACGGGCATCAATATGCCTAATAGAGTTGACGATGTCGAATTAAGGGAACGGATCAATTACAATTATGAGGCATCTCTCATAAATATATTTGTTTCCAATGCTGCAGCTTTCCAAGTTCAGTGAGAACTCATGTTTATTATATTACAATGCATTTAGAAATGCTGTGAAATACATTTACAGTATAATTCCATAGTTATTGGTAAAGCAAAGACTTCACTTAACCAGCAACATTGACGCCTCTGTGAGTTTATTTGCGACCTTAAATGCTCAATAATTTTACGGAAATTCAGGCTAGATTTCCGAAAGATGAGTTTAGCGTACAACGTGTTAGAAGTAGAAATTTGAATGTTTTTTTTAGTTTTATTATTCCATTCTAGTAACGATTTTACGGTTAAATGTTTCAACGAGCGTTTCCTTTAAATTCCCACAATGCTTCAGAGGAGTAATTAATAAAATAATTTGAAGCTGACCCGATGTATCAAATGCATCATAACAGTCTCAAAACCCTTGTACTCATAATTAAATTCATAGGAACAGGTGCAAATGACACAGATTTCAGGGAATGATTGATGTGAACACCGACAACGATTCAGCTATGAAATGATTATTGGATGTGTGGAAAAGTGCGGTGGTCGTATAGAGTGATTTGTGTTCATTATTTGCGTGAAAATTGCAATGAAAGCATATTTGTCATGCTGTATATTGATATTGATACTGATAATATCTGACTGATAAATGTTTGTCGTTAGTTGTATGACCCTCTTTAATTGGCCGACATGTCGAGGTTTACTGTTTAATCATGAAAAAAAATTGAAATTTTTGCCCTGTAATGTTTCGACCAAGATGTGGAAAAACTTCATCCACAAAATAGCGATTTAGCTAATGTACAGGCGATGTTCTGCTTAGATTAAATTCACATAAATGCTGCAGTTTAAACAAATTTAGTCGAATTATTATCAACTGTAGAAATAAAAGGCATGCCTGGTGATCACGACATAGTCGGTGATGAAAGAATTTCTATTATATAGCAGGGCAGTTTTGATGATATTATTGCGGCCCATAAGATGATTACTAACACCAGAATTTCAGTCACAAATTTCACATGGTTGAAGACATAGTTAGAAGCAAATTGAACTAAAAAAATTGAACAGTTGAAAACTATGATAGCATCGCATAAGGTATTTACGAACAAAAATTTTTATAGAGTTAAGATTCACAAATGTTACAATGAGGGAAGTCAAGAACAAACTTTTTGAATCATTCCTCAAAGCTCCACAAAGGAATCGAAACAGAACAGATCGTTCATTTCGCTAGCTAAATTTCAAGTAACAAGTAAAAGTTCGGTTGGTACATTTCGGATCAATGCGTTAACAATTAGACCCGAGAAAATGTTTAAATATTGAGGAAAGTAACGCCTTATTCAGCTCGTCAACAGCACAATGAATTAGTAAGACACCATGGCAACGATGTCGCTCACCTTGAGTGATGTTTTGATGTCTTGGTCGCCCATGGTGACGGCTGCCGCTCTGTCCTTGTCGGTGTACTGCTCGCTCAGTCCGGTCAACTGCATAATTTTATCATGTGAGTTAAAATAAAAAAATTATAACTCAGTACTCACTGCAGTGAGTGACAGAGAGCGCACTTTCTCGTTGACGAAAACGTGAAGTCACGGACAAACAGACGGACAGACAGACGAACATGACGAGCACAATTAGAGCATTTTTTTCAATAAATGAGAAAATGCAATAAAAAGAAGGTTTAACGAGATAAAGTTTACATAAATTTTGCAGAAAAATGTAATGATAATAAAATTGGCTGTATCGCAATTGAAGCTAAATTTCTTTATTTAATGACAGTTTTAATCTAGTTAATAATGAAACTGGGTGTGACTTTTTTTGCCATCAAGGAATTTATATTCAATTTGGAAACAAAATACAAATGAACTATCATTGATTTTTAGCTCTTCTGGAATTAAATTACCTTTTGTTTCGAATAGCCGTGAATTTGGTAATCATTCACAAGTAGGTATTATTTTAGCAACCTTGGTTTGAATCATCATTACTTAATTAATTGAGTTTCTAATGACATTAGATCTTCACATCAGCAGTTTTAATTTAAAGTTGAAATAATACCAAGTTTCTGAAAGTTCAATAAGTCATAATTAACGACAATGCGTTGATTTAAAAAAAATAACACCTGCCATCAATGGAAATAGACATCATTTCACAAACAATGATTCACTTAATTTTGTTTCGTTGTGCTCGGTATAACCGTAACCTAAGCACACCCATGGTTGAACTATAAAAGGTTGACCCACGAGGATTTCCGTATTTCAGTTCAGCTTTCTTGTTACGTCACTGAGATCGAGAAACGTAAACAATCCCGCCATTCCCATAACGGATTGGTTGACTGGTTTGATCGCATATCGGTAATTGGTTAATGCCCGTGAAGTTACTGAGATCAGTGACGTCACAAGCGAAAAACGGATTACATCCGCAAAAATGGCTTCTGATGGGTCAACCTTATACTAGCTCAATCATGAAGCACACCATATATCACTGTTAAAAAAATTACCGTTAACGGTATTACCGGCGTTCCAGTGGCCTGTCGGCACGTGAAAAGAAACACTGTGTCGCCGTTTTTATTCTAATTTAACACTAGAAATCCGTAAAACATCTTATAAAAACGGCGAAACAGTTTATTTTCACGGGGTGACCGGCCACTAGAACGCCGGTGGGACCGTTTTTTCACCGTTTTTTCTAACACCATACCTGTCCTGCCTGCCTTCGTTTGTGTTGCAGCTCCCTCGCCAGCAGGAGGCTGGCACCCTTCGAACGTAGCCGAGGAGTGTTCTCTCTGTAAGATATAAGGTAATTATTATTCTATTATTGGTAGCTAGAAATTTTTTTACGAATTCCAATAATGTCATTAATCTTTGATGGCGTCAAAGAATTCCAGATGGAGATGGAGTCATGAAAAGAGTCATGGAGAAGGTCACGCAGTAATCTAATGCATTTGTATGCGAACAAGAATAATCGAAATTTCGATTAATATTGTTTATTATTATTATTATTGTTTTTTCGATTATTATTGTTTACGTTTTTCGATCGTAAAATTTGTTGTAGCAAGTTTATGCGTTAATACGGTAAAAACTTTGAGTTAACATGAAAATGACCTCTCTATTGGACAGTGAAAACAACTAAAGATAAATCGACTCATGAATTCAAATGTACCATCACATTATTCGTGGTAATGAGAAATTATGTGGGTTATTACACCAAATAATGAACAAATTAGCAATGGGTATTGAACGCAGATAAATATTGCAAGCTGATTCTGCTCTTCAAAACAAGAAACTTAAAATTACTGTAAAAAGCATTGCCACGAATATAGTTAGCCTGGTTATCTTAAAGGTGGGAGATTTCGGCAAATTTGATGTGCTGGAGAACATACAGTTCAAAAAATGAAAGTTAATCAGGAGTTCCCGTTAAAATCATGGGATAAAAAATGTTCAACAGTTTTTTCTAGTCGTAAGTTTGAAATTCATATAATTTATTCATTGATGATAGATATTGAATTTGAACGATAATTACTGTCCCCTTAACCTTTATCTTCTTAGCATCACTAAATCTGTCACTTAATTAACCGAATATTGTCTCGTCTGACTGTAAATTTCAGAAGCAGCGCTCCAAATTCGAAATTTGAAGTTTTATTGTTTGATATAAATTAGAGAAACCTCAAGCTTTGTTTCTAAGCTGAATATTTTGGTTATTATTCAGTGCAGAAAACCAAGCATAAATGCTTGAAATTCTATTGCAGATTTGCCTATCATTGCACTTAATTCAGTGATTTTTCAGGAAAAGTTTATGGAATCACTGCAATTCTAAGTAATTATGCTATAAATTAGTGTACTAATTACAACAATTTCCAGTAATAAAATGAAATTATTTAAATATTTCTGCGTGAATGGATTCATTTCTGAACGTTTTTATATAAGTGATCCATTGATCAATTAACTAATATACATTTGGATGGATATCTACTATCAGTTTCAAAATTTTAATAGGTGCAAGCATTTAAAATACAGCATTACTTAACTCTAAAATAAGAAAAAAACGAAAGAGAAAGATTTTCCAAGTAGAAAATCTTAAATTGTTCACGTTCATCAATAGAAAGCAGTTGATGGAACGCATCGTTCAAGACTTGGTTTCAGTGTCACTAGCTGGAACTATGCCACCGTTTATCGGTCCCAGTTTGAGATAAAGTCATATTGATCAGTTTATTTAATTATCGTTTTTAGTGTTTATGAGCAAACTTATTCCATATATTTTTGAATATTCAAGCTTGAGCAAAATTCAGAATATACCTGAAAATATTTCATGATGTTGCCAGAACCAATCTTACTGTTTGATGATTGATGACTGACGTGCAACGATTACAAAATGATGGTGAATCAAAGAGAAGGCTTAGGTAAGCGCAGCCTATAACTGAAAACAGTAACTTCAAATCGAAATACAATTTCATTTTCGTGGATTTATTCACATTATATTCTCTTTTCTTTCCATATGCAAACATTAATTAGTCATTGTCTCTTATTAGCATGACAAATTTCAATTCATTACTGTATTATTATTAAAATATAAAAATAATCTTAACGAAGTTCATGATAAACAGAAAGGTGCATATTGAAAAAAATTGGTAATTATTTAACTCGAAATCACTACAGTATCAATATCAATCTTCATCAATATAAATACCAGCGCGCATTAATGAAACTGTCGTTTATTGTACGTGAAAATATTTTAATTAGTAGCTTTGCAGTCTTGCTGAGACATGTATGAAAAATGCAAGTCCAGTAGAGGAAATCTGTCCCAAGTCCGTTTTTTTTATTATTCATTTGTAAAATAAACTGTTATTATATGTCCATTATTTAATATATTAATGGCTGCTGACGACAGGAGTGCAACTTGACTAAAAATAAATGAAGGAGCCAGAGTCTGCTCTGAATTAACGGCTAAGCCACACCAATTGATCTTAATAACGATGGGCCAAATCTTTGTAACTTGACAGCGTCCACTTTCCCCCTGTAATTAACCAATCTTAATGAATAGCTTCCTTTGTATTAAACAAGACGCAAATAACATTTTGTGTGAAGAATGTTTCTCTTGCTGAACAGATCAGCTGTTCCGCTGTTATGGTCTTCCAGAGTATTTGGCCTTTTCCATGTGTTGCAACATGAAATACTCTTAATTAATGATAAAATACTATGAATACTTTTTATACCTGACTCGTTGAACTAAGAATAGAGAGGATAAATATTCAAAGGATGCGTATATGAAAATAAATTTAGAAAAACAGAAGTAAAAAAGCAACACTATTTTTCAATACAGATGCACAATTTAAGCGACATGATGACATTCATTTTGATATAGGTCGTCGAAGCACCAAATTTTGGACGAGAATTTAAGGATGTAATATATAATATATGTAATATATCAGCAATCTAGCTAAAACATTTTTAGGTACTTGCTTGATAACAAAATGTGTCTATGAAATAATAATATTCGAGAAACCAAAAACCAAGTACGCACTTAATTGTATATTTAAGTCACTACGTTCCTCGAGCTTATCATTCACGATTCTGAACTCGGTTGATAGGCTACTTCGATATTTTGATAGCGTTTACTAAAATCTGGGTAAAATAAATTCTCTCCAACTACGTTCGGTATATGATTTGAGTGATTTGTATATATGATTTTTTAGTATAGGCTAGTATTAATCTTATTCTCTTCGATTGAATATATGCGATATTAAATTTACATCTGTAAATTCTTTCACGTATTCGGATGTAAATTTTCAATATTTTGAATTTCTATTTCTTATATGCGACAAAACACTTTTGCTAACATCCACAAGAACAACAAATGAAGCATTATACTTGCAAGGTGGATGAGTATTATACAAAAATTACTTTAACTAAAGAAGTCAGCTGAAAATCATTTTGATTATAAAAATTTAATCAACTATATGTCTCAATTAATGGTCCAAGATTAAGCAACAGCAATTCCCTCACTTTGTAATTGCGCAGAACGTCAAGCATCTAACACTCGTGCACGACTGTGTGTAGTGATCCTTATTAGGCGCTGAACAATACTTTCCTTGGAGTCAATTTTTAATGTTCTGTTTCTTCACAGTTTGTCTTGCTTCTTAACAATGTTTAATATTGTTCCAATGAATGCTGAATTCACTTCTATTCACTTCGCACTTGGTTTATATAATTTTGAGATCCCTTCAATCAAATTAAATGGGTTACCATGCTACAGCCTGGCGAACGAATTCAAATGGAAGAAAAATATCAGTAAAATGGCTACAATGAGCGTTTTAATATAATTTTCACGATTGAAAACAAGAATATTCTCAGTGTATATTTTGCTCATGTTTTTGAAACATTGCCATTTCATCGTTCCTAGCATCATTTGTAATATTTTTCTTGCTTGCCGGTAATTTAATCTGAGTAAAATAAATTTCGCCTCGAAATTAATAAAATTAGTTGTTGACATTTACATATACAAAATTTATGATATATATAATCATAGATCGTGTTAATATATTTGAATTAATATCTATATTGTCTATTTGAATTGTGAGATCATTAATTAATGTTTACTATCGAAAAAGGACTAGCAAAGTTGTCAAGTTTTCCATAATAGTCAAGAAAATAAATTAAAACACCAGCGATAAAATTATACACCACAGAGAGAACTTGAGATCAAGCCTGCAAACATTGGCTTGATAAAGCACTTCACGAGCTGCCTAAAAATCAACAATCGAGCCTATATGTGAAGTGACTCTCCAAAAGGTAAATTATTTTTACGTCTAATTATCATAGGAACCGCACTATTAGCAGTTTTAATATATACCACAATACAATCTTGGTTAGAATTTAATTAGACCATCCACGGTCGCGTTTAAATGTGACTTCCTATAATCGGCGAATGAAGAATATAAACATTTTCTCGGAATGCTAAAAAGAAAGGAGATTCCTCGAAGTGTCGTCACGACAACCACATTTTATCGCAAAGATAGGGCCTGTCAATGGACATCTGCATTGCTGGAAAGTTTTATTTCTATCAATTCGTAAGCATAACACTCTTTAAAATCTTCGGTTGTACATTACACTGACTGAGCACGCCAGTACGATCAATATTTCATCAGAGCACGTCTGTACGATCAATAGTTCATTCAAGTTCTGGCGCTCAACCAATGAAAGTATTAGATAAACTTCCATGAGATTCTCCTCAAAGAACTTCTATCTCTTCTTCAGAGATAGAAAGTTCGATGAAATTCTCTAGTATCAGCAACTGTCTGTTCAAAAATAATTGAGGAATACGGAACCGTTTAACTTGAAAACACCGCCGTTTATATCGCTCGATAATACGGTCGATCAGTGCTGAAAACACCAGCACTGATCGAGCTGGTCAGTGACGATGCTGCTAGTTGCTCAGGTAAGAGTCACGGCATCACTAAGCTGGGTCACGTCGCACGAGGGATGTGCGTCAGGTCACGAACAACTGCTGCTATTTATGCTCCATCGTTGCTCAACTGCCGCTCCATTAACTGGATGAGCGTAACGCAGATTGCTTCACACAATCAACGAGTTGGCACAGTCATATTACCCATTGTTCAACAATGAATTTAAAAATTATATTTTTTGTCAATAATTAAATTGCATTTTAGTAGAAAATCCCTGCATAAATAATTTATAATTTCCGTTGCCAAAACGCTCAGGTTTTATTTTTAACGAGAAATTACTCTGGAATTTACAGATGGATCTGGTGGAAGGTCGATGGAAGCTTGCAAAAGAATCTTGAGTCTTTTACATAAAAATCGTAAAATCGTAATCGTAAAAATTCTATTCTTACATGATGTTGCTTATGCCAAACAAGAAAAGTTATCGGGGCGGGTGAATGTTATGAAAAATATTATTAAAAATACTTGAAATAAAACAGAAATTCAACAATGTAGCAAAAAAATTAAACGCTCTTGCAGGCTAAATCAAAGGCACATGTTTTCACATAGTTCCCAATATTCTATGATGCGATCAAATTAATTATTTTTAATATATATTTAGCACCAACAATAATTATTGTCTCCCTTAAATCTAACAACCACTTTAATAATTATTGATAAGATTGCTTCAGTTTACAAAATCAAGATATTGTTCGATATTTTTCGACGTAACTCTGTCAATTGAAGCACAAACCAAGACTATAAAAGCCATTCACAAACTCCGGTTTAGCAACCGCATCACTTTAGCCCTGTTTTTGCGTGAAAATATATTTTTAAATAGAAGGATAACCTTGGAGGGAAAATTAATGGCGTAACAGAGACGGCGCTTGTCAGGCAGATCACGCATGTTGTAGACATGATACTTGCACTCGACCTCAGCCATTATTTCATGGAACTCTAATTATAACCGTTATTAAGGGTCAAATCAGTTCCGATTCAAATTGCTCCCCATTTCTCGATAAAAATATCGTTCATGTATTATTGTTTTTATGATAATATACTTGGATTTTGATCCGTTTATAATTATGTTGTTATTCCCCTGATTACAAATATACTACATTTTACTTACAAGAAATTTGTTAAACCTACAATCTATCGACAGGAAACAAAAACAAAATGGTCAACGTGTAAAACTGTGATGAACAGTCAATTTTCTAACGACCGGGTGGAGAATTGATCAACTTAATTTTAAGGGTTTATATATACATAGGTCAGACAGCATTTTTTAATTAACTTGAGGAGAGTTTTGAAGAATATGTAAATTTAATATTCACACAGTTTTCAATTTTTTATATATACCGCGGAATTTCATTTTCCGCAATATGCATAGATTTAGTAAGAATTGGTTTCTATAACGAAGATAGTTTCGATAGAACAAATTGCGTGCATTTATTTAGAATATTATTATCAACTTTGAGCTTGATGCGTCTTACACCAAAAATTTTAATTTTTACATTCTATTATATACATCAGTGATTGTGAAAATTGCTTAGGCATTTAGCTCAAGTTTAGCTATGTAGGGTAAGACTTCTGCATTGGTTTCAGGGGCCATACTTTCAAAATTCGCTAAATGAACGTAAGTACCTACGCTCTATTTTCTTGTCGATGATTGGTGGATTTTGCTTGAAAGGCCGTCAATGATTGGCTGATGAACTTACGATCTCTTAACTTTTTTTTAAAGTATAGGCCCGGAATTGGGCTTCTATAGTCGCAGTCATCTCAGCTGGCATCTTATGAGAAACGAACGGTGCTTGTTCCATGTGAAACTTTGTGTAAAAATCGAATTTATTATTGTTAGGTTGAGTTTAATGACTCAGTTTGGTTTTAGTTTTATGACTTAATTGAGATTAAGTTTTGTGACTTAGTTGAGATTGAGTATTAAGACTTAGTTTAAGAATTCAATTAGGTAGATCGGAATTGAAGACCCTAAATTGGACGTTTTATTCAGCATCCACACTCATTTTCGTTGATATCTACAAGTTTAGCGGGTATCACTTCCGAAACAGAAATATCAGTGTCGTCGGAAACAACCTGTAACTTTTTTAGAACGCTGTATTTAGCTTAATTTCAATAGGTTTAATCGCAATCAGAGCAGGTGAATTTTTTAGCTTTTAAAATATTTAATAATAAGATTTAATTATAATCACAGCAGGGGACTTTTTAGCGTAATTTTAATAAATTACATCACAAAATCAAATAATAATCAGAGCATGCAGGTGTCTTGTAAACGTGTAATGTATTAGATTTCTCCGCTTCATAAAGTCCATCTACAATTTCTACAAACTTCACGGATGTTTCAATTCATATTGCTCATCAGGCAGATAAGCCTGTGGGTATAATAGCAGCAGCAGTGAAATTTTTTCTTAAGGATCCTTGAGCTGCAGTGTATGTAAATAAAAATTATAACTCAGTACGCACTGCAGTGAGTGACAGAGAGCGCATTTTCTCGACGACGAAAACGTGAAGTCACGGACAGACAGACGGACAGACGGACGGATACGACGAGAACAATAGGGCATTTTTTCCATAAATGAGAAAATGTGCTAAAAAATATAACTCAGTACTCACTGCAGTGAGTGACAGAGAGCGAATTTTCTCGTCGACGAAAACTTGAGGTCACGGACGGACGGACGGACGGACGGACAGACAGACAGACGGACGAACATGGCGAGAACAATAGGGCATTTTTTCCATTAATGAGAAAATGCGCTAAAAAAGGAGCTCGTATGAGAAGTTATGCTATAGAAACCCGTACCCGGATGAGTTTTTAAATACATATTACATCAGCGAGCGGTCCATGCAGCGCTATACGAATCAATTGATTAAAATCATCTTTATAATTTCGCTCGCAAATATGATAGATATGATAATTTGAGCAAAATTTCTCGAAACAAAATAATTAAAAAAAAATTCGATGAAAGTTAATTTACTCGGTGCCTGACCGATGTGTTGCATTTATTTATACGGTAATTGTTACACTCACGATCTTTCATGATAATGTAAATGTGACAACAAAAGACTTATTGAAAGACTAATTTTCACCATTCAAGCCCCTACCAGGTTCTGCATTCACTATACAATCTGCAATGTTATTAGTGAGAAATCTCTAATACAAATGCGGTACATAGACTGTGATTTGAGTTAACAAAAGAGGTAGTTCGAGATTAGTAAAAAGAAAATAAGTTACTTGCGTGCTGTGCAGAACTTGATAATACGTGCATGATGTGCAGAGTTCGTGTGAAAACTGAGCTTTGTCTTAATGCATTCGCTTGATTACAAGCCATTCTTCCATCAGCAGGCAGCAGAGAAACAGCTTTACTTTTATTCTGAAACTGGCAGTCTTTGGTCAGGGAGCTACCTTCATGCATTGTTTACCCTGCGGTAATGTTCTGTAGCTTCAGTCGATAGCTCCTTTGTGATGAAGATGTTTAATTTAAAAGGATGAAATCGATGCTCCCATACAAAACTATTTTAAGAACACGGACCATCATAAACCATTCTCATATTCAAATTTCTTTCTTGAGGTCTGTACTAATTTTTATACGTCGTCAAATTCTATGAGAAGCCCATAACTGTAATTGGATAGCAATTTCTGAAAATCACTTCTGTCAACGGCGAAAATTATTGTTCTTCTAAACGTTATAATATGAGTATTCTAAATCATATATGGAATGTTTCATGCATAAATATATGTATTTCATTATTGATTCATCATATATTATAATAAGTTAGTGTTCGAAAAATTATCCAAATGAATTTTCATCTCACAATACATGTTTTAAAAATTTTACAGCAGTAAGTTCACACAAATTTCATGGAAGTTTTCCCCCCTCCGTTAAACATACATTGATTAACTTTTTTTTGCATCAAAGACGAACTTTCTCTAATTTTGAATGGTAAATTTGATTGTTCGTTGTGGGTATATTATAGGCCGAATCTCAAGCAAGTAATAACAAATATAGTACATGATAACTTATTTGAAAAACAATACGTACTTATACTGAGTTTTTAATATATAAACTAAGTCATCTTTAATATAAGTCATCATTTGAGCTCATTTCAATGAACCTTTGTTCAGGTCATTGACATCACTCAATAACGCGCACCTAGCATCAGGACTCATAACGAATTATGCCGAATAATTAGTAAGCGTAATTGAAGAGAACAATACCAATTAACGAGTAATAAACGAGATAGTGGAACAAACTCGTCTGTTAATTACATTCGACTAGTAATCAATCATGGAAACAGGATTTTATACATGTTTAATCTGAATGCTATAAAGAACAGAAACAATAACTGATGGAAAGTATTTTTCGTGCGTCGTCATGGAAGATATGGTTTGTTCGAACGCTGAGCGTATACGAGTAAATAATTTTGATAGTTCAGTCCTGTATTTACTGGAGAAATAATTTAGAAATTATCGGTTGGTTGTTAGGTTATCAGCGCTGAACGATATTCTAATCACAGGTCGTTCCTAACGAGATTTTTCTGATCAGTTGTGTTATCCAGTTACCTAATAAATCTAATACACACCTTTCAATGTATATTGAACGGTGTATATTTAATTATTCAATCAATATTTAGTTATCGTTTTAAAAATATATTGCATATAGAATCAGTTCTAACATATCACCTTGGCTTTAATTTTTCGAAACTTCACTGAATTTAATTCGTGTAATCTATATAATTCTTAGCCAACAATGCGTATTTTTATTAAAGGCTAGTCGTTCATTTAATTCACCAAAATTGTCAATTCAAGGTTAATGATTCTTTTTTGTTCTTCGTATTAAAGATTAATTTGGAATCATTGGATTTTAGGAAACAATCAATAAAATTGTCGATCTCGAAAGTGTTCGATTTAATGAAAATTAAAACATTGGACTGTTTGTGATCGCGTGCATCAATTTGTATCATCCTATGGCTTATCCCACACAGGAATCCGTTCTCAATAAAATTCACAAGAACTCTAAAACTACGAGTTTAATTTTTTTATCAAGCGACCCGATCAAGACGAATTCAGAAGTAGTAATCATACCGAATCCTACCGATCTATAAGGCAATCCTGTACGTTTGTTGCATACCATCCATACACGTGGAATGTGCTCGTGAGGTACGAAGCTGGTGTAATTTTGTAGCGACTTGAAGTCACCTGCTCTTCATTGTATGACCTAAGCTCTTGCGTGGGCACCTCAAAATAGACGCGATTTACTTGCTGTCTTGGAAGTCACGCGAGCGTCAGTTTTAGACGAGAACTATCACAGCTCCGACCGCAAACAGGCGCGCACTCTTTATGTCTCTTGGGCATCGGTGGTGAGTTTATCTGGCATTTACCGTTGCAAGTACATATGCAAGTTATACTCTTTCATGTGTTTTTTTTTCATCTTTTACGTTTAATACTTTTCGAATTATAAGCCTTTACTTTTACCAACTTTTTTGGGGGGTATCCCTGTACCATGAGCAATGGATAGAAAGTATGTAATAAAGAAATATATATTATATGCTCTGTGGCAAAGATATGTTGTCTGAATGCAGTGGTAGTTAAAACACGAATCATTCCTCAGCAAATTAAAAAAGATGCAGGAATTATAAATCAGAGGTAACGTGCGTGAAAATTCTTAAAAGACTTCAATTTCAAGCCTATCTTCTCGGCTTTTTTTGTGAAGCATACGTTTATAATGAAACAACACATATCCTGAAAATATTCTACACAAAATATGCAAATAAATCGGCACTTCAAAAGTAATTACTTATGAATTCCAGCAGAAAGACAAAGAGATTTGGGACGAGCATATTCAAAAATCTTGTCGTACGTGCATCGGTTCATGTATTACTACTCAAGATGTTATCATTGAATCTGATGCCCAACAACGGCTTGTTTTGAAGCTTCAGACAAAATTCTGCACTTCTTTCCTCATTTTCCGAATATTCTTTGGATTTAAAAGTAGGAATTTGAATTTGATCAGTCGCCCAAGAGGAAACTTTCAATCATACTTTGCTCTTATGGACGAAAAAGTACAGCCATGTCTCACAAATAGCGAACAAAATTATCTCCATGCAATAGGCATTTCCTTTCGTAATCAGGCATGGCAAGGAAAAATTCCCAGCTGTCGCTATATGTCGTCAGAAGTTCGTTCAATCATTGCAGGGACTTTCGAAAGCTTACAAGAAAGAAACAACGCCTATTTACAGCAGAGCATAAAATTTTTATCTGTCAATGCTGCATATATGATTTCCGAACAAAACTTATGCCTTCCAGTCTCTGATTGTCTTCATTTCTGCCCGCTCTTTGAGCACTGAGTGTCAACATGGTTCCTCCTTGGCCAATTTTGTCTAGAAAATCTATTGGGATCTTTCTTATATTATAGACAATTGAATACTTCAGAGACAGACTAAAAGGCATAAAATCTATTCAGAAATGTTTAGACTTAAATAAATCTGACCTAAATTACGTATGAAATATTAAACTTGTTGACACGAATAAGATCTTGGTCACGAAGAAAGGGAATTTTATTGTGTAAGCCAAATTGTTAATTTATATAATTAATTAGCATCTTAGGGAATTGAAGACAACATTTCGGCAACACAAATTTACAACAAAGTTAGTTCTCAATAATGAATAATGGACGCAAATGATGCTATAATTTTTAGCGTCAATCTAATGCATTAATCGATCTCAAATGCGGATTCGCTTCAATTAAGAACCTGCATCACTATATGAATATTAATATGTTTGACACTTAACGAAAAAATATTTTCGAATGACCCTAAAGTTTGTTTAGAATATAATATTCCGTTCCAGATATAAATTTAGTTTGTTCAGTAACCGAAATATAAAAATGAAAGTAGGCTGATGTCTGCGTTAGCCGAACATCTGGGATATTTCTAAGCAAAATATTCTCGCTGGTATATATCTGTTACTAAAGACAATTTCAACTCGATGCGAATAATTGAGCACAGATTTTAGTAGAAATTACTGTGCACTCTGAGATATTTTAAAACAACTATATAGTGCTTATATGTATTTTCATTTTTAAAACTGACGCTTCTGATGATCGGTTTGTGGCTTGAAATTCTAATTTTTTATAAGAAAGTGTTTTCGATTTTTTATCACTTTGAAATACTAATCTCTACGTTTTAAGCTTTCTAGGAAATAATCCTATGTTTGAAATAATCATATACGGCTTCCAAGTAAATTAAGGAAAGTAAATTTAAACGAGAATTGCGTGTTGTGTCACCGTTTGGGTAACAAAGACTGCTAGTGAACTGAGCAAAACTGGTGCGACACGCGACTGTTAAGACAGTACGCCGTGGCATGCTACTGCTGCATTAGCCGAGGCTCAGCTTCACGACGTGGTGTGAGCGATGTCGCAGCCTCACGACACATACAATTCCGTCCAGTAGCATCACTACAAGAGGCGCTACTACATTCCTATTCGATTTAAATTTTTTATTGCTGGCTTCTACGCTGAGACTCGTTAACAATGAAATTACAGAATTGCAAAAATATCTGCTCATTCTGTAGGCTCTACTGAAAGACATTGTAAATTAAATTCTGTAATATTTGACGTAGGCCTATATATGTGAAATAGTAAAAGTGTTTGTTGATTCAACAATTTAATTTCCGTTTTCGTTTGGTTAACATTTCTCAGGATTCAAACTAAACTCGAGATAAGTGAATTGATAGCAAAATTCTAAAGTTTTACTCCAACTCGTTTGCCTGCACCCGCAGCACGCTACTACCCCGGGTACAGAGACCAGAGGCAACAATTGAGAGGTAATCTGTTTTATCTTATAAACGCCGTATTTCGTTCGCTGTGCAGCTAAATATATTATTTTCCATAACATTCTGTCTTGGACCGCAAAATAGATAACAGAAAATCAAGTGAACAAACACAAGAAGCAAATTATGGCTTTTCACTTAGCGCCCATAAAACTCATCGTGTTCGTCAAAGGCAACGACGAAAGCGATAGTTGAGCAAGCAATCAGAGCGCTGCAATGCAGCGGCCGCACTGAGTAGCGCTTTATCCCGCACAATTATATTTATGGCTTTTTATTCATATTAGGAGTGAGTTAGTTTCGAATAAATAGATCCAACTGAAATATTATTGCTCAGAAACCAAAAAAGTTAGTTCAGGATTTTCATGACAGACTAGTCAATTTGAGGAGAGTCGTCAACTTTGCAGAGAGGTTATTTTATGTTCACTTGAAGCAAGCATGATAAATTGTACAATATTTAATACTATCTCACGTTTTTATCAGCTTCTGGAAACGTTGGAGTTACGGAATTTTAATTCATGTATCACATTCTATTCTTAAGCAGATAACAAAATTATCAATAAGTAAAATAGATGTTAATGACATCGATTACTTTAAATAGAAGTTCCAAGTTGTTCATGTTTATAGAGAGGAATGTCATATACAGAGTAGATAACATAAATGAGCACAGACTTCATGATTATCTATGGAAAATGATTTTGGTGTTGATGAATAGTTTCTTACTTGGCCCTCTTGCTGCTTTTCCTGGGGCCGATGCCTGTAGGCTGCTGCTATATGACGGAGAAGGAATAAAAACATCATTATTATCAAAAAAATTTGTCAATAATGAGTACAGCCTCCTACTTTAAATTGTAAAATGCTATAAGAATAAATGCTTTTCAATTCATAGTTATGACTTACGCTTTAACTTAGCTTCTAATCTCAACTGAGTTTTAGTAGAAACAAAAAAAAAACATTCTAATGGAAGACATTAAGAAGAAGTTAGGTTACCTATAAGGTATTTAGGCTTAAATAACAAAACTAATACGTATTTACAAAAACCAAATTTATATAAACCACAGATGCTGAATATAGCTGGAATCCCAGTTTCAGGGTATATGTATAAGTGGTGGAAGTTTAGGTACAAAGAACCACATGGAGCATTCATGCTGAAAACGTGCATATGTTTGAGTGCTCACGATAAACAATTCGATTTACAAATTTCGCAATTCCGTCTGTCGATTCGCTGTATTTTGTTGCAATATGCTAAACGTGTTATTCAAATCAAGTTTTGTTTTCATGTCCGTTACAAGAAAAAGGAATAGTGAGCCTATTCCATGTAGTAGGCATCATGCTTGATCAGTGTTTCATATATTTTGAATTAATGAACTCGTGAAATCATCAGGTTTCATTCGAAATTTAAAGTATATTTGCCTCTTTGTCTATATTTTCGGTGATAGTGATGACATTTATTTAGAGGGCCTTTCTTAGTTTTTAGTAACTTTGTAAATGCCTTTTTAGTAACTTTTTAGTAACTTTGTAAAAGCCTTTTTTTAGTAACTTTGTAAAGGCCTTTTTAGTAACTTTGTAAATGATGCAAGATGTTTATTTGGATGATTATGACTATGTTAATACAAGTGTATTACCGAAATTTCATCTGATAGCGTTCAGACTATTTAAAAAATGACAATGATTTCCTGCAGGTATTTTTAGTCTCAATCTTTACTTTTCTCCCTATTTTGTCCCATATCTGCATCTTATAAGAGAGTTTTTCTTCTGATATTCATAGGCTTAGCGAAAAATATTTATACGAACTTAATTTAGTGATTTCTTTCTTACTTTGTTTTTAAGCGTTTCCGCATCATCAACTTCATTCGAAAACTTCCGTTCTAGTACCATATGCGGCATTTGGCGTGTGATTTTCAATCTTTGATTGTAGCCATAATATAAAATAAAATTAATCCGTAATATGGACGCAACATGAGTGGTTAAATTTGTAACCGCAGTTCCCACTTTCTATTTGGTAGTACTCGAATGCTTGCTGGTATAAAATAACTCAGCTTGCGTTGATTATAACTTTATTTAAGTGCTGTAATAGAATAGAATAGAAGTGTCGGCACTGAAGAAATAGGCCCATGGCCTGTTGCCGATTCTTGTTCATAGAATATAATAGAAGTGTCGGCACTGAAGAAATAGGCCCATGGCCTGTTGCCGATTCTTGAACTTTTCGTGACTTGATTCACAAGGGATCCGGCCTTCGGAACCCGATCTTTCCATAACTGACGGTTGATTGAGATAGCAATGCTCGTGGGAATTGATTTTAAACTTAGTAGGCCTGTCTTAGGGAAAGGCAGTGAAAAAATGTAATACATGTGGAAATGGATTTTAAACTGAGTATGTCTGAGTTACCGAAGGAAGGGAATTAATATGTTTTCAACCATTTTAAACCTCATCCTCATAAATTTCTTTTCATCAATTTCATTGACTTCAATAGTGCTAAAAAGTTTTCAGTCAACAATGGCCGCCTTAGATAAACAGTTGGACTGAAAAAATAGCCAGGTAACCTTATATTAGAACTCGATCGTTCGTGTAAAAAGGGCATAAAAAAATTTAATTCCGGTATATCAACTGAGCTTCCAGCCCTAAATTTTTTAATTACATTTGAAGAAAATTAAATTTTAAATTACATTTAAATTTTTAAATTATATTTAAAAAAAGAAGATATTACTGAACCTTAAGCGGGATTTTCAATCCGCTACAACGATTTATGTTGCTTGATGTATTTGTCCATCAGACTAAAATACAATATCTTTTAGCGTTATTTCCTTCACTCGCAGATGTTTACCAAAGAAAACATTCAATGCTCACCCTTACAAAGTTTTATTGGCAAAATTCCCTAATGCATTGACAGACTGGCAGCAGGAGGTAGGAATGAGACGAAGAATCACGAAAGTCTGAAAAGCTACTCCAGAGAAGTTGATCAATATGCAAAAATGAGTCCATAAACCAATTACCCATTAGTTGAATGGCTTAAATACGAGTACAATGCATTGCTGAGTGCATCGTTGGCAAAAATCGTTAGGAACTCCTTTACAAGAGACTTGCTAATTACATTATTGCTCATGATTATATTGAGACTGTCTATTTATGCCAGGACTGAGAATAAAGGGACCTATGATTAAAAATTATTTCGATAACTCTTGGCAAAGAAATGTAATAAAAACCTCAAAGGGAATTTTATTTGAGATTTTAACCTCAAAGGGAACGTTTTATTCTGTGCATTCTCTGTGCTGTTCAAATTATCTGTGGCAACGGGTGTTTATTAAATGATCCACACAAATAATTATATTTATAAACCCTCATTGGAATGTGCTTACTTTGCTGAGATAATGGTTATGCTGCAGGATTACCCGACGAAAATGCACGACAGATCAATTTTGATTGGGAATCGCCTTTGCATATTTAGGTACCGCGCCAGGATGTTGACTAAGAAGCCGGGTCTTTTAAACTCTTATTCTAATTCTCATTCATAGTAATCATTCTATTTATGAAATCAGTCCCTTTGATACGATAAGTTCGACATGTCCGTTCACGTTCACGTTGATGCACTTCATCAATACCTTCTCTCTGGCGTGAAAGGAACCTCTGCCCAAAGGTTTAAGCTTAGTTTTATCATTCATGACCATTAGTGGCCAATATAATTATTCGTTATTTTGAAAATGATAAATTTGGGACTGACATTTTTCAAGAAAAATTTATACTCCTAGGTGCGTAAATCGATTGTCAATATTCGTGGCATCAGTAACTTTAAAATTTCAGCTGATATTTCTTTATAAAAAAACCGATAACCGACACTGACACCGTACAATAATTAATTCTATTTGATAATGCGCAATAATTAATTAAGGAAAAAAGAATTCAGTATGAATATTGAAAATATCGTTACAAGAAATATAATGCTTACAAAAAGGGAAATTTTTATAAAGCTATAGGAGGAAATTGCATGCTTTAATCACATTGTTTTGAATAATTAAACTTGACTCTAGCGAATGTTTTCTCACAATAATCGGCTTGAGGTCATGTCTGACATACGCAATCTCCCGTGCGTTTGAACTCTCGACAGAGTCGCACCATCAGAATACCAAATGCTTTTCTTTATGTTGCTTTTGGTTCGATGTCGGTAGAGGACTTCAAGCCATGGGCTGAAAATAAGCTAAAAAATCATGCATATTCATTTCGAAAGTTTGAACTTCTCCGTGCACGTGAAGCACCATATGTATTTTCAGTATTCTCATACAACATTGAAGTAAAATTTAGAAATAGGTAATAATATAGGTTGTACAGTTTACAGTTCACTGGAATTACATATTTACAATCAAACAACTGAAAATTAAGACAAAACATATGTATAAATAACAAAAAAGAACGTTCATAAAAATCTTTATGAAGCAGAAGAAAATAATATTCTTTGAGACATGATAACATTCACGAAAACAAATTGATAAAAAATTATTGATGACAGTTGTTTGATATGAACAGACGCTCGAAGCTTTTTTCAACTTGAAACCCCTCAATAAATTCGAGTGCGGTATAATTCGGATATAATTTTAACATTTTGTACGCTCATACTGTACTGCATCATAAAATAAATTTATTTAGAGTTTAATTGTTACTTGGATCTATTCATTTAAGGAATTTCTTTCGTTAATGACAATCATCGTAAATATTTATAAAAAATTATCCCTAAAATATCTTGGAATTAATTGATTTATTTTTATTAATTGATTTATTTATTTGCTTCTCTAGCCCTCGGCCGTCGAAATGGTCAAGTTTTTTATCACTATCCAAATATTATTCAACCCAATCGTAGAAAATATTAGGCACAAAGGGACATAATTACGACTATCAAAACTTCTTAGTATATGTTTGAATAGATCAGCTTATATGCAATTACTTATTCAAGCACGACATCTAATAAACGAAAATATTGCATACGGTTTAAAAAGGATTTCTATGATCACATCAATTTGAAACACAAAAGATTGAGATGGAACAAAATAAAGAGTTGTCAATATAACCTAGTGCGATGAATATTTATTTTTTGTTCGTGAATCGAATGAAAAAATTACACTAAATGCTCAAATTGAACTGTTTAGCGATTTATGGAGGATGTATAATAAATAACTTTGTTTATCGGAAAAAAATAATATTATGTTAGGTAAAAAAGTGGTTAGTTTTGTTCACTATGTTTAACACAGGTTTACTGAGTAGTAAGCTTGAAGAATCAGTTTATAGTTTTAGGAAAAGTTTTAGTAGTGCTTAGTGTTCTATGTTAAACAGGTTTAAAAGGCACATATTTAGTAGCCATTTTAGCATTGGTTTAAACAAGGTTACAAGATGAATGAAATTTAGTTGGATAAATAGTAGTTCTGGTATCAATAGTATACACCAAAATACTCCCAATTAGTACGAGTAAATCCACAGAGAGAAAAACATACACTCAGTGTGCACGTTCTGAACATGAAACTGGTGCCAACTTTACAGCGAAGTGTCAACTGGAAGGACAATCGTGTCTCGTGTCTCACGGGTTTGAGCGTTTTCCGCGCAGCTTCGTTGCCAACCGACGATTGTCGGTGTAGTGAATGTCCGCTGGGTACATTATCTTGGCCTTTCTTCAGCTTTGCTTCTTGACCAACCATGCGCAGATACTGGATCAAGCCACCCTTTCGCCCAATTCCTAGGTTACAAATTGGGTCGTAAAAACTATCCAACGACACACCTTTCTCCTCCTTGTCAACGCTTCCCTTCGTGCCATCAAAGTCCGCATCGTCGTCCTCAACCTTTACTTCGACTGACTGGCCAAAACCGATGAGCATCCAGCGAGACTTGGCCTTCTTCTTGGATGACGAGGTTCTCGTCCAAGTCATCAAGTCGTAGTCGGGATATTCCCTCCGTTCTTCGCCACTGCCTGAGCGAGGACTGCATCTCGGAGTGGCCTCTTTGGTTGTTATCAGCGGCGTAGGTCGCTTAACATCGGCGTCTACGTGGGCAAGTTTCTTCGTAGTCTTCGTTGGCTCCTGTGATGGCTGATCTAAAGCTAGCTGCGAGTCAACATACACCGAGAGTATTTTCAACCCTTGAAATAAATCCTCATGGCATATTTTATTTGTATGTATGAGTTCCAGCGGCGTTTCCCTAAGCATTGTCCTGGGGCCGTATTATCATAACTTCGTAAAGTACGCAAAATCGACTTACGAGTGGCGAAAGTGCTGATATGATGACGGAACTCTAGCGGTGGTATTATCAAAACATTTGCGCGGGAAGCTACGTAACGTAACTGTATGCCTGCTCGGAGATGTCGTAAGTGGAGTTCCGCACAAGTTTATAGAGTGTCTGCTGTAGCAATAGGAAACTATTGATTTATTAGCAAGTAGCAGCACGGTGAATTGTGATAGAATTTTATCAATAATCCGACATGTAATATGTGATCGTGCTGAACGGTGCATTTGGGATAAAAATGTCAATTGCCTTTTGTGCTTTAATTTACAAGCAAATGTTGATTATCATATCGTAGAGTTTTATGATCATTCACTTGAACAATATCTTAATGCCTTTTTGATTCAAAATTATATTGAGGTTGACAAGCCAACCATTTTTCTAGTTCTCTGTAAACAAATTAATTTCTTTTTATGACAGTCGAAACTCCAACTCACGAAATTTTCTAAATTCTTTGTGACCTTCTAAAAAATTCTTCAAACTTTGAATGGGAATAATGCATTTATTTGCCCTTATTGCAAAAAATTTCGGTTAATAATCACAACAACAAGTGAATTGCTATTTGGATAATATCTAACTCATTTATCCAAACACACCCTCGTCAGGCACCGCAAATCGGCAAATGTCGCTGACACCATAAATCCTGCTTTCGTCCAAGCGCACTGCGCACTGGTCGAGATGAGGTTACTGGAGACAGGAAGAGCAAATCCAAAGCCTCTGATTGGTCAGTTAGCCAGATGGTTTTGATAATACGCTTCTAGCTAAGTCTTGCGTACGAAAGTTTTGATAATGCCAAAATTATAAATCCTTACGTAACACGCAACTTTTTTGCCGTACGTACAAAAAGTTATGAAGTTTTGATAATCCGGCTCCTGAGCAGTAACTTAGTCCTAATAGGCTATTAAGGCTGTACTTTTTGTTTTAATCATGTAGGTTTAACTTTATTCATAACTCACAAATTAAATTGTCTCCACTTTCAGAACTGTAGTTGCATAAAAATTTAATGTTGAATGTGAATTTGTGAAAGTTCCATTTGTTAACGTTACTTTAGCTATTAAATTTGCTACGGGATACGAGATTACAAGATTAGGGATTACTGGATTAGGAGTCACGGCGTTCCCACATCTCATGGATTACCAATCTCGGTTAACTTCTGGTTAATTGGGCTGCTTGTATCTAAAAAAAAGTACACCGTAAATTTATAACATGACTATGTATAAATTGTTATTTTCAATGTTTGAATGACATGACTCCAGATTGGAAGACCAAACTTAACTACTATAAAAAAACCTTCGACTCTCCCCAAATTCGAAAGAGTTTGCCCCTGGTTTGGAGAATGAGGTAAGTTGAAAATAACGCTGGTCATAGAATTTAAAAGGCTCATTTGAAAAAATTCTTTTACGGGAATCATGATTCTCAGCATTAAGGATTGATAAGCCCGACTTATTGATACACTAAATATTCCAGAAGATCCTGATGTCAATTGGATGTGTTAATTAATAAATGAAAACAACGAGTAATAATGGTATGGATTAGTGAATGAAAATTATAAAATCATAACAGATTAGACAGAATCTATGCTTGTGAAATTCTCGTGGTTTTCGAAGGCCCAACCCTAATATGAAATTCATTTCTTGGGCATGAAATTTCAATTTCATAAAAAGTTACAGTTTGAAGTTGAAATTTACTTTGAAATGATACACTCCATTGAAATAATTTATCTCAATATCAGCAATGTGAGATAGTGTAAATTGGTTGTAGATTGTTAATTTAAAAAATGTCATGTCGTAAATTCCTGAATAAGCAATGGGCTTTGGTTTTAAGTGTGGCGATATTCTCGAGATTTAACAATAATCGTACACCTGAGTATCATAAAGACATTTTATGAAGTGTCCAAACAAAATTATTTGAGATTCTCCCTCGCTTTTTTCAACTTGACTAATTCGAGAGAACAAAACTTAACAAATTCTAGCGAGCAAGTCTTAACAAATTCTAGAGAACAAACTTAACAAATTCCAGAGAGCAAGTCTAAACAAATTCTAGAGGACAAGTCTTAACAAATTCTAGAGAGCAAAACTTAACAAATTTTAGAGACCAAGTCTTAACAAATTCAAGAGAGCAAATCATAACAAATTTTTTAGAGCAAGTCTCAACAAATTCTATAGATCAAAACTTAACAAATTCTTTAAAGCAAGTGTTATCAATTCTAGAGCGACTGCTCTGACCTGAGAGGCTTGTTTCTCGAGGCTCCTCCTGCGCTGGGCCAGCAGCAGTTGCAAGTTCTTGTCTTCGTTGGACGCCCCAGGACGCCGCTGCGAAGAGGCTGGGGCGCTGCCTTCCGCCGTACCTGAAATGTGGGGAATTTTTAAATTATAACCATAAAACTAAGTTATACTAGCAAAACCATACAAGATTCAAGACTATACGAGAAGCTATTGAGATAATACTATACAAGCTTCATAACTGCACAAGCAATCAGCGTAGAGAGGAACGACTGGGTAAGAAAAACAAATTTATTTACCGGCGGATCTTTGTGAATCTTCGTTCACATTTGTGTAAGAGAAAAAATAGTGTATAAGATTTGTGTATAAGAAAAAAAATTGTTCATGTGAACTTTTTTTAATAAATGAATGAAAGAAACGTAAAATGTGTATAAAATGGCAAAATGGTTGGTCATTTATAAATCTATCTCCTTCAATGTACGTGCTGTTGTTAAGAAAATATCTATTGAATCTAGGTACATATTTTAAATTTAAATCACCTTAAATTTAAATTACTCCTCCACCCTAGTTTTTCAGTATATAGTACAAACCATGTACGAATCAGATAAAAGTGCATCTAGTGTCGCTCGCTACATTTGGTCTTTATGAATCGGATGTCATGTCTCTCAATGCTTTGTAGCTAGAAAATCGTAGGAGGAGTTACACTTTTAAGAGGGCGTATTTTGGAAATTTTTTAACTGTTGAGTGGAGCCTAATGAGTAAAATTGATTGAAAAAATGAGAATGCTAAAATGTTGAACGCGTCTTGTTTGCAGCTTCAAAATGAGTTTAAACACATTGCAATTAACGCGGATAATGACGCATAAATTCGATTTTTTCAAAGTAATTTTTCTACATTTTGTTGACAAATGTTCATTTCATTTAAATTTTGAAATGCCTCACGCAAAAACTGAAGTACGAACGTGCGGTTTGTTGAGTTAGCTCCGTATTGTTTGCAGCTACAAAAGAAGCATAGAACCAGCTTAATTAACGCGGATAATAACCTATAAATACAAGTTTTCTAAAATAAATCTTTGTACATTTGTTAATAAGTGTTCATTTTATATAATTTTGAACTGCTTTACTCAAAACTAGACCACGCACGAGTTATTGAACTTTGATATCTTTCAAGCCGTCAATCATTCATTGCATCACGTCTTCGGTGCGCACATTTATGTTCACACTCACAATGCTATTCCTACCAAGACAATAACAGGTAATACCGTCAAGGGTCAAGTCACAAGTCACCTGCCGTGGCGATGACGTTGGTGGCTGTAGAGGCCTGGCCCTCCGCAGACATTCTCTCCTCTACTTCAGGCCCCCTCACCGGGACGTCGGTGTCCATGTCCTGTAAGGTAATATGTTCAACAGTAGCAAACTTAAAGCCTAAACATAGTTTTTAATACATTAATGATTTATGAATGTTAGGCTCCTCAGGAATGGCGTTTAGCGCCATAGCAAGTTTTTAGGCCCCAAGGGTGAAAGTCATTCACGAAGCCAAGGCGTGAAGAAGCCAAGGTCACGAAGCCAATGCCTATAACCAAAAATATATGTACTTACGCCTTGTTTTTTAAATAAATCTGTTCCTTAAAAAGCTTTAAGACTTCTGCAGGTCTGAAAAGTATGATACTTCTGAAAACACACAGCTAGAGGATCTCATTCTCCGAATCTGAAAATTCCGATCCTTCTGCCTACTCATTACCACGACTATTGTAGCATATTGGGACAAAATCGATAAACGCTCCTGAATAGGAACGATTCTAAATAGGCTGATGCAAGAGTGAGAATTTTTGTTATCTTTCCCTATAACAGTGCAGTTGAAAATGTGGAGAATCTTGCTACCTCGTGATAGCATTTTCGCGATAGCATTATTGGAGAATTTTACAATGTCACAATTGTTCTCGCTTTTCTCTTAATGGGAAGACACAAATTCTAAAAGGCTATGAATCCATGCCAACGGACAGAGTGCTCTATGCTGCTGACCTGGAGTTAATTCAAACCTCTTAGAGCGGTAAAATTTCAAATTCATTCATCAAACGGAAACCGACGTTGTTTCCATAAGAGTGTAAACTGTTATCTGAAGATTGCTGAATCTTTTACTGAACTATTGCAGCTAAATACCTTAATCCTTTTGCTGTTGCTTACAGCTTTTTGGGAGCAAGCCAGCAATGCAAATCTAACTCAGAGGGATATTAGAACACTCAGGTGTTCGACTACTTTCCATTAGTAATTCAGTACGCGAAGATATTTATACAGTGCAAATTTGAATGGAAATTCATTCAAGAAGAATAAGCCTCAAGAACCCAAGGCAACAGGACATCATTTTAACTTGAATGGAACGTTTCAAACGTGCAAATATTAAATATTATAACCTAATAAATTGCCACACTCGCCTCACAAGAAGAGAGGTGACTAGTAGGCTGGAGCTGCAGCGACGGTATTGGAACCTCTGTTAACTGGTCAACACGACTGCCGGTCCTGCTCACGTGTTGAGACATAAATCAACATTCATGAAATGATACGTGTTTATAGGTTAAGCAGAAATACATTTTTAAACCTTTAAAGCATAAATACATTTCATTCAAGGCTAGCTCATCATTCATTATTTTTTTTTTCATAGGAGGTGTTCCATGAATTCAATTTGATTGGTTCTTTAACTTCGTTGTGAATTGATACAAAATAAAATACTTACAAAAACTTTTTCAAAAACAACGTTTTTCTTGTGGACTAAAATATAGAAAATAAATTATGGCTCGCCCAAAAAACGTGTTTCGGGCAGATTTATGATTGAAGCGAAAAGCACACAACACACGAATTTTGGAAATTTGATGGTGAACGTACAGCCCGACCCACGTTTTTTGGGGCGAGCCATAATTTATTTTCTACTTTTTAGTCCACAAGAAAAACGTGTTTTTTTAATTTTTTTAAGTATTATATTTTCTACTTTTTAGACCACAAGAAAAACGTTTAAGACTTGATTAAGTATGACTTGACGTACGTATCGATGATACGCATCGCCAGCGCCTGCTCGTCTATAACGTGAGCGCCCGCACGTCATACTATATATATGTATATAGTATATATATACTTTACTCCATTAAGCTAATTTAGGTCTCTAATTGCTAGTTTTTATGATTGTATCTGAAATTGTTAGGCAAAAATAGCCTGCATGCAAAATTTCAGATCTCTAGAGCAATCAGAAGTGGGCTAATTTTCGTTGTCAATGTTAACAACAAACAAACAAACAAACGCGAAGCTGAGTAAAGAAAAAAGTGTTAATAAATAGATTCAATGGCCAATTAATTGCTAAAAAACAGCCCTAGGGTCAGAAGTTATACCGGTTAATACTTAATCATTTTACGCAGTATGATTGGCAGAAAAATTATAAGTATCGAAACTCGCAGGCTTGTCAATAAAAATAATGTTTCGTTAACGATGGCTCATTGAATACGAGTAAATCATTAAATCTCACAAACATAGTCAAGGAAATACTCAGACAAGATCAAAGTTAATATTAAATTATTTGAAAAAAATCACATGCTTTTGAAGCAAGGGAGTTATGAAGCATTTTCACCTCACAGCACGTCGTAAGAAATCAAAATTCAATTTTTTAATTGGTTAATAAATTGTTGCTTTTAATTCGAGAGAATTTTAATCTAACACTAAAGCTCAGACAATATTAATAGTTTTTAAACGTCGGAGATGGCATTGGCCATATTTCGCTTATACAGACAAAAATTAAATTTTGCTATATAATAATAATTGCGGCATGAGCATTGCGGAAAAGGCAATAACCACCTATCTACTATTCAGAATATCGAGAATTTTCTCAGCTGCTTGCGTGTCTCGAACACGCAACTCACTGCACTTATTCTGAAGTTCTGAAACGTTAACCTCTACTTTAGGCCAGTCCATCTTACCGTGGGAGCATAAAAGCATTGAAAAGAAGCAGAATGTTTTATGAAAAGTAGATTCAGTAATATGTGTTCGTCTCAAGAATTAATCTAGACCGTAAGCTACAATAAATATTTTCGAGGCATCTCATTTGTAAAGGCAACTTGTTTCATTTCATTAAATTTCGTTATAGAGCTAGTCAGGATATTACAGTAGCCTGTCCTCCAATCATGGTCGCAAAATTTTCTGTTTCTCCGATTGTCTCGCAGAAAACGTTAAATTTATCTTCGACGCCCAACTGAAATTCATTATGTAAACATTAAATACTTATACTTCTAAAATATTCATCTGAGTTGGAAACTGCCCAAAATTGCTCTCGCACTAAATCTACAAGCAAACTTTTTACACTGGCGCGGAAGAGCTTTGAAAAAATTATTACTGATTGATTTAATTGATTTGATTCCGGTTTGAAGGCGAAGAAGAAGTCATGCGCCGACCGCTTGTAAGTTGTAACACTTGGACTCAGCAATGATTATTTAATTCTTGTCTTCATCTCTCATTTTCAATTTCTATCCTTTCCGTTGGTGCATGCTCTCCACGTTGTCATTGGTTTCTCATGATGTGAAGCGATGAGAGGGAAATTGTCATTAGGTCCAGTACTCTTCATTGGCTATAAGGTAGTTAGACGACCAGTTTGTGTGAGATACGTAGCAGTTGCTTGCACTATGGAGTGCTGAACTCTTCTGGGGTAATTGCCTCCACCAAGAAGCACACGCACAGAAATGTAAGGGACTCCCAGGGCATTGATGCTTGATACCATCACCCGTCTCTCATGGTCATATAGGGCACATATCAGGAGGAAGTGTTCAATTGTTTCTTCTACCCCACAATACAGGCACATGGGAGTGTCAGCCATCCCAGATCGATGGGGGTAAGTGAACGAACCCCAATATGTCCCATACAATTAGGCGTAAAAATTATTACTCTTATACAAAGTCATAGATTTAGTTTCAATCATAAGGCCTGGTGGAAATAAACCTTCACAAAAATTTCTGATAAATTTGGCTTAGTCTATCAGGTTTCATGGGCGGAAATATTACGTAAATAAAGAACTTTAACCAAAGCGATTAATACGGAGGCTTAGTACTTACGAACACCATTAATGATGCGATGAACATCGGGTTCCAAGCTTGAGTTAGCTATGAAAATTCAGCGGCGATGTCTAGATTCGAAAGCAGGGTAGACATTGCCATATATGTATATCTACACGGATGAGGTCAATATAACAATAATTTTTTATTATATTTTATTATTATTTCCCGCACAATTCAACGGAATAGTGCAAAAATTC
Source organism: Hyalella azteca (assembly GCF_000764305.2). Taxonomy (NCBI): domain Eukaryota; kingdom Metazoa; phylum Arthropoda; class Malacostraca; order Amphipoda; family Hyalellidae; genus Hyalella; species Hyalella azteca. Next base: position 131,424 of record NW_025937347.1, on the reverse strand, counting down.
GACCGATGTTATTTTCATGGTTGTGCAATGATGGAACATGAATGGAATAATCAGTATTGCTTGAAACATATGAACTAAACTGTAATCACAAAAACAAACTTAATATCCGTTCTTTTTAGCGCATTTTCTCATCTATGGAAAAAAGGCTCTAGTGTGCTCGTCATGTCCGTCCGTCCGTCTATACGTCTGTCTGTCCGTCTGTCTGTCTGTCCGTCCGTGACTTCACGTTTTCGTCGACGAAAAAATGCGCTCATGCACTGTCACTCACTGCAGTGAGTACTGAGTTATATTTTTCTAATCCATCCACTCCCGCTGCCACGCATTGCAACTAAACTAAAAATTCGGTGAACTGAAGTTGCTAGAAAATACAACGATAACGTATATACAGCGCGGGAGCACGTTCGGCAGCACTGCCAATTAATGACTGTCTGTTAATCTATAATACGAAAGCGAATTACCGAGCAGTTGACGCGACCATCCTTTATATGGTGAGTATCACCATAAGCATGACGAGTAAACTTAGGATCAATACGAAACTTTTTAATAGTAATAAATTTATGGAAGATATTCTTGTTCAGCAATAATAAGGCCAATTGCTGACACTCCCTATAGGGTTATCGATATCGCAAAATTCACAACAAATTTGCATTATGCATCTTATTACGCTGTAAAATTACAATTATATCACAAAAATAGACAACGAATGAAATATTTCTATAATAAACCTCGTCTAAAACAAGTTTTGAAATATTTGGTTTTGATCCACCAAGTCAATATTGTCAATTAATCTAGAAATAACATCAGGAACATGAGTAAAACAATTGTCTCCACAAATCACTAATTTGACTGGCTAATATCGGTTCATGATTGCATAATCATTATAAGGACGTGTAATTAATATTAAATTTAAGTAATCGAATTAAGTATTGAATTTAAGTTGATAATTTTATCAATTTATTTTAAACCAATGATTTTATTGGGAACCAATATGGCGAAATTACAGTGTCCGGACCATAAAATTCTCGACCGATTTTGAATATGACAAAGGAATATCTAATAACGAAGAAATGAGACAAGGAGCCTTAAATAAATATCACTGATATTAAAGCCCCTCTAAGTGTGTAAGTATAGTGACCGACCAAATAATAAAGGGTTTTAAATGACAAATCATTAACCTGACTTTGATATAGTATAATTTGCTAAATTAAATGCAAGTGCAGGCTAAGATCTCGAGATAATTGCTCAGCTAGAACAGTTTCAGAAATTGCGGAAGACTCGTGATTCTGATTTCTTTTCACTAAACGGACAACACCTAAAAAATGGACACTGGTCAGAGGACCCTTCAAGTTTGAAAAAAATTCTAATAATGGAAGAATAAATAAATAAATTACAAATCTATTTATTATTCACTCAACTGACGTCCCCTATTAAGTCTGAAGTCCCTTATATAATAATTGTTCCTCATATCAAATCCTTCCACTACCTCTCTTATGATGTCATTCAAGAGCCTCATATGCATTAGAGTTCTCTATTCCACTGCGAGTCATGTGTGACCGTCTAAATTGACACGTAATATTAAACCTCAAATTACATTTCTGAGGTTCCCCATGCAGCCCACGCTTTAGCCTCAGCTTCATCAAAGTTTACCCTTTTTTGTTGAATTGAAAAATTTCCTCAATTAAGGAATCCGGTTTGATACCATATACAACATCCAAAAACTTACATGACATGCTGCAGACTATGCAGATTGAATCAGTGACACTGCTTGCGGCTATTACTTTGAGGAAAATAACCTTGATGTTTGAAACCGTTTAAATTTTATGAAACATCTGGCTATATACTCCCTTAATCCTAATCTGATGTATTGAAATTGCCTTACCCGGTGATTTTGATCGAGCAAGTAATCACTTATACACGGTAATCGTTGCGAGATGATCCGTAAAGGTGTGTTTTTGCCATTTTTTGCGCATTTTTTTCATTTATGGAAAAAAGTCGCTATTGTGCTCGCCATGTCCGTCCGTCCGTCTGTCTGTCCGTCCGTCCGTGACCTCACGTTTTCGTCGACGAGAAATGCGCTCTCTGTCACTCACTGCAGTGAGTACTGAGTTATATTTTTTATTGCTTAGCAATCAGCTGTTTTCTCTGTAACAAAATGTTGGCTACATCGCATCAGAAAAAGCATCAATTTTATTTAAGCACGTGGATAAGTTATTTTTTTAATTTACGTATATATATCTCTTTAAAGATAGTTGGATTGTTAGGACACGAGCATAGGACGAGCCAATTGTCCCAAAAACAATAAAGAGTATCTCAAGATAGCTGGTAAGTACACTCTGAATAGCTGGGAAGTACACACAATAGCTCGGTAGGTACACTCTGAATTGCAGGGAAGTACACACAATAGCTCGGTAGGTACACTCTCAATAGCTGGGAAGTACACACAATAGCTCGGTAGGTACACTCTGAATAGCTGGGAAGTACACACAATAGTTCGGTAAGTACACTCTGAATAACAGGGAAGTACACACAATAGCTGGGTTAAGCACACTCTGAAACATGTTCGTGTTTAGTTACAATAATCTCTAAATTCAAGACTGAACTGACGCTGAACTCCGTTATTTTTTGCTGAAACTCTACTTCCCATACATCTTTTAATTTCAATTATGCAAACTTCATGTTATGCTAACACCAGCAACGATTAAAATGTTAGTTAAGCAGTTATGATTGCAAGCTAATTATTTAAAGCAGTCTTTTGACATGCAAAATGGAAAATGCATCAGTTTAGGACATGCAGATAATTCGGCAAAACAGTCATTAAATATTCCAGAGTCTTCGTTAAGTAAAAAACACAGTTTAATTTTTTATTATGTGGATATATCACGATACTTTTATGCAGAGCTTAATATAAGAGACACTTTCTCGTCGTTAAGAAAAAACTGCAAGCATGGATCACTAAATCACCTTAGAAATTTCTCTAATTAAGCATCAAATGCCAGCTTTAAGAACCACGCTGGTTCTGGCTTTATAAGCTCGTATAAGTTCAGGCAAATTAGGAATGTGTTTTGAGGACTCACCCTCCCATAGCATCTGTAATGCTATCTTGAACATTTATTACAGATTCGTTAGCGCTATGCTTCGAGTTATTATGAGCTTTTCGCTTTGGCAAAACGCCATAACGCACTCCACTGGTCCGATTATTATCGAGCAGAATTTCGTTTACGAATGCACGCAATTCATCGAGTTTAAAATCACGGGCAGAATTTTTCTCCTTTTCTGAATTGTGAAGTAAGCAGCTACCGTCTTCCGCTGGTACATTGATTTTGACGACTTTCTCCGGCTTCGTGGTCTTTGATGCCGAAGACTTTTTATCCTCTGTTACATCTTTGCCTTCTCTTGGTTGCAATGCTTCCAATTCTCTTCTGGTTCTGTTATTAAAACTCTTCTCAAAAGTATCTCGAATCTCCAAACTCTCACTAGTTTCAAGATTTTCAGCTTTTTTAATTGTATTGAGCTCCGATTTAACTTCGAACTGTTTGTTGTGAACGTGCAGGTTTATACTTGCCACGCATACGTTTAGAAATGAATTGCCTTCTTCGTACCTGTACTCCAAAGTGGCTTGGTTGCCTTGACTCAACTTTTTGCCTCCTGTGCATGATTTCTTTGATAGATGCAGGGTTTTACGCCGAAAACTCAAAACATTATTCGCCTTTTGGGTTCTCATCTGCATGGTAAATTGGCAATATTGGTCCTCCTTACACTGAGTTTTTCGGAAAAGCAACTTGAAAATTTGAGAGCAATTGAGGCGAACAAAATTACATTCCTATGATTATCGTATGTAAAGAACATTAAAAAATCAAATTTTGCCCAAACTCTTTTATTTAAATTTCACGGTCTTTCTCTATGAAGGAAATGGCGAGCCGGGCCTTAATAAATTTCCTCTTCCCAATTTTAAGAAACAATCAATATCATTGAACCCCGATTAGAAATCTCAACGATTGGTGAATGACAGTTGATTTTTCTTTAGACACTTTCGATGGTCAATATCTGCTACAGCGCTTATTTTAATTAGAAACTTTGACTTGCATTACTTTATTTTATCGGAAAAATTAGCACGTTCTTTTTTTCCATTATTTTTACATAATATATTGTGTTCTAATGCTACGTCAATTATAAAACTTTCAGAAACAGTCCTATTATAATACGGCTGTAATACGGCCCGATTTGCACAATCAATTTTAGTACTTGATATAGCATGCTGCGCCTGATGCACCTACCTGCGATACGGATGAAGACTTCGACGTGTCAAGACGGTAACTATTTTGCTATACTTCAATGGTTTTCAAATGCTTTATAAAATTTGTTTGAAATCGGATAATCACCTTACATTCTTGATATATTTGTTTTGTCTCAGAGCTTCCGATATTATTTACCCTCGACCTAATATTTTTTAAGTGAAGTACTCGTTTTCACTGCTGTTTCCTCTTTATTCATTTGTCTCTCACTACTTCTCATTTAAGGTCACGAAAGAAGATAAGTAATCAAACTTCGGTTGGCCAACACACTCTCTGATCATTGCCAGGAACTTTTTTCCATAAAGCTCATATTTTTTCTTTGAATATTAATGTCTTTAATCTTTTTCAGAACTCATGCAACATTAATGCTCCCAAGAGTACATCCGAAATGAGAAGCAAGTGCTCTTCGTATCGCAAGCAGAACAGATCAGTGGCCGTTCTTTGGCCTAGTCCCCCACTCTCTGATCCAGACACATGGCCTCCGTGGGTCGATGCGAGGAAACGAGCTCCAAGCATCCGCCTGTTATTTTATTATTTCTTCTCTTCATTTCCTTTTCATGTGCCCCAGAGAACCTCAATTCCACTAATCTATCCATGCTAATCGATACTTCCAGTTGAAGCGCCAAATAAAATTGTTCGCAGTCCATCAATAACTATGCCTACGGGTAACTATCTAAAAGAGTGTTTCAACCCTCTTTTACTACGATAAAGTTCTTGAAGCTTCATTATTTCCTACTAGTATTTACAACACTCGTTTCTGTACATTGCGCTAAATTTTAGGAGTAAGTCCGCAGACCGCTCGTGGAAAATTGGCGAATGACGGGGCGCTCCCGTCACGAGAGCTAAGGAAGAATTCCTTTTCAACTCTGTTCTTATTCAAATGTTTTACGACGCCTGAGAGTTGCACACGCAACGACGCCGGGCATCGTTGCGTGATCTGGTTACCATGGAGACCGATTCGTAAACAACTCTCCATGAAAAAAGGAAAATGAATCTTTCTTTTTGGGTAGGACTGATTTTGTCTAGCAGAATTTTGCACGAAGTTGGAAAAAATTAATCCAGCAATACAATTAACTAATTTTAGTATAATATAACACATTTGGAATCTGAAAAAATGATAAATTCTACAATAGACTTAATGTTTGCTGGCTGGTTATTCTTAACAAGAACATTAGCAAGGTGCGTATTCTTAACAATGTTAATTGAATGAATAACACAAACAATTTAAGTCTATTTCAACATTTTTGTAGAATTATAATTCAATGCAAAAGAAAACATCTTAGGCAAAGTACTGAGCCGCGATATGATCACATAAAGCTTCAAAAGCATTTTTTGAGAAGCGATCTCGCCTTATGAATTCTTGAAGATAGGAAATAATGATACTCCTTTTACAGACAAACATTTTCTTTATTCGGATTCTCGGTTTATTACAATAAGATTCCTTATTATGAGTGTTTACGCCAGTTTCAGGATTAACAAAGTTTAGAGAAGGATTTACAGTTCTATGCTTGTATCCAAGGCTTTAGATTTGGTTGAATTCCTTCCATTCATCACTGTGAATGATAAATCTTTTCCAAACAACCTTTTCATTATAAGAAGAAGAGTTGCAGCATCCCAATTCAGCGCATTTTCTCATTTACGGAAAAAAAGCGCTATTATGCTCGTCATGTACGTTTGTCCGTCTGTCCGTCTGTCTGTCGACGAGAAAATGCGCTTTTTTGTCACTCACTGCAGTGAGTGCTGAGTTATATTTTTTCAAGAATTTCCATGTATCCAACTGCTGGTGTATGCTTGTATCGACAATGCTAAAAACCCAAATTTGAGAAGCTGATGCTCAACCATGATGATGTTTCGGCTTTTGAGAGAAGCTTGATTCGTATATTTGTACTGTAACTGCAGGCGCGCATAGTTTAATTGAGTTTTGCACCAAATAAATGACACAAATTTCACGGAAGAAGCTGCACATGTCTACCATCGTTGTCCGACTTAAATCCAACTGATGAGATGCAGCTTCTACTCCAATACCTTCACTCCAAAGATGCATGACACGAATCAACTTTTGAAGTGAAAATTTGGATTTAGCGTTGAAGGATTCTTTCCTTATTGTCACGGTTGGTTTGAATTTAATACATTCCTTGTTCTGGCATTTCCAAATGAACCATCTTACGATCTTGAATGTTTAGTCCAATTCGTTGATACATTGCAGTTCTGACATTCAATTTCTGTTTTTTAATAGCCTCTTCACATGCATCCGTCGTACGACTGTAGCTGAATTCTTGCTCAGCAGATGAAGAAAAAATTTTTTCCAATCCGTTATAGGCATTCTTGAAAGCTACGATTAACAAAGTTAATCTCCAATGGTTTTTACTGGAGCTCCTTCTTGATAGTGTGGATTAACAATGTTATTCTCTAATGGTTTATACTGGAGCGCCCTCATGAAAGTGGGATTATAACAATGTTATTCTGTAAAGTTTGTACTAGGGTGCGTTCATGAAAGTGGGGATTAACAATGTTATTCTGTAAAGTTTATACTAGGGTGAGTTTTCTTAATAAGGTCATACTGGGGTGCTTCTTCAACAAGATACGTTTTCTCCATTAGACTCCGACCATTTTAGTTTATGGCTAGTATTTCGTTCACTTGATCACTTGATTACCTTATTTTCAAATTGGCCTTCTCGAGATGAAAATTGAGAGAACTCCGGAATGTTTTCCGTGAATAATTGTAAAATTTCTGGGCAGTATATTTGATAAACTCTTCGTATAAAACAAATACGAATATTCCAGACAAAAAAAATAATCGTCAAAATTTGCTATCTACAGATGAAAATAATTTTCTGTAAATATATAGGAAAAGAATTTATTTTGAACCTCGGAAAAAAGAAAAAAAAACATTTTAACACCTATCCGCACATTAATTTTGTATCCAAGTAGAATCTAAAACTTTACTTAGAAAGTCATTTAACTGATTTACAAAAACTATCTAATTGAGAATTGAAATTGGAAGATTTTTTAACTCTTTTCAAATTCATATTAATTGCATTCATCCTGACTATGCGATTTCCTATGAATTTAAATCTGATATAAATTACGTATTTAATGGAGCTTGAAGCCAATAACCATCGGCTTGTTCAAATGCTAATAGCTTTCCAGTCCAACAAAAACCTGAGCACTCGAACACTTCTCTTTGGCATGATCATATCGTGAGTTATCAATCCCACGAAAAACTGCTAAAGGTTGTTACCCCTAAAACAATTATTCAATTAATACATAAACAAGGTTATGTCTATTTCAATTATAGATCAAAGTCATGAATATTGAGAAACATTTATTTAATACTGGGTCAAATAAACCGCACACAGAAACACCCAAAAATATAAATAATTAAAGTGTCGTCACCATCAAATCTAGAACGCTTATTGTATGATGACTACAACAACTCTACTACACACACTTGATGGTCACATATGCGACTGTTTTCTTGTGACATTTGCTGCAGAAAATAAATTATGTTTGCAGAGTCGGAATTAATTTACTTATAGAGAAATACTACATTATTTGTCAGAAGAGAACAATTAGCTTAAGATATCAGCTAAAATCATTTCTCAAAAAACTGGCATTCCTTTCAAAAAAAGCTTACTCGATAAAAAAAATTTTTGATTCAAGTACAGAATGGGAAACTGTTCTCATGAGATACTTCAGGAAAGGAAGTTTATGAGCTAAAACATTTGTTTTGAATAAAGCTGAGATTACTAGACAATATGAAGCCATCTTAGGAGCTCGGGAGGTCACAGCTTGTTGAAACCAACCTGAGATATCGATCAGTTTGCGTATTTATTTGACACTTTATCGGTAGTAAATGTCTTTTTGTTGTGATTTGATCTAATTATTTCGTCATGAATGTTAGAATGGTCTGGCTTGTCAATGAAACATTCAGAACAAATACTACGATGTTAACTGCATCTTTTATGAATATGATGTGATATGAATAAAGTCAAACTGTAATGAATATAGTCACTAAAGCACACATACACACAAGCAATAAAAATAAATATATTCCTTTAATGGGATGTGATGAATAATTTGTCGCATATTCTCTTTGTATGGAAACATCTGCAGTCACAAAGTAAATTTTTTGCATCTCAAAATAAACCGACCGAATGTGTTAGATGAATTTCATCACAAACCACATTACTTCAAATTTCCATGGCTTACATGTACAAATATTCACACGAAGATCAAAACTCAATTGGTATTGGAAAGAGAATTCCATTTAATCGCTCTAAGAAATATATAATTTCGGATTTTATATCACAAATGAAGGCGGCAGATTTGTTCTATGATTTCTTGAAAATATACGCATTATATTTTGCTGCAATAAAAAAAACTGGAACAAAAACCCATCCTCAGATCTTTTTCCTGTTTCTCAAATCGCCAGAAATCATGATAGATCCCAAAATTCTATACTCTCTTTTAAATCAAAGAAATTCTTAGATGTGTTGTCATAGTTTGATGGTTGCTAGACGAAATAAACACAGGAGTTACGATTCAAACTTTTCTAATTTCGAGAATCGAAATTCTAACTCAAAATATTTGCATGCAAAAAAAGTAAGAAAAATCAAAAGTATCATCATATTTATAACTACATAAAGAAGAATCAATTAAATTTTAAAAAATTTTATGCGATCATCACGCGCATTACGTGATACTAAAAACGCTGATTCGGAATTCACTTCATGTTATTAGTATTGAGGAATTTACTACTTAATCAGAATATTACATTAGCCGCATCAAAGAAGCGCTTTTTATGTGAGTCATTATATGCTAAAATTCTTCTAACCTAAATCCCGTTTTGGTCTTATTAATAATCAAACTACTTCAGCTCACTCACTCATAATTTTTTGCTGCAGCAAGCATGGATCAAATGCCTCAAATTGTGCTTCAGGAAAAATAAGTGGGCATACTGAGGAAGATAATTCTCAAACTGGAAAAAAATGAGATATCATGAATGGTTATTGACTTGAATTTCCTGTTGACATTTACGGTATGCTTGCCATTATCAGCTCTGTTGTAATTACGAAATTAATGAATAACTCTGCTGTTGACTGTAGGTTCACTTTTGTTGGTGAAATTCACCTCAGTTCGGTCACTTTTAGCCCGAAGACCCACAATTAAGTAGCCTGTGTGCTCGGGGGTGTAGCCTTCCCGAAGAATTTTGTTTCTTTGAAGACGAACCAAACGTTCAGGCCGAAAAGCAACACGTTCAAGAAGCCAAAAATCTGTGACAAGAAGAATGCTTGAATTCAAGTTATTATTAAGCGGTGTACCTATATTTCAAGTATTCCAACCTTACTTTACGTAGGCCGACAATATATGAATAAAACAGAATCTTATAAATGTATGCCATAGATTTTACATAATTCTTTCATTCATTTAAAGCCATTAACCCTGGGATTAGGGTGCCAGATTTAGGCCGCTAGTGATAAAGATAAATATTACATGTCTTTCGCGATTTTCAGGCCACGTTTCTGTTTGCTATATCTATGCGTTAACTTTATCTTGCTTCAGTTTTGGGTTATTATACAGCTCTATGAAACTAAATTCAATCTTAAATACTATGTATTAGAGGTATAGTTATTGCACAGGTATGAGCTTAAGTCCGTTGACGGACACAATATCCACACATTAGCAGGCATAAAGTTTAAAACAATTAAAAATGAAGCTATACTCACCACAGAAAAATCCAGCAGCTGGTACTCAATTTTGTCCACCGTACAGGACAAAGCTTCTAGGCAAATGTCAGGATTTTCCTCGGCGACGAGATCCGTCCTATTGGAGGAAGCAAGTTTTTATGAGAATAATAACTTCAGTATCCCTTACTTGAAGACAAAATTTTCAAACTCCATTGTGATACATACCATGAGCTTGATTCGAAATCTTCAAAAATCGTCAATTCGATTATTTAAATGGAGCAATATACATTTTAGAATTAACTACCTAACTTGGCGTCAACTCATGTTTACAGACAATAAAGGAGTTAGGAAAAATCATCCATGGCGTACTTCAATCGATTGCTGCGCAGCACAATTAAAGGTAAACATTTTGAGCACCTTCAAGTGGTTCCGGTAAGGAAAACGTGGATAATGTGCAATTTTAGGTTCAAACTTGCACAATTAATTTACGGTCCGATTAAAGAACTCTAGTCGTTACCCGAAAGAATTACAAGCAGAAATAAGCAGTTATATAGAAACAATATAAAGAAAAAGTATTGTGATTCAAATAACGTATCGTTTTCTTTATTTAGAAAAAAAATCTATTTTTACAAGAAAAGACCAGCGTTTTTACTTGTTTTCCATACCTGGATGCCACTCTAGTTTATAACTCCTCGTTTTCGTTCATAGGAATTCCGATAGAAGTGAGAACTTTAGAAAATTGAATTAAATGAGCAGTTGCATACAAATTTGAATAAAAATATGGTTGTCAAACTAGGAGTTGAAACTTTGAATGACTGAATCTTGAATCATGTGAATCTATTCTATGTTCTCACAGTAGACTTCATCTCTTCAGAGCTTAAAAAAGCCAAATCTATAAGATAATAATATTGACCAAGCAGTAAGTCAGTAAGCAGTGAAGCAATAAGTCTAAAGCAGTACAGTCCCAAGCAATTCAAGTTTAGCAGTAAATTTTTGAGATCGATTCAACAATTTTTCATTCACCTTTGAGAACTGGAACTGTAAAAAATCTTTCGGACTGTACAAAGTTTGTCACATTTCGGTTAAAATCTTCTTGATTAAAATGGAACCGAACGTCTCAGTTTTGGATCGGACGAAAATGAAAGAGATATAAAGTTGATTAATATAAATGATGAATATATCTTCAGAAATTCTATAACCATTAAAGTATAAGATAAGATTTCATTCCCAGGGATTAATTCCCTATCTAAAACATTTTGTGCAAATAATGAAGTAAATACTGGCCAAAAATTCTACCCACAGCCTTCTATCATAATTAAATTAAGATTAAAATCAATTATGGTTACAATTAAAATCAAGAACATATTGATCGCTCACTTCGTGTGTTTCTTTATGCCGGTGAGGGCGGAAGCCCAGGCAATAGAGGCGCCGAACCAGAAGACGGTGAGCACTCCGTGCACCACAGTGTCCTGTGGGATAGTGTGGGATAGTGATGGATAGTGGTGATATAGTGATAAATCGGCGGATAGTGTGGGATAGTGATAAAACGAATTCAGACAAATTTTAAGGCGAACTCCGATGGAGCAAGCATTCTCCATGGAAGAAATACGAAAAAAATTTGTGTAGCGTGGTAGTAAGTTTTTCGACCTGCCATTCATCGGCTCAAAATTTGAGCCGATGGTTGACACTTGAATTGGTTCAAGGTTGAATTATTTTATTTTTATAATACAGGATTACTCTAAATGATGGACCCAATTTAATAAATTCGCATTTGTTTAAGGAATGATATAAAGTACTTTAAGTACATAATATATGCATCCATGGAAAGAGAACGCTAAAATGTTTTTTACATATTTATAAATGTTCTAAATGTCCCCCTTGTGCTGCACGGCAAACATCTAAACGGTAGCCAAACTCGCCCTACACGAGAAAGTATATCTTCTGTTACTGAGTGCACCGGTACGGTTCTTCAGATCAACCAGAGTTGCCCAGCTTGAGCACAACTTGATTTTCTTGAAATTTTTAATTAATTGCCACTTCACCTCAATTAGAATATCTGTCACGCTCCCACGGAGAGGTAGATGTTGTGTGGAAGAAGATAGCAAAAGAATTAGGCATTGATTATTTTTATAGGGTGTCCACTATACTGCATCTTTGCAAGTATTGCCCCAGGCGACGAAAAACTGCAGTTCTTCTTTTTTGGGGAATATCACCTCCTCCCAAAGCGTCGAGGAAACTGTTTACGTCCCGTTTACGTCCTTCGATTAGACTCTGAACTTACATCCCTAATATTGCTCTAGGTACAGCAATGATGCCTTACAAGGAATAAATAAATTTTGCGGTGCTTCCGGTGTTATTACCTTAAAATTTTCGCTTTTAGGCCAAATTTTAAGCTCTTCACAGGAGAAAAATAACCGACTAGTCACAAAAATAAGAATAATCCACAGAGACAAATTAAATATTTTGAAAGCAGTTACAAACTAGTCACTTATTTTCTTTCAAGTTTCGGGTAGACGAGCTTCTACCAAAATTACATATTTTGGTGTTTTTTTTTTGTACAATGATTATACCGTATAAGAGCAATGATTGATGACAAGTCAAGATCACAAGATGACAATATTTTTTCTGCAAATAATTACCTACAATTGGCTTTTTCTTGATAAAATAACTCACAGTGATAGGTATCCACTCCATGAACTCGTATGTAGGCTGGAAGAAAACGTACACCACCACAGCGAAGATGGTAAAGAGGAAGGAGAACACACCGACGAAGACATAGAAGCAGGCGGTCGATGAATAGTCACCTTCCAGCGTCATGGTTTCTTCTGTGCCGTTGCATGAGATGGCGCTATTCGATTCTGATTTATACAACCTGTAACATAATGAGGAGAGGAAACTTATGTATGCAGTAATAGTAATTTTTAAAAAATTGGACAATATTCTATAATATTGCCTGGTTGGGCATGGTGGCCCAGTGGTTACAGTTCAGAGCACCAGAATTGGTGCAGAGAGGTGCGGGTTCGATCCCAGCTCTGTGCGCCAGTTTCTGGTCAGAATCGGCAAGGAGGCCGGGCGGTTAAGTACAGCAGAATTGTAGCAGTGAGTTGCGAGTTCGAGACCGCAAAATGCTGTGAATGTTCTGTGATGTTGAGAATCGGCGACAGGCCAACGGCCTACTAAACGCCGAAGCCGCTATTTATTTATTGCTGACACTCTATTTCCACTATCTTGCAGCAGAAAATAGAATGAATTTTCATTCGTTGAATTGATAACTACAGTCGAGTGACGACAAACTAGTCGTCATGACACAAATAAGTCTGGTCACATGCAGTTGTATAGGAGGATTCTCCAAACTGCAGCCACCGTTACGGCATTCTTAGTTTTTCATGCTTGCTGAAATTTGTTTGATTAGAATGATTAGCCTGGGCGATCTAATTATTTCTAAGCGTTTACGTTTCTTATAAGGATGATGTCAGCCTGGACTGCTTCAATTATCGTTAATGATCAAAGAGTTGGGTGCTAGTATGTTCACTAGCAGTGTATGTGTATATTGAACGCTAGCGTCGTTTGAATATCAATAATATGATCAAACAAATTACTAACTGGACTTTCTATAGCAGAATTCAAACCTTGCCACTTGTGACTGCGATCGAAAACAATTGATTAGAACAATTTATCCAAACTCTATCTTTTGACCGAGAAAATTTTTAAATAAGAAATAAAAAAATTATAAACCATATTTACTCCCTGTTTTATAATTTTCTGGTGTAAAACGAATATTTCTTCGAACAAACTAGCAGATAATTTGAACGAAAATGTGACACTATGACTGCTGTCGACTGATTATTGTTCAATATACGGCTCAAGTCGGTCCAATACAAGGCATGCAAAGCGTAGTCGTATATGAGATGAACATCAGACAAGACTGCTGTTAGCATTTGACCTTAATTCAGTCTCTATTTTTTCTTACAAATTTGCACAAGATCTTATGTTGCCCTAGGAAATACAATTATGGTAATTAAATATATTCGTCCATGTTCAAAATAATTATTTTTGACCTGTAGTCCCCATTCAGCATCACCATTCAATAACAAATTTTTAGTTTCAGGTAGAAAATGTTTGAATTTCATTAAAAAAAATCTTTTATTTAATTCAAGGCTGAATTAAATATTTGAAAATATTTAATAAAGTGTTAATACAAATAAACATATCACAGCTAGTTACAAATTATAAGGTAATCTCTTCACTACCCGAACCATCATGGGTCATTCGAATTTAATATCCAAACACCCCATTTATTTAGATGTGATTTTCATTAATTTTTTTCATATTAGTTGTACAATTATCAAATATTTAGCGATCATTTATAGTTATTACATCCTCGTTGTAGTTAAGCTTGTGACTCACTTGAATGGGTACTTGAACTCTGCCGTGTACAGGATCTCTGGGATGGGTGTAGTTGATGTTGACTCAACCGTAGTTGTTGATGTTGACTCAACCGTAGTTGTTGATGATGAATCAACCGTAGTTGTTGATGATGAATCGACCGTAGTTGTTGATGTTGTTCCAACCGTAGTTGTTGACGTTGTATTGGAGACGTTGATGTCTGATGAACACTTGACTTTGAGCACGACGTCACCTTTGAAGTCGCAAGCGCACGCAAATGCGCAGATCACGAAAACCTTGCAGTGAAAAAAAAATAAATAACCATCCTTTTCAAAATATACAATTAGAAAATTAAAAACAATGAAATAAGGAATTTTATTACAAGGCGTTTTCTGATAAAATTTATCTAAAGTCAACTTAATGGTTGCGTGATATTAAGGATTTTTCCTATTGAATGACGCAACAGTTTCAAGGTTTTACTCATGATGGATGATCGACAGCATCGTGATAAAACTTTGCTCATTACACAAAATAGGATTTGCTGACCAAGTGCAAAGTTTCGTGCAAGTTTTGTGGTTATGACATAAATTTGATCAGATAATTGCAGATTCATTATTGTAGAAACCGCAATCTTCTCGGTTCCGTCAAGTTTTACATTAACAGCTAGGTTGCTATGAATGAAATCATGCTTTCACACATAAACTTTCAGTAGACCAAGTGTTAGTTAACTAAGTTAGTTGATTATCTACCGAGTCAAGAGGCAATTATGAATTATATTCTCAATACCAAAATATTTGGTCATGAATCACCAAAAGTAAGGTCAAATGTATACTTTAGTTTAAGCAAATTAATTTTAGATTAAATTTCAATCTGTTGTGATATTTTGATTATATTCAAAACCCCAAAACGAGCAAATAATCGAATTTTATGTTGCAAATATCAAAGACTTAAATTCATGAGCAAACTATTAGCCTACCCAAAGTTGCTTGTTTAACAATTTCTTAAGTAAAAATGAAGCGAATATCGATGAATAAATTAATATGTCGAAAGGAATATTCAAATCGTCAATTTTAGAATTTTTATTAATCAACGACCTAGAGATGTTCTGAACCTCACGAATGGAAAATTTATCAAAAGTACATCGTTCCATTAAAGTAGTTATACCTCCTCACAGATTCTTCTCCTTACTTTCATATGAAAAAAAAAGAATATTTTTTTTATAATAGGCCTATTGTTAATAGCTCCTACCTTGAATTTTTCCCGCAAACCCTGTCACCAACTTGAAATAAATGAACGTCAAACACTTGTTAGTAGAATTAAATATTACTTCCGATTGAATTCAGTTAAGAAATACAAATTTTCTTCAGAAGCAGGTAATATTTAAAATTTGTACAAAAACGATTTCGTTTTTAGATTCGATTAACTTTTATTACAATTGTCAATCTCATTTCTATTATCATTGCTCGTCCAAAACATTCACCATATTAATGCAGCTAGCCAGCTCACGAAAAGTGTTATGGTTTTGAAGTTGACTAATTTCTCCAAATCGAAACTTATTCCATTGCAGTTGCAGTGCATTCGTATCGTGCGACCAGCTCGCTTTCAACAGGCACGATTAAGGCAAGTATGAATCTACTAAAATGTGATCAAATCATGCTGATTCATTCTTAATACTCCTTGGCATGCGTTAGCATTATTTATCGTTCCATTAATTTTCAATTAAAACGATTAAAGAAGATATTTATCAAGTAACCCACGTACATATATAAAACCGTTACATGCATGGGCAATGGACATGTCATTGAGAGTACTTTGGTTTCATTCCCACTACATGTCATCGAGTGTTGTCCAATTTTTATACAATCTTTTTTACATAGTAAGGAAAAACGAAAAATAATTTTACCATCTATTCAACGCATCTATGTTATCATTGAGGTAAGAAAATATCTAGACGAAGTTTCTATTCCTATTGCGGGCTAATAAGCGTCAACCGAATGATATTCCACTCTTCTTCGTAAAATTATAAGCATATAGAAGATGCCAGGTTCAGTTTCGGGCAAAGCGAGGCTCATTGATTTTTTACGCTACTGAAATAAAATGTTACAAGAAACGCATGTCGAAAAGAGCCAAATTTAACACATTTAATGACATGCCATTGGATTATTACGTTAAAAAGTCTCTTCTAGAATCACTTCGAAAATATGATTTGCCGTAGTAATTCGATATTAATTAAGCGAATAAAATACTTCAACAACGCTCGGTGTAAAGTAATAGGAATAAAAAGTATGTTCCAAGCTGCATGATAAGTCATTATTAAATGATAACGATACAAGATAATATAAATTAGGCCAATTATTGCTGGTCAGGTATTTACGGTTGACCGAGGTTTATTATAACGATTCACGATTGATTTGCATCAGTACGTAATATTTGAGGCTACAATACTAATAAATTAAATAAATAATATTATCATCTACACTTTAAACAAAATCAAAATCTTTTTCTTCGAAAGTACTTAATTGATATTCTATAGAGGACCACGATTGCTGATACTTACAAACTCCAGCACCTTGATGAACCCTCGCGGCTCAAGAAATACTGCATATGACATCGAAGTTTGCATCCTGTATGGCTGCTGTTGTTTGACGTCGTTATGAAATGCTCTTTAACAACGTAGATACAAAACGTAATTTACAAGAACGAAATAAAAACTGATGCCTATCTTGAAATATTTTACTCAACACATTCTGCAGGAGTTTAGATGGAAATATAAACCCTCTAAGAAATAAAACACGAATATTTGTAACAAACACAAATTATACGACGGTTGAATAACGTTGAACTAACCTGAATAAATACATTTCATAATACATTGAAAACAATACGACTTATAAGTCACGCATATGGAATAAATCAAGGAAATACAGAAATTCGCATCTAAAATTATCGAAGTGAAAATGCTGCAAAAATATTGATATGTCCTGTCTGATATAAATTATTCATTTTATCAATTTATGTCACCGGTCAATTAATAAAAATTTTCGAATCAATTTAAACTGAGAGAGCGTCGTAAAAAATATTCCCAAATGTAGATATATTTTTACTTGCATTATCTCTTCGCACACCCACTATAGTTATAGCCAGAACTCCTGCCTTTCATGTAAACAAAACTTCTACAAAAGCGCAACAGCGGTAAACGATATGCCAGCCTACGAAAGCATTCCTCCCAGTGTTTGTAGCACAAGTCTATCAGAGATTTTTAATTGAACAGCAGATTTTTCATTCATATCAAAATTTGAAAAAATATAAATATTTCCCTTTTTGACGTGCATTTGTAATTAAACAAAATCGTTTCCCGGAGATAAATGCCTATAGAATGAGAATTTAAATTTACATATTCATCTCATCTGAATACCTTTGCTAAGTATGAAATTTCTCATGACCCAATTCCATGGAACCAAATGAGTATTTTTGAAAGGGAGAATATAAATACAATATTCGAGAATCTATACTGATGAAAGATACCAACGAATGAATGCTCAGTAACCAAGTTGCACCATAGCTTCGGGTGAGGCCTGTTGCGCTGTTATGTTATGTTATGTTATGTTATGTTATGTTATGTTATGTTATGTTATGTTATGTTATGTTATGTTATGTTATGTTATGTTATGTTATGCTACGATTGACGGCATGGGAGATTGAGACTAGAATGAGCTGAAAAAAGTGAGGATAATTGTGGATTAAGGATAAAAGATTGAGAGTGGAATGATCAGAAGAAAGTGTGGAGAATGGGGGACTAAGGAGAAAGCTTTCTATATAGTAGACCCTCTAAAGGGGAAAAAAATGAAAGTGATAAAACTTATAAGTCAACCCAAATAACTGAAATTTGGATCACTCATCAAATTTGTATTTGTTGGTTGAATTTGATTACTTATTCCTGAAAACTGGCCGGTATTATCGGTTCTACCTGTATGCTCCTAGGTCACTGCTCAATGCTCATAAAAACGTAATATTGATTGAAGTCTAAGGTTCATTAGTTAATTAATAATATACATAAAAAGAAACACAATGTATGTCGAGAAGTATTAAGTAGTTCAATATTAAAAAGAATTTCCGTCATTTCTAGATTTGAATATTTGGCAAAGAACAAGAATCATCATTGTACTTTAGAGATAAAAATTCATATATTGGAGCTACAAAGCCCGCATATGTGATTATTTTCTTAAGTAGCTGATTGATTAAACTTGTTTTCATATTAGGCCTAACGCACGAGATGAACAGATCACACGATAAATAAACTGTGTTTGTTTTCTGCTCTGATGAAACCAGAATTTTAAAGGGAACGTTTAGTGCATCCATTTTTCCACTTCAACACAGACGAATTAGAGCTCGCATTAATCAGTCTATTCACCAAATCATTTAATCCAATTGACAAACACTGTTGACAGCTTGACGCTCCGAATTGCTTACGGATACTGAAATGAGTGTACAGGTAATTCACGAACAAATGATGTGGCAGCTCTCGTGGAATATTTTATCGTGTATATTTATCAGCGCTCATATAGACAAGTTATCAGCATCCAAGTGGCCCGGCCAAGTCCCCTGATAGTGCTTATAGATAGAGAAACTAGCTCCATGATGTCGTCTATCTACGCACAACGCAGCAGCACCACTTGACTATATTCGTGGATGTAGTCATTTAATATAAATATCCGGGTGGCTTATTCATCAATAAATCAATGTTTTAGCTAAGGGTTTAGCTTTGTAGTGATTTATCATGCTAGATAAGAATGAAAGGTCATATAAATTCCCGTATTTAACACTTGGTTCTGTAGATTTTATGAAGTAGCAAGTCATCGAAAAACTTCTCTCATTTTTCATCTGGCATAAAACGTGGGCCTCTTCATTGCCTCGTGAAGGCCTTGAAGTGGTTAGCGAAGAAAGTTTATCAATAAACTATCTGACGGAAGGTTGACTAGCACATCTATAAATATTTTATTTATTATTTAAAACGTTGATATGAATGAATATTAGCTGATAAATAGTTTAAATCATACCAGGCTCAACTGAAGTGAGTTCAGCTTATAAATAGCTGTCGGCTAACCAAAATAATTACTTAAACTGATTACTTTGAACAGCATACGAGAAATAAACTGCGTTGCACCTATTTTGAATTAAATTGGTTTTCAATTATTCTATGAAACTGAAATGGTCTCGTAATTAAATTATAAACATATTATGGTGTCTGCCGAATCCAATAAAGTTAAATATTTGATTAAAATATTTGCATTTGAAAATGAGAGAAAGCTCATCAAAATTTATATATACGTTGGCGGCATATATACGTAAATGAGACCCGTAGCCTATATATAAAAAATTTAATTATTTTTTCACCAGCATCAATTTTGTCAGCGGAAATCAATTTATTGAACTTTAAATAACCAGACATGCACCTGTTTAAAAAATTCTACTGTCACCTAACAAATTTAGGTAAATCACCAATAATTTGACGGAGACGATCTATAGACGTTATAGAAATTTATTTATAGTATTTATAAATGTCTTTGATCGTTCAAATAATTTAGACGGTTCCCACAAGTCCAAAAATTTAGTTTAAGGAAATCATTTTTCCGTTGTCATAATTACGTAATTGGAATGCTTCTCATATTACTCAAATTCCATTACTTCGTTCGTATTATCAGGTAGAGATGTGAATGTAGTTTTGACGCCTAAAGTTCTTCGTAAAAAAATTGAATGTAATTTTTTTATCAAATCCCAGGTGAGAGAAGCCATTCCTTCTTATAGTACGTTTTTTTAGTAGCAGTGATCAATCTTAGTTTGATCTATAATATATTTGTGAGACGAGTCAGTTCTCTCTTACTTTGATAATTAAAGAGAAGGCCGACTCGGTTTGTTTCTTGGATTTTGCCACTTACTGTTCGTGACTTTCATGCCTTTGCTAAATAACGAATAATAAATCTGGAAATAGTAAATCGCTAGAATTTTATATTCTTGTCGTACCCCTAGGACTAAGTTGTTCATAACTAGTCCTGTTTATTTCGATATAATGTTAGGTCTTGTTTAGGTTTTATGTCTGTCTTTGAATTTTGACTTTTAAAGTGATTTTATTCATTTTTAGTTTAGTCGAACTGATGATGGAGCTGGACTCCGAAACGTTTTCAATATCGATATGGTGAATTTTCTTGGCGTTTTCTTTGCTTTTAAATTCCTTGTGAACTTGCGATATAAGCAGACTAATGATATAAGTACTTATAACGAATAATGTACAGAATATAGTTGGAAAAGGAATTTAAGAAGTGATCAATGAGGTGTACTGTAGAACATTGAATGTGTGTGCCGCTAAATTAAGAAACATACGTAAGTGATCACTTCAAGCTCTTGGCATGTTATCTATCTCAGTTTTATCTGTGTACAGCCAGTGACAGAAAGTCGGGACTCCTTAAAACTTCCTGAGCGCCTGGAATTATATGTAGCTTCAGAACATTACAGCTGACAAAATATGATACTTTACCAGAGGAAATGATGCTTAAAGTATGTAAAATTACTTAACGATTACTTCACAGTAAATATGTTATGAATTCTACTCATAAAATTATTGTTATATTGTATATTTTCTGCATGTATGTTATATACATATGTTCAACTTCCGGTTCTCTGAGAAATCTAATCGATGAAATACGCAAGTAATTTCAATATTAGGTTGGCTGAAAAACATTTCCCAAGATTTGCACACGAGTCACGAGTGACATCGACCCAAACAAGACGGGGTCTCACGAATAGTGATAAGATTAAACAATGATAAGTGGGCGGCTATAGGGCAGAGTACGGAGCATGAGGTGTGCGAAATTCAATAATTATTCAATGTTTTTAAAGTAAAATAGGAATAATACTACATTATTCGTCGTTTTTTAGTTTCTTAGTTTCTTTTGCGTATACCATAAATAATCTGAGCATATACAAATGATCAATATAATTATTCAGTCTGATTGGAAGATCATTGTAAATTCCAAAATCAATAGGTGAAACATATCCCACAGTTTGCCAATTTACTCCGTTTCCGAACTTTTCCTTTCTGAGATCTGCTATCGGGATAAGGTTAATATTGGCGCAGGCTAAAATAACAATGACAAATATTGCTCACCTTAACAAAATTTTGAGGTGGGCACTGCTCTGCATTAGGATCGGCCTGAGACTCGAGGATTTTTTTTGAATGGCAGACTCAGGGTTTGAATGGCAGCCTCTGAGCAGCTTCTTACTTCGGTATGACTAGGCTCGGCCAACCCTCCTCATACTCTCAATCGACTTTAAAATATAGTATAGTTTGAAAGGAGATTTTGACCTAAAACTGATTTAGATCAGTTGCCCATTAGACCCAGAATAACTGGGCGCCGACTGTGGTGACTATCCGGCCGAAGTCTGGGCGGACCCCAAGGGTAGCTTCACACGAGCTGCTTTCTAGTGCCAAAGAGAGTTTGCATGAATCTTAGTTCCTGACGATATTTACTGCAGATCAATTGAAGATTTAATGTTTAGGACATCTGCCACCGCACCTTCACCATCTGTAATTTTAAACAATTACGTCACAATTTAATCATCTTTGTTGAACTTGAAATAGAGTATATATGCTGGTTTGAGCACTCGCTCTTTTTGAGTTTCTTCGTCACTTTGCTTGTCACTGTGTTAAGCAATCACACGCAATGCAAGGGACCTAAATTACAACTTTAATTGATTTAACTCTAAGAAATTAGCACAGATAATCTAGAGTTTGTTGGATTAGTTGATAAAATCTCTTCTCTTTCATCTACGTTTGGAGCTATGAACCGTTAAAAGTCGATATTCAATGTTCGTGTTGATTTAGCTTCAAACTTTTTGGCAATTAAAGCAATTATGAACAATCAAGTCCCATTTTACAAGCGTATTGTGGACAATATTATCAATCAATTGAGTTCGTTGTAAGGCGACGCGTGCACTCTTAGTTTGGCAAAGCTTCGCATTTACAAAAATTCTCTAATTAAAAAAAATTTGATAGACCAACCAATTGAATTCCGCCATATAGTTAGGGTATTTATAGTAAAAAGTTGATTTAGGTTTAATAGAGAATCATCGAGCAAAAAAAATGTTATGCTTTTAAAGGCTTAAATCTAGTTTAAAAGCTAAAACGATTCTCAACTGCCAGATATACAGAACATAAATGTACAAGTTTCTTAGCACGACCTCGATATACAGAGGATGTCAGAGGGCTCGTTTAGTTAAGCTTAAATTAAGCCTACAGTATTGCGTTGAAACTATGATTTTATACGAGCAAGAGCACCAGTAAATCTCGTTGCTAATATTAAATGCTACTCACAATCTAATGAGAGCATCGTAACAATAGTCGGTTATTTATAAAATATTTTCTAGCAATAATATAATATTAATGTTTTAGAATAGAGGCAACGATTGTGCATAACTAATTTTGTTCATTTACTAATAAATTCTATGGAATTTCTGAGAATATATCGAGTTTTTGAATTTCTGTTGCGCCACGCGAGGAAAAATGGACAGCCTGAGATGAACAGAGGATGATTGTCTATTTGTCAGCATAAGAGGTGGCAAAATCCTATGTATTAGCGATTGCAGCTAATATGATCATGAATAGCGATGGACCGAAATTACAAGTAACATAAAGAATTTGTCTTTGGCCTCTAAGAACACACCTGTGCAGAGTAAAGGCAAGAAGTGAAGCCAATAAGGTAATCAGCATCACTAACATCGACAATTATTTCTGAGGAAGGTAATTGTCTGAGGAAGGTAGAGCATCAATTTGATTGCTTTTCAAGCCAGGGCACGGAGAATTGGCAGTAATTAAAAATTGTAAAAACAGGGAGAGAAGATGAAACGAAACAAGTATTACATATATCTTATTTATTTTGATCATTTCAAAACTAAATATTCGGCTGTACTAAAATCAAGCTTATGTTGCCCTCTAGTTATCCTGCCAAAATGTATAATAAGAATCTACTTTACGTTGCCGATAAGTGTAGAAGTAAACTTAATGAGATTTCAATAAAGACTCTAAAGGTAAAGTAAGGTCGAAGCGAACAGAATTATTCCCCATTCTGTAAAAATATGCTAAAATCAAAAGTATATTCAAATAATTATTTAGACGATTTTTATGTTTAAAAATTAGAAATTACCAACAAAATTCTTATCAAAAACTCTGTGATTATCGCTGGAGTTTCTTAAAAACAATGTTGGTCATATAAATGAGGCAGGAGCATTGAGGTAGACATGGTGAAGCTAGAACTGAGTCAAACTTAGTACCCGGAGGATGAACATCAGACGTTCAGAACCAACCGTCTTGTTGAGAAGTTTTATTTGTCGCTCGTATCTTCGGATGGAGCAGACTGAATGTACCTTGAAACCATACTTTTAAACTAAGAAGTCAAAGAAACTACCAACATTAACTCTTTTGAGATATTACAGTTTCGTGATAGCCTGGCTATCGTCTGCATCATCTTATGTCGTCTGCACTATCGTCCGTCGCCTGTGCTACCGTTAGTTGCCTGCACAGATACTATCGTCTACGCCGTCACCGATTGTCAATGATTTTCTGTAAATTAAGTTCAGCTCTGCTTTGATACAGAGCGATTCACGGAAATTTCCTATTTTAAATTTGACGCCAAGCAGTCAAATGTTGTAGGAAAAGGACGAAAAATATTTCGTCTGAGAGGCAAGGTTATGACGTTTGTGTCCTACCTAGACAGTTGCCAATATGCATTGGACAAGTGAGCAGCGTGCGTTTGCTGTCGAGGCATACTTTCTTGTGGCCATTCCATTATCGCTACTCAACGAGCATTCCGCATTCGATTCCGTCTTCGTCTTTCAGGTCGGGTTCCTGATCGGAAATCGAGGAAATCGATTGTTAAGTGGGTGAACACATTTAAGGGCAAGTGAAGTGTGAACGCAAGAGGATCTGGAGGTCATCGGACTGCCACAACACTCGAAAACGTAGAGAGAATTAGAGAGGCGTTTCTGCGTTCTCCACACCGTTAAGCACATGAACACGCTTTTATTCACCTTATCTCCTTGAGAGGCGACTCTTCATTGGCCGGCCCGATACCCCGATTGGGCTACATGTGATTTTTTAAAGGGTTATCTTAAAATAATTGTTTATAATGACTGTCTAAGGACCCTACCTCATTTGAGAAACAGAATATGCCAAGCCATCGCCAACATACCCGTCAAAAAGCTACGGCGAATTGAACGAAACTTCATAAATCGACTAACTAAATGCATCAACAATGTGGGCCATCATCTGACCGTTGTCATTTTTAGAACTTAGTGATACAAATTTTATTTAATGTATTTTTTAACAAAGTTCATATCGAAAAGATATCTTTACAACGAGTAGTTCTTTTCTTATTGTGTTTTCAAATTAGGAAGTTACCGTGAATCACTATATAGTAAGCTAAGTATTTGTCAGCGCGGGAATTCTTTTTCAACGTTAGACAAATTACTGATTGTATCCCGTCCTTTCTATGCGGCCTGCAATGGCTTTTCGATGCCTTGCCACCGCTTCTCCAAGCGCGCCCTGCGGTTTGTATATAAAAATAAAATGCTTCTTAAATACCATTAACTTGTGCAATATTTCAACTCAAAGTTGTTTATCAAGTTCATAAGAGTTGTCATGTACGAGTTGAATTGAAATTTCGGTCACTCAAGTTAACATTGCCTCCCATTTTTCTCCGTGTGTAAGTTTGTAAGCGGCCACAACTTCAAGTTGTGGGCTTGGAAGTTTTTATTGCGTCTCTGGAATTAAACTAGAGCGCTTGTGTTACCAACATTACTACCAAGTGAATGAGTGAAATTTTTAATCAATTATTTTGAGAAATATAGTTCCAATTCAGTGAATTTGCTAATTCGTTTAACATGGTTTTCGTCCACAGGTTGTAATGTGACAGTTCGAATTATTACCGAAATGAGTGCAGTGTACACATGGAAGTGCTATCCTGCTGGTTTAAAGCTTCCAGTATTGATACAAATTAGACGTACATTTAAGGTAAATTAAAAGAATTCGGCGCTGAAAAACACTCCTCACAACATATTACCTTCCATTAAACAAATCGAAAATTAATTCAATAAAAAACTGAATTTTTGTAGCTAGGAAAAAATACAATTTTCCAATAACTTCCACCCGAATAGTTACCATTCAGGAGAAATCAAATACAATAGTAAAGTGAGTTAAAAATTTGGTGGCATTATTACAAGGGCAAGAAAAATCAGCCACATAACCCTCAAATAAAATCAAAATGTGATAAGTTAGTGACATGAAGCAGATTCACGCGCTATGTCAAGAAACGTGGTGCCAATTTTGTTATACCCATGGTCAAATATTGTATTCAAAATCCAAAACCCTGTTATTGTTATAAGTGTCAAACGAGGGCTTGTAAATTTTTTTACGTAATATGAACGTGTTTCAAGAATAAAGTACATTTCCTTGAGAGATTGCTTCAAGTAAATAAATGCATAGTATAAACGGTACACATATCTTTGGTCAACATGGACTATAAGATTGAACCGTTTACTTCCTAATGCACCTCTCAGTTTAACATCAGAATTTCTGAGGATTAACAGATATAGCGTTTCCATTGAATATCTGCATATATTCCTCAGAGCGTATGATAAGAAATCAATCACCTATTACCACGTAAATGGTCTTGCTTTAATATAATAACCATTTGCAGTCATAATAATGAGATTATTCAGACGTTGATTGCACTTAGTTTCTTGCAAGTGCCGAGGCGGAGTGATTCCTGGCGCTTGTCAACAGATACTGTATATCGTTTCCGTTGAATATCTGTATTATTCCTCAGAGTGTATGATAAGAAATCAATCACCTATTACCGCGTAATTGGTTTTGATTCAATACAATAAAGATAGGCAGTCATAATAATGAGATTATTCAGACGTTGGTTGCACTTAGTTTCTTGCAAGTGCCGAGGCGGAGTTATTCCTGGCGCCAGAGTCTCTGTCGGGGCTGGCGTCGAGGCTGACCTGACAGGAGCAGCCGCTGCTCACCTCTACGTAGTCCAGCGACCAGTCGTCGGTCGTGGCGTAGCGGCGCACCAACGCCTGAAAACGTCATAACGTTATCATTAAAATGGTATAAACCAGTGGCTACAAATATTTATTTAATCCATGATAAAAAAGATGAGTCGCCCTATAGTATAGTGGACAGTTGTCTGTTGTATCCGTAGCGGCGCACCAACGCCTGAAAATGTCATGACGTTATCATTAAAATGGTATAAACCACTGTCTACATATATTTTTTTATTCCATGATAAAAAGATGAGTCGCCCTATAGTATGGTGGACAGTTGTCTGTTGTATCCGTAGCGTCGCACCAGCGCTTGAAAACGTCATAACGCCATCATAAAAGTGGGCCAGTGGCATATATACTCGTACTATCGGCTGCAAACTTTTTAATTAATGACATTCTATGATGACGACAATAAGTCTCCATATAGTGTAGTGACCTGTTTTTGTTTTGCGTTTTTGAGGTGTAGCATCACACCAACGATTGAAAACATCATAACGGTCCAATAAAAAAATTCACTCTTTCAGCCAGCGGTTTGTGATCCCATTCAATAATCAGTAACAATGTTTAACACCACGTGGTTACAAGAACTGCCATCGGTCGTGGCGAAACGAAACTTTGATACCGTGATGAGTCATCAAATAGTATAGCGACAAGTCGTCTTTTCTACGCACCGTCGCACCAATACCAGTAAATGTTATGATGCTACGTGAATAAAATAGTCGCATCTAGCTTTCAGCTATTTTAGTTCAAGCTAATATTGAAATTAATAAGAAAATCTAGTTATAAAATTCAACAAGAAACCTAATTATGCTGAAAACTTAAAATATTTGACAGTCAGTCCATTTAGCTGTTGTGAACACAATGCAACGAAAACTGTCTCTGAATACATCACATGACTCACTTGTGAATATGAATATGTTGGAGCGCAGCGAGTTTTAACCCAGGATTTGACGGCTCTGGAAGGAAAAATACATTCCGAGCCTTCAAATTGATCTAAACAGACGCGTTCGTAGAAGTATTGAGAGTCGGGATGCAGCTCGACTGCATGGTTGTCCCGTGCTTTGCCCACTTGCTTCTCCACGACCACCAATTTAGAAGGGCAGCAATCCAGGAAAGATTCTCCTTCCACGTCGTGTATTGTCAAACTGTGCTCTTTTATTAACGCCTCCAATCGCCTTCGATTTCCTTTCTTCTTCTTTCTCTTTTGGTTTCGATTTCGCTGGTTTCGGTTTCTGTTCTTTTTAGACTTATCTCTCCTGTGATGCCTTCCTTTATTCGCCGGTTGTTCTTCTCTTTGGCTGGTCTGGCGATCTAGAGTTGATGTCAGCGCAGTTTCGAGTTCATCTGCTCGACTATTTCTATTTGAATTTGAGGAAGACGATTTCTGCACAACTCCTGCATCGAGCCCATTAATTTTTCGGGAGACATCAGTTTCCCCATTAGAAATCTCACGCGTTTTGCTTTGTCTGGACTGGATAATCTCATCTATTCTGCGAGTTAGAGTGTCCTCGTCTTCCATTGTTGGATCCGAGTTGGACTTTTGCTGCTCAATTCTCGTATCGGTTAGATGAGGAGAGTTAGAGACTAGAGGAGAAGATTGACTTTGCAAGTTGTGCGATAAATTATTTTGGACATATTGATTTCTATTGCTATTGCTAAAATTGTGTGAGGAGCGCCCGTCGGGCTTATCTAATACTGAACTTCCATCTCGGTGGAGATCAGGCCTCGTTAAAGGTGATGCTACTCGAGGGCTGCCATAGGGTGAACTTGATGAGGAATAATGTGGTCGAGTTCTGATTCTCGAATAAGGCTCATTAATAACTGAATGACGGCTTCTTCCTAAATCTGCCACTTCCTGGCGGTTTTGACTGTTATGTCGAGAACCTTCATCAGCTGGGCTTCGCGCAACGCTTGAAGTTCTATGGTGAAAATTATTATGAGATGGATGGAACGAAGATGAGTTCAAGTATTGACTTGCCGAGGGCTGCCATCTTGAATTAAGCTCAGCTCTATTCGTTCTTTCATCTCGTTCGTTTCCGTCTCTCCTCGTCGAAGAGACTCGTTTCGAATGTTCTACGTCGGTAGCGCTCTGGCTATAAGTATTGTGTATACGATTTGCCCGTAAGCTGTAGTCCGCGGTAGAGCCGCCGTACCGCTGTAAGTGACCCTCGTGTCGCAAGCGCATTACGTTCGTACTGAGATGTGAGGTCGGATCGGCGCTGAGATCTCTTGCTGGCTTGTTTGGTGAACGGTCCACGATCCTGCACAATTATTTCAAGTCGGTATGACATAAAATAATGATAATGGGGACCAGTATCTTATCGGAGAAAGTTGTGATCATATCAGCGGTTTGCATAATTTAAAGTGATAAATATCCGTAAAGTATTGCCAATTAATTTTTCAGATCCACATTGCAGTTGTTGTATTTAAAATAAAAGTCATAAAATAAATAAGATAAAATAAATTTCAGTGGTTTTAAAATAAAAATCTTAAAAACACTCATACATTAAAGAGACTCGAGTCTGTAACACATCGTACAACGGTCCCAAGAATGCTGTCATACACTGTTAGAAAAAACGGTGAAAAAACGGCCCCCCTGGCGTTCTAGTGGCCGGTCGCACCGTGGAAATAAACTGTTTCGCCGTTTTTATCAGATGTTTTACGGATTTCTAGTGTCAAATTAGAATAAAAACGGCGACATGGCGTTTCTTTTCACGTGCCGACCGGCCACTGAAACGCCGGTAATACCGTTAACGGTAATTTTTCTAACAGTGTATTTATCCAAGATTTTAATCAGGAAAAATGTCCCTTATGCTAGTTGTCTAGAAGCTGCTGCTTGATTTACTGATTTCACAAGCATGGGGAAAAAGAAATTTCAAACTGCAATACTTAATTGGATGCTTTGAACATTAATAATTTAATAAGTCAACGATAAATTTAATCAATATATATAATAAAATGACCTGATTAAATAATAAACTTGCACTGAAACTGTTTTATTTTTCTCTTCTTTGAAACTCCCGTCAGTAATTGGTTTCACACATTTAACGTCATCTAAGAATATTTGCATGCGCGAATTGCACAAATGGCACATTATTTTTAAATATTTGATCTGATGATTTAATTTTGAAAATCATCATTTATCATCTTTATTCTTAAATTACGATCATCATGTCATGAACAAAGCTCAATATTTACGTTAAAATTTCATGATAGTTAACTTACTGTCGCATATGTTGATCACTTCTTAGGGCATCACTTCTCTGTGTCTGACTAGCGTCAGTGAGGAGCAGCAAGAGCAGCGCCACCTGTAAGGTTTAATTACAACTGCACAACTTGGATTAAATTTAATTACAATTTAATCTCAAATAAGGATAAAAAATATAACTCAGTACTCACTGCAGTGAGTGACAGAGGGCGCATTTTCTCGTCGACGAAAACGTGAAGTCACGGACGGACGGACGGACGGACGGACGGACAGACAGACGGACATGGCGAGCATAATAATGCATTTTTTCCATAAATGAGAAAATGCGCTAAAAATGTCATATCGGAGAAGCGAGAAATGAGTCAAGTCTTATATATGATTCAAGTTTATATTTTACAATTTGAATTCAAAATTCTGGTTTGTAATTCTATTCTGGTTCGAGGTTTCAATTCTGCACAAATTCTGGTTTGAAGTCAGTACGAAAATAGTAGAAAATATTAAGATAAAAATATTCATTTTATAATTAAATCAATTTCTGATCATAATATTTCAACAGAAAATATCTTAGCAGAGTTTCAAAGGGTTTTGAGTCTCGCAAAACTTTTTGATTATGTGTCTACACTGCCCTATTATATGATTATTTGCATGCAGCATCAAACAAATTTTATGTTTGCACATTAAAAGTTTCAGACGCAGCTTTGCTAAGAATTCGATCTCGATATCTTTCAATAATGAAATATTTAGTGAATTATAACCTATCACATTTGCGAGTCACTGGTAAGAATTCAATAATATTGATTAATATTCAGTGGCATTGATTAATTTGCAAAACTATTTTAATGATATATTTTTGTTGAGAAAGAACGTATAAATTCGCACACTCGAAATAACTGAACTAAATGATCTTGGTGAATTCAAAGTTAAAAAAAATTCTCGAACAAGTAACGCAAATAATTACAGAACATAACTTTGCAACTCATACTCCAAACTGCAGCTGCCAGCTTTCATATCATTCTTTCATGTATTTTGTGGATTTTTTCATAAAATGAACTTCCGTTCTATTAAGAACTTCCTTTTGCTCAATAATTAAAAAAGTTATTCTGAGCTGAAGACCGAATTGTTCCCATATCAGTATTCGGTATTCATTCATTAATTTATTACACCAAATTCTTTATTCATTGAACTCAGTGTAATTGTGAGTGTAAAGATTAAATTTTATGAGGAAAGATACGAAGTGGCAATGCCATATTAATTTGCATTGTTTTGCGAAATAAATTCTGTGTGGTAAACACGCTGGACGGGTTGAGCAAATTTAAAACTCATTACGTAGAAAAATTAATACACTATAGCAATCACCCGGCAAAAGAATATAGCTTAATGCTTCTTGCTTATCATGTCATGTATCAATATTAAGTATTAATATACATTATAAATATATTAATAATATGTTTACTATAGCGAGTCGGGAAGTAGGCAGGCTCCGCAGCATACTCGGCAGCCCAGCGGGCCCAGCCGTGCACAGCTGGGGCCAGACGACAAGACGGGCCCAGCAGTGCAGAGTCCCAGTCAGCTGAGGGACCCAGTCTTCTGAAGACCCAGTCAGCTGAAGGACCCAGGCTTCTGAAGACCCAGTCAGCTGGGGGACCCAGTCTTCTGAAGACCCAGTCAGTTGTAGACCCAGTCAGTTGGAGACCCAGTCAGTTGGAGATCCAGTTAGTTGGAGACCCAATTAGTTGGAGACCCTATCAGTTGGAGACCCAGGCAGTTGGAGACCCAGTCAGTTGGAGACCCAGGCAGTTGGAGACCCAGTCAGTTGGAGACCCAGGCAGTTGGTGACCCAGTCAGTTGGAGACCCAGTCAGCTGGAGACCCAGGCAGTTGGAGACCCAGTCAGTTGTAGACCCCGGTCAGTTGGAGACCAAAGCAGTTGGAGACCCAGTCAGTTGGAGACCCAGTCAGTTGGAGACCCAGTCAGCTGGAGACCCAGTCAGTTGGAGGCCCAGTCAGTTGGAGACCCAGTCAGCTGGAGACCAAGTCAGCTGGAGACCCAGTCAGTTGGAGACCCAGTTAGCTGGAGACCCAGTCAGTTGGAGATCCAGTCAGTTGGAGGCCCAGTCAGTTGAAGACCCAGTCAGTTGGAGACCCAGTCAGTTGGAGGCCCAGTCAGTTGGAGGCCCAGTCAGTTGGAGACCCAGTCACTTGGAGACCCAGTCAGTTAGAGACCCGTGTAGTTGGAGGCCCAGTCAGCTGGAGACCCAGTCAGTTGGAGACCAAAGCAGTTGGAGACCCAGTCAGTTGGAGACCAAAGCAGTTGGAGACCCAGTCAGTTGGAGACCCAGTCAGTTGGAGATCCAGTTAGCTGGAGACCCAGTCAGTTAAAGACCCAGTCAGCAGGAGACCCAGTCAGTTGGAGACCCAGTTAGCTGGAGACCAAGTCAGTTGGAGACCCAGTCAGCTGGAGACCTAGTCAGTTGGAGACCCAGTTAGCTAAAGTCCCAGTCAGTTGGAGACCCAGTCAGCTGGCGACCCAGTTAGTTGGAGACCCAGTCAGCTGGAGACCCAGTTAGCTGGAGACCCAGTCAGTTGGAGACCCAGTCAGCTAAGCAACCAGCAGCAGTTCAGGCCGCGGCGCACCAGCATTCCATCAGCGACAAAACTCTCGGCGCAGCTGATGGGAAGAAACAAAATCATGACTAAATTATTCATACATCATGCAAAATTAAGTTCAAAATATTTCACGAGCTATTATAAAGTCAATCGTTTTAGTTCTTATTTATAGCTTATGTTACGATCGGAGTCCGGCGTTGGGCGGGATGGATATAACACCCTGTTAAAATTGCTACATTTTCCATGGGATTGAAATGCGATCTTCAAGCAATGTTAATTAACGATAGACCTAAATATTTGCCGACTAAAATCGTTAACTCATTTCTGAAATTGGATTGAAATTGTAAAGCATCTTTTGTGAATAAAGTTTTAGAATGTAAGTTCGTCTATTTATTATTTATCCATCTGTCAGTAAACCCCTCGTTAAACAATGTCATCACATAATATCAAAATACACCGCCGGCCAATATCCGATCGGCAGTGCGGATAGCCGCTCGATCAGTCTTATTTATTCCGAGGGTCAGAATTCGTAAACCTCGTAAGCCCACGCAAAAAAAAACATAAATACATAGTATATACTAACAAGCCATGTATTGCCCTGTTCAGATAATCCCTATAATATAAGAATCCCCATTAGTTTGAATCCGCCATCCCGAATCCCGTTTTCCTAAGACCGCCAACCTGAATACCGTTATTGTGAATCCATTTAACAATTTCAAAAAGGGGATACTTTAAAAACGCATTAAAACTCACATTTATAACGGACCTGCAATTTCACTCATGTTATTTTGCTAATGTATAAGCAACACTAATTGTTTACTCTGATGAAATTTACACTTGCCGAAAATAATCATATTTAGATGTTTAAATCTAACTTTGACCCCATTCTCAATGTTTGACCCATTTTTTCCACAGTAAAAAATTGTTCACAGGTAAATTCTGACGGGATAAATATCATAGACCTGAACGTACAGACCCTAAACGCGTTTACAGTGCCATGCTTCGAACAAATAAACTATCACAATCTTAAATATATTTGTCAAGGTTGTCTGAATGTTTTTTGGTGTGTGTTTCTTAGAAGAATTAAGTGGTCTAATTTTATAATTCCGAGGAATTTTTTTATTGGTCCTCTTTCGTACGAATATTTTTTACTTAAAAATTTAATTAGCAGATCAAATAATCACATGATTGCTTGCAACAATAAATTAACGTAATAAATTGAAGTAGGAGACCATATGGAACCTCAAATACTCAAGGGAAAACTCTCCTCTACAAACTCTCCTCATTGACAACGTCATATGCGTCAATCGATGAATAATATTTATGAATCAATGCAAACATTTACTAAGTAAAATGCTTATGCCTTGATCGTGAGACAAGCTCTGTTTGCATTGAAATAAATACAATTATTGGAGCTACCTGAGAGTTAAACACAATATCTCAGAAAACGTTCACTTCTAGCATATGTACATGTCACCTGCAGAGGCATAATCTTCGTACCTCTTTCTGTTCCGTTCGATTAATTTGTTCGTGTCTCCCGCAACTCCGGCAAGTGTGAAAATTTTCGAAATTCGAAAATTTTCAAAATTTTCGGTGGCGTGCAAATTTCGATTTTCCGCTGCAGCAGAAGCGACTCCGGCGTCATCACGTCCGGCAGCCTCAGCCCGTAATGTGCGACTCAAGCTCTGAAATATTTTACAATTTTAATACCTCAATTGAATATTAAATGAAATTAATATACGTATCTTTAAAAATGCATCATTTTATTTAACTTATAAATAATTTAAATCGTTAGTTAGTGGCTAAGGAGGTTTTTTACTTCAAACTCCTAGCAAAAAAAAACTCGTGAGCCTTCATTGCGGTTGGGTCCTTTCCTGTCGACAATTTCCAATGCTGGAAAGTGAAAGTTAAATGAAATTGAAAGATAGCAACGAGAATCAGAGTTACACAAAAAATTAAAACTCAGTACTCACTGCAGTGAGTGACAGAGCGCATTTTCTAGTCGACGAAACCATGAATTCACGGACGGACGGACGGACGGACGGACAGACATGACGAGCACAATAGCGCCTTTTTAGCGCATTTTCTCATTTATGGAAAAATGCCCTATTGTGCTCGTCATGTCCGTCTGTCTGTCCGTCTGTCTGTCCGTCTGTCTGTCTGTGCGTGACCACGTTTTCGACGACGAGAAAATGCGCTCTCTGTCACTCACTGCAGTGAGTACTGAGTTATATTTTTTTAATAATTAAGAAAATGCGGCGCTAAAAAGTAAGCCTTAAAATAATTATCCTTGCAAAATAAATTTGTATAAATGGTTAATTGGAGAGATTTAGGCATTTATAAGTAGTAAAGTAGACAAACCAAATCAATTATTAAAATCTTGTCGGATACGCAGGACCCTAGGAAAATTATTTCCGGTCAACTTATATTTAATTTACGTGCGTTTAGCTGCACATATTATATATTTGCATGATCTCTCCCACCAAAAGGCTACACGACATTTACTAATAATTTCTTGTTGTAATATTTATTTCAATTAACCGAAAAAATAACCACGAGACAAATAAAATAGCTAATTCTTTACTTCTAACACACTGGGTAAAATAACAATTTAAATGTTTGAATGGCTTTTATGAACTTTTTTACTCACCAGCCGATAACATGAATAAATTTCTTTGCGTGACAGAATTTATCGCATGCAAAACAGTTGAGGAAATTGCCGCATTGTGGCTGAAATTTTCTAAACGAAGTAACATCCTTACGTTTTATTTCCAGTTGACGAGTATGTACCTTATCTTAACTATTCATAAGTTTTAACAGAACATTCCATTGTTAATTTTACAACAATACGGTATTAATTACTGATTCACTCCATTTCCTTGTAGCCAATTGTAAGCCTCTTATGAACTATTCATGCCTTTATTTATACAAAAATTCCCACAGTTAACAGTGCGAATTTTCATTTATGACCAGACCTCCCACTCCCAATCAACGCCGTGTACAAATGACCGTGCAAAGAGAATCAATTATCTCTGTGGTTTCACAAATTTGTGTTGTTCATGGGCCCGTTTCGAGCGTAGCTGTAAAATTTAAAACAGAATAAACACTTTATGAGACCGTTAGGCAGGCAAAATCAACAGAAATCATCAATAAATATTCATTGTCAACTTTACATTCGCATATGAGGAAATAGCTAAAATTTTTAATAAAGCATAATAGATATAGCGATAGATTGACTCCACCAAATGCGACTCTAACGCTACAAAAATTCAAGAAAATCAATACCTACAAAAAAATATAAAAAATTGTCCGGTGAGAAACATTTCCCACTTTTAACAAAGCCAATTAAGCCTTCCACGAAACATCACAAGCATTATATAAACCTCGACTTCTGGAACACCAAGGAAAATGTGGCCTCGAATCCACATTTTTCACGCTCTCACTTTGAGGCCAAACACGAGGCTCGCCTGGCACAACTGAGGCCAAACATGCGGCCCGTCTGGCACTCATTAGCATGAAGTTGTTTAGGCGCGTGCCGACAGATTTCCACCTGCACGAGGCTTTACCGGCGCCACGAAAGCGCAAACTTTGCCTTCAGATCACGGGACCCATGAAGATGCAAGCATAAATTCAACTACCACATCACCTGATCACGAGTAAACATCGGAGAGATTTTTGTCGCTCAAAATCATCAGAGGTTCCAAGAGATTCTTTTTTTAGCATCAGAGATTAAAACAGAAAGATTGAGAACTCTTTAATTAAGACTTTAATTGTGCTTAGGTTTCATTGGTTTATGTTACTCTTCTAATGGGAAAACCCAGGATATATGAAAGTAAGAAAGAATGAGTCCGAACCTTTCTAGTATCGGGAAAGCTATGCATGATTGCAAAAAGCGATCACGATATCGATGTTGATCTATATTTAGCAGGCCATGAAGGTCACCCAACAGCAAATTTACCCTAATGGCATGCAATCATATCGACGCTCAATCGCGTCTTTAGCAACTCATGCACTCATGAGAGGCGCTCAAGGAATGGATACAAACAAGCCAACGCTATGTTGAACTTTGCGTCGAGCTTGGTAACTCCGACCGCTCTCACAAGGTATGACTCAATAATGAGAGGTCGAGGCGCGCGTGATGCCTGGCACGTGCGCGTTCTAGATCATCCATTGAAATGCAACCCACATCACGTAGGCAGTGTGAACGTTCTCTACTGATAACAAATCTATGCTGTTCCTATGACTGATGCATTTAGATGTTCACTGAGATCATCGTTAAGCGGGACCGGTTGCTGCGTGTCATCGTCACGCTAGCTGAATCATCTGATAACCAAATAAATTCTAATCTATCAATGACACACGCGGAAGTGACTAAAATTCATAGAATCAAATTACTGCTGTCCATTTATTATATATTGAAGGCGATAACGATCTCTAACTCACGATATGGACTAAATTTTGCCAAATTAATCAGATAATTATTTGGGTAAGAAATGAAATCGTGAGAATGTAATTCGATCGTCTGTAAGCAAAGCCTAGTTTATGAACAAGATCCCACGTAACCCAAATGACAGAAATCATAACAAAAGTAGATTTAAACAAAGTCAAATCTACTACAATCAAACTAGTGTTTTATTGTGCTTGAGGCTAGAAAAAGAATAAAATATATAAAAAATCTCTGACTCCCGAAGACACGTTTCTGGTTTCTCAACGGTTGAATGCCTTTCCCTTTCTTCCTATGAAATGCATCGTCAAGACACAACATAGTCATTACAAGTTTATATCATGTCCTAAAAACTATGGCCGAAAATAAATATGAATATAACATGGCTCGCGATTACATTCTCTTGGTAATTCTCACTTGTCGCTAGAAGTTGATAAAAATCCATCCATTCAAATTACTAAAAAAAATGACGCTTTAAATTACTC
The DNA here is from genome assembly GCF_000764305.2 of Hyalella azteca. NCBI lineage: Eukaryota > Metazoa > Arthropoda > Malacostraca > Amphipoda > Hyalellidae > Hyalella > Hyalella azteca. The sequence continues at coordinate 94,211 of NW_025937347.1, read as the reverse complement.
AAAGGATAATAACGTTTCAAGGAGCTGAAGTATTATCTTTGATTCTAAAACATTGCTCTCGATTTCGGCTGCCATGAGGTAGCGAAGCCTTGAAAAAAAACGGAATGTATTCCCTCGTTAATGACTGTTGACGCGTCGTGAGCGAAGTCTTATGGCCAGTTTTCATTAACGTGATCTCCGGCGCACTAACATATCAGTGGCAGACGTGATAAAAGGCCAGAGAGCATCGGCGTAGCATTTAACAGCTGTGCAAATCGTGCCATAGCTCTAGCAGCTGTAAAAGCATCTTCTTCGCCCTGCCAATGTCAAGACGAAGGCAAAAACTCGGTGAAGACAACACTTTTGGTGCCATTCGAACGCGGGCGAGCGTGGGCCTGTGACAGGTCAGTATTGCTGTACTAGACGATCTCGACGTGACGCCTCTAGGGATTTTCTCTTGAAGAAATTTCTAAAATAGGTAACAAGCGATTTAATAATAGGGTGTTTTCATACATTTGGTTTTCATATTGATGAAGAAACTGATGTTAAGTTAAATTCAGTATTCAGTAGTTTGTCTGTATTTTAACAGGCTAAATGAAATTTTTTACTCAAAGCATGGTAACATTCTGCTGTTAAAATATTAATTATTAAATGTGGAATCGAAAAAGACCATGATAAATTTAAGTTGAGTGAGTTGTCAGCTCAATTAATGGATATTTATGGGGGTTAATTGTAGGGTGGGTTATAAATGATTTTCTTGCAAGCTCAATTAATGGATATTTATGTGGGTTAATTGGAAGATGGGTTATAAATGATTTTATTGAAATGTTTTTATGCGTTTATCGACTGATGGTAAGAAGCAAGCTCGTCTGAAGCGTCTGCTATCTTGAGTAAACGCTCCCATATGAACGCACCGATATGGAAGGATTGATTTTATCTCTAATGGGGACCAATTTTTAAACGAACAAATAAATTTTCTCATAAAAAAGGCTAACTAGCAATCAAACAAATGGAAGGTTGCGGGTGAATGAACACTGACAAATAAAAGTCTGTTATTCAAAATGATATTTGACGTTCTTAAGCCTACATGCGTAAAAGACAATATATTACGCGAGTAAAAGAAAAATGTTCGCCACAAGAGGAATTGCTTGATTTTTTAATTGAAATACCGAGAACATTATGCGACTCATTCACAAATTTAGACGAAAAATCATCAAAATATTAGATTCAATTTCTTACAAATCCTAATAAGAACATATGGTTTATATACTAACTGAATAAGAACTGAGTATAAAGATAGTTAGAACAAGATAACTAACTAATGGTTAACTAATATAATATAATAATACAAATGAATAGAATCAGGAATGTGTATACAGTATAAGGAAATTTTAGCATCAAAGTTACCTGAACTTTTCTAATTCATACAATTCTAATGTAATTGTTAACTCACGGCAAGCGAAAAGAGCTTCTGTTGCTCTGATTAAAACACCTAACTTGCATTCAGCGAACTGAATCATCAGCTTAACATAAATTTCTGTGAACTCATTGGAAGATCATAGGTAAGTATTATGAGCGTTGACAACAATGGACAGAATATCGAGGTGAACATTTGTAAATCAAATGTAATGATGTAGCGTTTAAAAACTAATATGAATTCACGCATCAATCGTCATTATCAGAAGTTGGGCATTTACAATTAGAAAAAATCTCATTTAGCTGAAATGAAAATTTTGATATTTGCAGCACGCTAAATGAATGAATATCTTTACATCATGGAGTGTGATAATCCTGAGTGTGATATTCTCTTTGTCAGTCTTCTTTGAGTGAAGCGATCAACTTGCTTCCAATAACCGGATGATATTGCATCATGCCTATAGTGACGCAATAATTCAAAATGGCTGATACTTTAATCAAGCAGCATCATTTCTAACGGATCTGTTTTTAGCGTAAAGGTTTCGCATGAGCATCACTTCTCATCCATTACAGCTGTCAAAAAAGTCCATTTATAAGTTCAAAAAGTTTTAATTTATTAAACATTTACAGAATATCAGAAGGAAATAAATCTTCATTTATCTACTAACCGTGCAATAACCGTTTTACATCCAGCCTGCAGTATATGAAATTATCCCCGTTAAGAAACTGGATAAACGAATCGAAATCTTTAACAAACACAAAAATTTTGTACAAATTTTCTTGGTGAATACGGATATTACGAACTATTTTCAGTATATATCAATGTTTAATCTGCAAACAGCATCGCAGGTAGTAAAAATTTCAATGTTCACGCCAGAAATTTCATCGATATAAGGATATAAAAACAATTTTGAGAACAAAGTACTCAAGCTTTATGGGACGCACACTTGACCTGACCGAGCTGTGGACATCGGTCAACATCATCGGTTGGATCTCGACGGGATCGAGTCGGTAGTTGTTATATTGTGATTTGTTCCAAAAAATTCCATGAGAAAACCATCGGAACATCTGCGTGACTCCATGTTTAACCCTAATGGTCAAAGGTTGATCACGCACCACTGAATGCAAGATTATCACAGATTAGATTGTCGAACCGAAACAAAACACATCACAGGTTATCACCTCAGCGCGAATTTGATGCAGGACAGAACACGTAGCACAGCCACCGATGCAGGCGCTAGGATAAGACAGTCACAGGGGACAGTTCGAGACACTCTGCTAGACGTCATTAGCGCACGAGCTTATTTGGATGAGTGTCACGAGGCTGAGCTCTAATGTGTGTGGTGGAGCGCGTGCAACACTTCCTCTTCCCACCTACAACAACTTCATCTTATTCTTTTGTGTTATAACTTTCGTTCTAGCTTGCATGCGCTTCTTTTTGCTTCCACTTAAATGATTTATGAGCAGTTTAAATTTGATAAAATTCTCTTATGCGTGCATTTGTTACTAAGCTTGCATGCGGAATGTGTTTTTTGTATCTCTTCCTTGTACGACTTTATTTCCGTTATAAAAATGTCAAGCCTCAATTTAAAAAAAGTAAGACATGTATTGTACTACATTATTCAGGATCAAAGTCATTGTGTCTTCAAATTCCAGCTGAGGTTAAAATCGGATAAATAAAAATAAATAAGATAAATACTGTTGAAGTAAGACTTTTATGCTGTGAGTGAGAAACGTGGATCTGTCGAAATAAACTTTCAACAATATGTTACTGGCCAACTGAAGCTGGCAAATAATGAATTATACCACATTCATAAAATTATTTCCTCAATATCATGTTGAAATCTATCCGATATATGATGACTGTATGAAGAGAAATGAAAAGAGAGCGGTGATGGATTGAACCTTTCAACCACATTTCATAATATATTAAACAATTAATGTAGTTGAATTTCATTTTTCAGCAATTAGGCTGCTTTGAGGGCGTACGGTGTATGTACCCAAAGCTGACCGACTTCTTTTCTTTTTTTATTGACACTTAAGTCTATTTTCTTTATAAAGCCGACAGCCAGCTTCTAATTAGAATTCAAATTAGTCTGATTGTCGATCCATTTAAATATCGAAGAACCTATACGATTGCATTAGCCGAATAATTTACAAAAGAGTATACAGGAACTAGTATATGGCAATGCTAAACTTTTAATTTATCGATCACAGGTTTCAATTTTTTCGGAAAAATGTCTTCAATCGAGTACGGGATGGAAAATTTGATTATTTTATTAGTGCGAAGCGAAAGTACTAACGAAAGGGACGCTATATAAAATTTCATACTGTATAAATCATACCATTTAAAATCACCGTCTATGAAAAACTGGCTTGCACATTATCGAAAAAAATAGATAGCTTTACCTTGGGCTTCAGTCAGGTTTGTCAAACAATGTCGGTTGACGGAAAAAAGGACCGTATTGATGAAGGACCCAATGATGGGACCGTCTATACCGAGAAATGCGAGTGTTGTACATACATAGTATATATAAATGGAATTGCTAGAAAGGGTCTCGAGAGAAGGCGCTCTTTACAGACCTCTTTGCAGCGCTCTTTATAAGGTGTGTCAGGCAATCTAGCACAGAAATTAGAGACTGGCAGCTTGGCAGACGCAGGTTCTTTGACCTGAAGGCATGTAGCAACGGCCTCCTTTGACTCCCATCATGTATCAAAAGACCTGCTAAATTGAGTGATTATATATTCGAAGTTTTGTTCATGAATAACTGGTCTCGGGATCATGAGGAATGCATATAAGGACGCATGAATGTTTGTGACAATTGCAAGTCCTTGAATATACAATTGATTTGGCCTTCTAATCAGCCTGTTCTTTAATCAAAGCAATTTCGTTTTTGCATCCCTCGTCAATTGGCGATGGAAACAGAAAAATAATGTGGCAGCATTTCAATAATTTTATAAAACCATAAAATGGAAATGATTTAGATGCCTAAAATGCATTAAATTCTCCAATGTGCGCAATGAGGAATAGAGCAAACTTTACTCTTACATTTTTTATTATGTATTTATTTTTATTTATTATCATGCAATGTGGAAACGTTCGTTCGTACTATAATTGAAACTTCAGTCAAACAACTTAGCCTCACTTGAATATTTATCTTCAAAAAATACGCCAACCAATATTAATGAATGTTTCAATACCATATGAAAAATATAACAATTTTAGCTTTTTCGCGCAATTAACGCTTCAGTTAGTGATTCCAAATCTAAGCCCATGGCTGGGACTCGAAATGAATGTATCGAAATGAAGTTGAAGAGCCAGATTCTACCCGGGAAATCGTACAGCTAAGTGCGAGATCACGACGCGGTGCCTTTCTTTCACCCAACATTCCATCTTTCTTCGTGACCGTCACTCAACCACAGTACAAATTAAGGCTGGTTCTGACCAGAGCTCGTTCAGCGTCCTTGCTGCTAACGTTTTACTCTGTAACTTACGTTCGGTACTGTGGCAAAAAATTAAACGCCCAGGAGCCATTATACTTTCAAAACTCGCTTAATGAACGTAATTACTTACGCTCTATTTTCTTGTCTAGGATTGGTGAATTTTGCTTGGAAGGCCGTCAATGATTGGCTGATGAACTTGCGATCTCTTAACTTTTTTGAGAGTATATGCCCAGGAGTATAATATGTTATTCCTGCAATTTTCATAAGGGTCTGTTTGATAATAAACTTAGATTCTCGCTCAACTATCAAATGAGGTACAAATATTTTTTTTCGCAAAATTAAAATTCGAACAATTTATTTACAGTCTACGTGAATAAGAAAGGGTGAAAGTCAGAATTTCAGTATATTTGATTTATGAATCGAGCGTCTGCCTCACAAATGACATATTATGTCAATAACATCGGCCAGCATCTTCAATTGCATAAAATTGAGCAAATCGCCATATGGAATCACTAGGTGCAGAATATGAAAGGCAGGTGGAAATCAACTTGCATCTCATTTGCTTAATCTGATTTAAAACAAATGCAAATAAAAAATTATTTTTCTTCATACATTTGGATGTCTGCATACAAATTTTCGCTTTTGCAAACTTAATATTTTTCAGTAGAAAAGCATGAACTAATTGATTAGTGAGACTGTGTAGCCTTGTACGACGTCTGGACGTCCAGTTCTTGTTACATTAGGAAGATTTTATACCAATTTTCGCTTTTACAAACTTAATATTTTTCAGTAGAAAACCATAAACTAATTGATTACTGAGACTGTGTAGCCTTGTACGACGTCTGGACGTCCAGAAGCATATAAGGTTCAGGCGGCGCTAATACATCGCGCACACACACAACATTTATAGAGTCATGCTTCTACACCTCAGCCAGCGACTCGGTGCACACAGCTTCTTCACAGCCTCCGCTCTACGTGCAACTTCACAACAGCGGCTTCTTTTTCTTGTTATTTTGTTTGTGTTTCTACTTATTCTCCTCGTATAATTTGAGCTTCTCGGCAAGTGCCTGGGAATAACATGATGACAATGTCAATAATTTTTTTTTTGTTTTCAGGACATGTGCGCGTAACTTTAACTTTTTAATTTATTTAACTTTTGTAAATAACATGTGCTTAAAAGGAGCAAGAGTTGCATGGCTTGCGACAGATGATGACGTGATAATGAAGAAGTTATTAGGTTTTCGGTATACCGTTCAATATTTGTGAATAGTTTTCTTCTCATCTACGAAAATCTACTAGAAAAAGTTTCTTTTGAAGGCTCCATTTTGTTAACAAAATATGCGCTGTGAAAATTGCCGCAGATCATTTATATCCGCACTTGCATATGTTTTTCTGTAGTACTTTTGGTGGCATGACTCAACATTTCTCATGACTTCTATCGTAACGATAATTATTTTTCTAGCAGAAACCATTACTAATCGAACGATAGATCAGTGGTCGCTGATACAGGTTTACTGTAAACCTGATCAATTTTGCTAATAAAAAATGCGCTCGATGCAAAACGCTTCACTGCGTGATTCACTGCGTCCTCTTTCACTGCCTTGTAATGTTTCTAAATGACATCGAACTTTCAAAAACTTGTTCATTCAATCTTACGAAGCAACCATAGCTTGTTACTTTCATATAATTGCTTAACACTTTTGCTTGCAGTTAAAGCTGCAACGTCATGTATCGCATTTTACTAACAGTCAATTAAGTTTGGAAATATGGTAAAGAAATGTAGTATGATTTATTTCTATAATGCATTTCTTCTCATATGGCTACAACACTTCAATTCTTTGATTACGATCAAGACTCGTTAAGTTATTATAGTTAATATAGTAGTTCGTCAAGGAACGCGAACTATTGTTAGATATTTACTACAATAGCTTCACGAAAAATTAGGCAGGAAATTTTCTCTTTCAATTCTCAATTTTTAAGACAAATCCGTCCTGTTTTCGCTACGGCATATAAATCGATCAAATTTGTTTAATAATCTTAAACAAGCAAAAATTACATCCTTACAGCAGATCATATCATTGTCGGCATCATTGACAGACCGATAATAAATGAATATAACTAAATATAATAAATAATTCAACTTTTTGCCTCTGTTATTGTCTAACGTGCAAGGTCAACCGAATTAATAACTCAATTACAATCTATTTTATTGATTTTCCAATGCCGTCATTGAATGTTCCTCACGCCATATTATCAAACATTAAATTTCCAATTAAAAAATTGTTACTCTAGTATTCATTTTTATTCGAATATCTCCCAATATTATTGTATCCGGACTGAGCTTCCTGGAGAACAGAATTTGTTCCTGGTTTAAAACCAACAAATTCTATATTGCATTATAATTTCGAGTTGTCTTAATCCTGACTCGTTTTAACCACTGAGCTAAGTAACCTCGAAGTGTTACCAATACCAATTATGAGATCCCTAATTGATGCCCTGTACTTCTCTTCTTAATCACTTGAGCAACTAACTATTCAAAGTTAGCTTAGCAACTATACTCCTATATAATCCTGACTCGTTTTAACCACTGAGCTAAGTAACCTCGAAGTGTTACCAATACCAATTATGAGATCCCTAATTGATGCCCTGTACTTCTCTTCTTAATCACTTGAGCAACTAACTATTCAAAGTTAGCTTAGCAACTATACTCCTATATATAGGCAAGAGGTTCTGGCACATCCGCACGATGGAAATTCTCGTTGATATATCAACACTAAAAATTAATGTCCATAGTTAAACTCACGTTCTAGAAACATGCAATAACGTTATAATCTCATATATTTTGATGAGTTGGCATTCAACATATTTTAGACACAAAGTGAATAGGCCGACATGGTACCAAATATCAGCACGCATACATTTAAATCTTTTGCTAAAAGATATTGACGAATGCTCAGCTTAGAAAAACTTTATTGAGGTTATGATACAATTGTGTTATGGAAATTTCTGCCAATGATTCAACCCTAGAAAAATTCTAATTTGAATGCTTCAACACAAGCTTCCTATCTTCACTGAGAAGAAACATGATGCTGTCTGAAGTATGAAGTTTCTCAAGTATACTCCGGTGAAATTTTGTCCTGCAATACTTTAGTGTAAGCGTAAGTCCATATTTCACAATGCTCTTGCCTTCTGTATTCCTTTTGGAACGAAATCTATGGTGTTCCGTTTTATTTCTTAACGATCTGTAATACATACTGAAAATCTTGATTACGTTCATCTCACCAGTTAAAATCGCTTATAGCCGCTTTAATCGCTCTAAAACGACACTGAACACTAACCCGAAGTCTTTTCAAGAGCCTTTTCTAGTCTGCGAAACTTGTCAGACAGATGCAAAAATATCAGACATCTAAATCAGACACATATCAAGACTGATGGGCGCGGTGTTTACTGCCTCAAGATATGCTAACATGGAAGCCGGGCTGGTCTCATCGCTCAGTTATGACAGTCGAGACGAATACAGCTTGCCATACACCAAGACCTATCATGTCTTGACCATCGAATACCATTAAAAATAATTTAAATACATATGCTCTGCACAGAATTTTTTATTTTATTATAAATATTATCTCATCGCAATTATATAAATAATGTTACGTGATTACAATAGAGGAACTTTTTCGCCAGTTGTTGTTTATTTGCTCACGCTTCGAGAAATATTTCTGCCAAAATGCCACCATGCCAAGCAATTTGGACCATCGTATAATTTGATACTTTTTCTATTAGTTTGATGTAACATCATTCCCGGCCTTATTGACGTAATTGTTTAAAGACTGCATCATTAACTGCTGCCTTTACTGATGAAAATATCGTCGTATCCTGAAGATTACGACAACGTTTGCATGGCAATCCATCATCAGATATTCATTGGTTGTTGACACACGACCTCTTGACGCACGTGATACCAGGTCTTTGAGCGCTGTACTCGCACGCTGATAGTGAAGAAAAATTTGGGCGAATCATCGGTAAATATCTAGCGGGGGAATAAGCGAGGCTGCCACCCTCTTACCAGCCCATCTTTTATAATGGGGATATGAGCCTGCATGATCAAGGGTCTCTTCTCTTTAAATTTTAAATTCAGCGATGTTTGTTCACAGTGGGCATCGCGAGCCAACGCTACGTTCCCACTGAGCCTTCGAGGAAGTCAAGGTTTAATCGAACGTGGATCTGCATACGGTATTTTTGAACGCTTATCAGAAAAATATGCGTGTATTCGAAGCATTTTTTGTGTAACAGTTAGAACGCGATTGCACCCGTCTTTTTCCTGAAAGGTCATAATATAATATTTAGAAATTACGGAGCTTTGAATAGCAGGATCAAAATTAGAATGAAGTTAATATTAAATCCCCTCCCAAATCTACTTCATCGAGTTTCGCTTTCACCAATACCCCCGCAGTCATCTGTAGATTCTCTTACTGGCCCCATGGCAATCGGGGCAAATATTTGCTTGTCTGGGGCATATTTTTAAAGCTGAACCGATCTTCTCCGGCTTTTTAAATCTAGTGTCGGCGCTACCCGATGGGTATACATTTACTGTCAGTGCAGAGTCGTCTGACAATCGTTTGTAGGTCCAACTCTTTTTTCATGCCTTGAGAGCAAAGACTTATTTCTGGGACTTTCAACACATCATTTCTCCCAGTCACATGTCCAAGAAATTCTCCTGAATTTTTTACCAACCTAACAAATATAATATATAATATGATTCACAGCTTCTTTAATGAGTGACCAATGACAATGTATAAAGTCTAGTTTCGATTTAATAATAAAGGAAGAGAGATGCTTTTATAAAAAGTTGCATGTTTTTTGAAATTTTTAGAAGTCGATGTGAATATTTTATGTCATTGTGTAGTGAAACTAGATTTTCTTTGAATTTTTCTGTTTCGTGAGTCGTTTTTTTTTCTATACACAATTGTGGGTATGATGAATTTTAGTTCTTTGTGCAATTACGAAATATATCAAGTAATCGAGCAGTTAGAGCGTACCATTTCTCAATGGTAATCTCAAATCATAGGAAAAGTGAAAGCATAAAGAGCAGCATGAATTTAGAGATGCTTAATTCCAACATTCGATAAACTAAATGCAAATACTATCTCCTCGCGAGCTAACGAAAATTTTTGAGAATCTATTGACAGCATCAAAGGTTTTTTTCAAACTCACTTGGATCGAAATGTGAGTATATAAACCGTAGAGTTCTGGTCTCAGTCCCTGCTATTTGCAAATACTTTCTAACTGCTTGCAAATGTTGCAAAACTCGGCGCTTATTTATCTTTATTTCTCATGCGGCAGCAAAAAAAAATTCTCTGAGATTCCGAGACTCCCGTTTCAATAATGCATGTAAGATTTATGAATTAATGGAAGGTATATCTTTATTGAGAAGGGTGTGTTCGAATAATTCAAATATAAATGACACAAGGGATAAAATAGGACGAGTATATTAAGGATATCTCGCTTATTTATGTTCGCATGTTTAAGTTTAAACATGGATAAAGATATCTATAGAAATGAATGGGATGTATCTCGGGGCTGCACTCATATTAAACGACATTTTACACTTCCAATTTGTATGCAAGAACTTGAGCAAAATGCCAGATATTCAGCGCGTATATATTTTTTAACATGACCCAAGTGCTTTTGCTTTTCAACGAATCCTCTCATACAACAAGTATCTACAGGCTAAAATTGTAATCCTATTCAGGAAGTATAGACACAGTTGTAAGCTGAGCAGTGATCACAGTGACGTCTTGTGTCCAGATACTTTGTTTACATGCATAAGTTGCACAGTCGAGAGGATGTGTGTGTTCAGCATGAGAAAGTGTCGCATACAAACTCATCTGTCGTCTTGTGGCCTTGCCCACCGCTACACTAATCCATTCAGCCTCTAGAGTTCATCCGTTTTACGAGTCAAAAAGTGCGTTGAAATAAGTATGAACTGACTTGTTGTGATTCTATACGTGATGAAAAACCGTTTCATTCTTTGTCTTGACTCTGTTTCAATTATAGTAAGATTAAATTTGCGATTTCAGGGGATATTTTACGTTGAGGTTCAAAGTATACCCATAATTTTTTACGTTGGCACGGCAAGGTTTTATACTTAAAAAAATGGTGTAAATTTCAGTAGCCTTGTTTACGCCATGACAGAGAACAACTGTGAGTAAATATGAACGTATTCACACCGTAATATCGTTCAAAAATGGTAAGTTCTAATTGGTTAACATGCAACATTTACCATTTTATTGCGTTTGGTCTACTAGTTACTGAAATGTGTTCCCAAGCATATTTAAATTATAAAACCGTGCAGTCTTCTACATTGTAATGGACGAAATTATTTATATGTATTTCGAAACCTCGACCAAATTATGTGAACTCATTTTTGTGTATGCATACCGTAAATATCATTGTAAATTATCAAATTGTGCTTCACCGAAGCATTACAATTTTTAATCTTGATAAATTGAACGAACTGTTACACGTGCATCGATCGTTCATCAACCAACCACCCAAGACTTCCATACTTCTTCCCTGCAGAGAAACATTTTCCTATGAAGAGGTAAGACGCTGCAGGTAAATCCTGCAAACACTGCAACTCTGTAAACATGCACTGTAAACAGTTTACCTTCAGCTCATTCTGTACTCCGGCGACTTCGCTACCTCACTCTTCTTCAAATTCCATTCTTAATGCAACAAATATATTAAATGAATTTTTTTAATTTGGTCGAAAGAAGGCTAGTTTTTTTTAGTTATTGATATCGAATGATAATTCAAATAAACCTAGAAATTTTAAAATTTGTTAGTTTATTGAAAATTCAAAATCTCCTATACTGTATTTCAAACACAAGTACTATAACTAATGATTGACTGAAAACGTCATCAAAACAGATTGCTAATGACAACTCAATCCAATCTACGCCACTATGAAATCGTAGTATCTTTCAACTTGAATCCAGGTTGAAAAAGTGCAAAGTATTCAAAATATGCCAGGCAACGAAATAAATAAAATTATTTATGCTTAACAAATGAATCCTTCTATCGTTGTACGCATTTGACCGTGACTCAAATTTATTAACTAAATAATATTTTTTTTCAAACTGTGGCTCCTCTGGTATTGCATCAACGTTTATTCATACGGTGACGAGTTTGTTTTAACCATCACATGTTGATTTATCAGTGACGTTTAATGCTTGTCACGATTACAAGAAAGCGTATCTAACCGATAACAGGGCAAGCAAATTATTAGTCTTAGGCTACATATTAGTCCATAAACTTAATTGTATCATCATGGAATAAACAGACTCCAGATCATCGTCAGAGTTCTTCAGAATCCAACGAAACCTCAGAGTCAACTTTAAACCAACATTGGTCATCATTCATTGGAATTAAGTCGTTGAATGGCTAACCTCTAAGCAAAGGACTTATGTCGCCTGCTTTCATTAATTAATAATAATAATTGTTTCTAATTATAAAAGGACTTATGTCACCTGCTTTCAACGAAAGCATTTTTTTATATAGAAAACTGAACGACAACTTTATAATGATGTCGAAACAGCTTCTTAGTTTTAATGTGAAAATCTAAAATTTTAAATTGAAGTTATGACCAATATTAAAATTTATTACGATACTCGAATTAAATAAAGTAATTGCTAAGTGGCCACTCATGTGAAAGCCAGAAATTCCCTATTCAAGAATTTAACAACTAAAAAGTAGCGACATTAACAACAATTTAATACATATTAAAAATTACATATTTTTAAATATGTAATATTTATTATTACATATTATTCAATACACTTATTAAATTTAAATATTTCTAGGCATGTATGGTGGGGCGCCAGCAGGCATGTATGGTGAGGGCGCCAGCAGGCATGTATGGTGAGGGCGCCAGCAGGCATGTATGGTGAGGGCGCCAGAGTTGAATTTCACTCTTTTAGTCGCACGTGCTCTGATCACATGGCGTGTAGCGGACATCTGCGATATGTTTCGCCGGTGCCTCGCTGACCTACATTGACCATTACACGATGTATCAACTTGAGCCTTATGCATTGCAATAAATCTGTATTGTCAACCTATTATAAGCGCTGGTAACTGGCGTAAGTAATAGCGCTGTAAGTCGTCGTTCATCCTAAGGTTTTTTCATTTATTTTTACATGGTTTATAATCAATCATACGATGAGTTAAGGCCTAGTGATATGAATGGCCTCAATAACCGTTTTTTTTTTGTCTTACTGTAGTAATAGGACTTACAAAAGAACCCAAGCATTGAGTTAAATTTACCGCGCTACATGAAATTTCCGTAACAAATTGGTCATAAATTGTTAGCAAACTCAAATCGTTGACAATTTTGTATATACACGCATTAATTGCGACAAAAAACATTGCGCATTAATTGCGGCAATTATCAAAAACTCGAAGTAAAATATGAGACTCTAAATGCATCATTTGAAGTTTCAAATAGTAAAATTGGTGATCCAAAGCTGCAATTATTTTGGATTTCGGGCTCTTCGAATGAATAGATTAAATGTCATTTTACTACGCATGTTGATGATAAAAAATCAAAAGCCAGGCACTAATATGACATATAATTGCTTATTCAGCTTCGTGTGCTGCAATGAGCGAAAAGACAGTTTTTTTAAGAATTTTTATGAAGTGTGTAAACATTATACGAAGAAACGGTCTATTTTGCAAATAATAATATACAGCTAAAACTAGTGTTGTGTATTAAGAGCAGAATCAATATAAATTTTTTATGAATGCTACCAGATTTGTTAATTTTTTCATAGGTAATGGAAAGAGCAAAATTTTTCCGAATATCACAATGCTGAATTATTTACCATTTCACTCAGATTATTGTCAGCACTGTAGAGAAAACCAAACATGCTTGCATTCTCAAATTTTACGCACCATTTCCCTCGTTTATTTTTTCAATTTAACTGCGGTTAATGTAAGCAGATAATAATAAAAAAATTTATAATCATTCATCGCTAATTCAAGCCATTAATTTCAATGCTCACGACGCTAGAAGTGTTTGGAAACGAGAAACCACTTAGCACTCTTCTAAAATTCCAAAAGTCTCAGACTGTCAGTTAATATGAAAGCTTCGATTAAAAACATCAAGCGAACACCTTTTGACTTTTATTTTGTAATAAACTCTTACCCTACCAGCTAGCATGGATACCGAACATATTTCCCGTTCTTGAGTGAGTACTAAACTTCTGCTTGGCATCCTCGAGTCTCAGTGTGTGGCACGAACTCTAACCTTCAGCATCCACAGCACGACCATGATGTTCACCTCCTATATATTCCAATGAGGAGTTCTTTTCTTCCTGCATTTGTCTGCATGATTCATAGTGGAGAGGTTGATGATGAGAAGGTTTTTGTTTTAGTGTCGAAGGCCAATACACGTATCGTCTCCGGCCCAACACCAGTACCAAAAGCCCCACTAATCGGCTGAGCAGGCTCCTCTACTTAAGCCATCCTCAAGCGATGTTTATGAGATAAGCAAAACCCACAAAACATGGCTCATGGAGCCTCGGGACCATCTTGTCGACAGCTAAATTACAGGTGGAGGGCTCGCGCTGGTGGCCCATCGCCGACCAGGGTAAGGGGAGGGGGGTTGAGGGGATTTGGAGAGGGGGTAGGAGACCAGACGTTGCAATAGATGAGGAAATTGCGGGCTTGATAAAGAATTCCAGAACAATACTTGACCACGAGATTAACTAGGCCATATATTGAGCAAGGCAAGTAGAAGTGGAAAATTGTTGAGCTGCGGCTAAGATGATGATTATGAACTGGTGCTTGCGTGAGTGTGCAGTAGTATAGTGTTCTAATGATGAAATATTGAATATGAATTAGAGACAATATACTCATACAAACGCAGCTGGAATCAAATAATGAGCATCACTAGAAAGCTTTTTTGTTCAGATACGAAGGTGGTAAATTTTCTAGGAATGTAGCAAATGGAAATATGCAATTTCAAGTTACCTGTGTCTTCCCGTGGAATCCTAGAGTCAGAACCTTACATAGTTTATGACAAACTTCGTCATTTACTCTTAGAATTTTTTACTCTATTCACCAGAAGTGAATAGGAAAAACGTGCAACCTTACGCTGCCTTCAAGCCCATCATATTCATTATAGATTTTTAACGCAATAATAACATTGTAATATCAATACATAATATCTCATTATAAAATTACATGAAAAGGTATATTATGCGCCTAAATTAACACATACGCAGAGGACAGGATGCAAGCACAGGATAAGGTGTGGAGATGCCTGGGAAACTGAAGGTGAGGTCACTGATAACAGCGAACGAGATCGCTGTTAACGCGCACTGATAACAGCAAACGAGACCGCTGTTAACGCGCACTGATAACAGCAAACGAGATAACGAGATCGCTGTTAACGCGCACTGATAACAGCAAACGAGATCGCTGTTAACGCGCACTGATAACAGCAAACGAGACCCCTGTTAACGCGCACTGATAACAGCAAACGAGATCGCTGTTACATACGCGTGAGCGTGATTGCTATTAGCTTGAAAGATTTCAATAATATTTCTGCTTTATATTATTGCACAATATTGAATTATATTATTGCACATTATACGCTTTGCACGAAAAAATCTTATGTGCCTCCGACATGACAATTAGCTTAAATTTTTCAAATAATATTTTCAAATTTATCAATGTAATAATTATCAATGTATCATAGCCAATAGGGACAGCGTTTTTGCTTGCATTTTTGAACGGCCATTCATAAACTTGTAGTGATAATTTGTTAGTGATTCAGGTGCCATTCGAAAAAGTTATACAAATGACCTATTATTAAAAGTTATAAGGTTTAATATCAATTATTCGCCTACGTGAGTACAAAAATAATAAGTGCATTGCTCTAGACAGGCACTTAAGAGTGGGCTAAAATGATTTACTCTTGTGCTATAATGGGCTACATTATTGCCTATAATTTGGTATAAAGAATCTTATGATGAGTTTAATGGAGAGACTAGAAAACTTTCACTTCACTTCAACAATATGACGGACCTGAAGACATTTCTTCTTTTATACACTAAGGGAATGTGTGTCGCATTATTCAGTTGACCTTATAAGACTCGCTTTGCTATTCTACGTATTGAAATAAATGCTCCGCACTCGTTATTAACCAGAATGTTCCCTTACCCCCTACATTTTAATTTCAATATCAATAAACTAAACACTCTTACATCCCACGATGTCTTATACAATGTGCTCAAGCAGCGTCTTCCATTAAGGTGCGACTTGGCGTCAGGGACCCAACCTCAAACTGCGTGTAACAGGGTAAAAACATAAAACATTTACCCTCGTAACACCCCCGAGAGATAATATAAGTATCTAAAATGACGGTGTCAATACCAATACGCGTAGTAGCGCGGAAAAACGGGGGCTTGCGCCCCATTCCGTTTTTTTCATTTTGGGCAACTAGCTTTAATAAAGTAAAATTTAGTATGTATGTTATTACTTCACGAACAACTAAAATAATTTTTTTAAAGAAGCAAAATTCACAATGATTTTTTTAAAGCCGATGTTATGTTAAGAAACGCTGTTCCTATAATTTAATTGCATGACCATGTCCTATTAGAAATAAATTTGACCATGTCCTATTAGAAAAAATATGAAATGTTATAACAACGTTTAACTGAGATATTGGTTAAAATAATTTCATACCTAAGACTTTCATTCACTTGACACTCAAATTTTCAGCTTATTTCAAATTTTACATTAAAATCATATATGTCATTTTTGTTACCGTCGAGCGACAAATCAGTCAATAAATAATATATTATTTTGTTATTTTTAGCGCATTTTCTCATTTATGGAAAAAATGCGCTATTGTGCTCGTCATGCCCGTCCGTTTGTCCGTCTGTCTGTCTGTCCGTCTGTCCGTCCGTCTGTGACCACGTTTTCGTCGACGAGAAAATGCGCTCTCTGTCACTCACTGCAGTGAGTACTGAGTTATATTTGTTTATAATGGTTGCCATGGAAATGCTTTCGTTAATTACCTGTTTATAAATTTAAATATTTATTATATATTCTAAATTTTAACAATTGCAGAACGAATCAGATAACAGAGTCTATTGAGCTCTAACATGTCCATCGTCACGGATATAAAGTCGCTGACATCAGTTCAAGATGACCGCTTAGTCCTCAATGAAATTGTAAACAAAACCTGGCACAATAAATTCCCACGCTAAAAATAGGAAGTCTAATATTCAATAAATATGAGATATTGAACATTGATCTTCAACAACCATTCTCATATTCGATATTGTATACATATTCGATATCTCCATGAAATTTAAACATTTAAAAATTAATTTATTATGAATAGCTTTTTTAACTTAACAAAACTGCTGAATGGACAAAACTTTGAACGCACGAGTATGCATAAAATGAATGGCAGTCAAGCGGATGTCGTACGAGATATAGGAAGGTTCAACGCTCACCTGCTCGATCTTACGATTTGATTTGTTCTCATTTGCTGAATTTCTGGCGTTGGTAGAGCCAAGTTTTCAATTGTTTAAAAACAAATTGAGATTAATAAATGAAATAATTTGGTTGTTAAGGAGGCCCTCAAGCTATTTTTTACGATTGCTATAGAAGATGTAGCTCCACTGGGATGTTTTAAGTTGCAGAAACATTAATATGAGTCCAAATGAAAACATTGTATTTCAAATACACCAAAATATTTATGATCTGTACAAAAAAATGGTATGATGCAGTTTATGGACCATCGTGCTACCTGGGTTCCCTATTATAAATTTCCCTAACATCCGAACTATTGTTACATTTTTTTCCTGGTTTCCATTTTACCACACTTCTATTTAACTTCATTTCTTGTTGTTTACCTGTCTGCTACAAATCTTATAATCGATACTTAATTCACTTCTACCTGTCCAATCGATCCCAAATTTTGCACACTTTCGTAAAATCGGAGACAATGCATGAATCAATTAATTGACAGAATAAAAATATAATTAAAACATTTTTTGACTATCTAAAAATAGAATAAGGAATTAATTGTGCATGTGTAACATCGGAGACACCGGCCTCTGTACAAGTGTCATCTTTAAAAGGTACTTTTTAAAGGCATATTATTACTTACCTAAATAAAACCCTCATCGTCGCCGCACAACCTTTTTGGGCAATTAAAACCTTCCATGTAGTTACAGCCTTGATACTCGGAGTCAGAAATGCAATCAAGTAACACAATTCGCTATTTATCTTTCCTTTATTTTAAACGGTTTTTTTTAAATGGTTGCTATAGCGAAAATTTAGTAGGTTAGAAAAATAAACAATATAATACTATAGATTCTTGCGTATTAGTTTCAAGTGAATTTAATTAAATAGTGTTTGTTGTACGGGCTCTGCAAATGGTGCCACCCTTGCTCCAAAAAAATAATATTAAATATTTCATTCAACCGCAAAAAACACAAGTTTTATCGTCTCATGCATGCATTGGCACTTGGTCATGGAATATTTTATTGCTGCACTCAACTAAACTCCAAGACCATTGCATTCACACAAAATTCGTACTAGCATAAAAAAATATACCCCCAGCCTAATAACCATTATTTCTTAAGCTAAATTCGGAGAGATATTATAGCTACGAGTGCAGGATGAAGCCATTAAATTGGTACGAGGGCGCCACGCTGGAAGTGCCTCGAGCTTCAGCGTTTTTCTGACCGCAGTTTCTGCGCGGCCTTCACTTCACATGATTTTTTGAGGCGCCATCTTGGCGTCGGCTGATCATACTTTACACGCACGCAATTCTTGTTCTGCTGCACAACAATTTGTCAATTTATGCCAGAAAATGTTGACCGCGAAATAATCGCGATGGAGAATTTTGTTAGTTTATAATTTTTTGAATTATATAAAATAATAAAATAGGTAATTTAGAAATCATGATACATTGTCCATTGAAGTATTTACGATTCAAATTGCGCAAATTGAATTTAGTTTTTACGATAAATTATGTTTTGATATGCACGTGCTGGAAGCAATAATATGATCATCAGAACTATAATTTCCGTGAGCAAACCTTAACAACCAATCAAGGGATTATTCGGTCAGTTTGTTTGTGATCTGGTGATTCCAAAGTGAACAGATCGTCCTTAGCTTTATGATGAAGAACAAGAAAGAGAATGAAGTATCGATGATATCATCTAGGTGAGATTATATCATCGATGTTGGATGATATTATCGATGTGGGATTTGTCCCTAGCCTAATAATCAAGAACAAGCAAGAGAATGAAGTATCGATATCATCATCGATGTGGGATGATGTCATTGTAATCGGTAATGTAAGTATTTATCCACCTCTAAATTTTAATTGCGGCTTTACTTGTCCGATTAGTGTACAAAAAATACTAAAATAGAAGTTTAGTTCATTTACAAATTTGCTCAACTTTGCAGATAAATTCAACAATTGGATTGCAAGTTTTTTTAAATGTGTTTCGTAAACGAAGTATATCTGTCAATTGCTTCCACATACTCATTTAGACACACGAATACATCAACTTTCCTGGATCTTTGTCAGTAATTTAAATTAAAAAATTTAAAGAGAACGACTGAACACGACTATATATTAGAAGAAAAAAAATTAATCGAGCTTTTGAAGCTCTTTAACTAAATCTTTTTTTTTAATAATAAAACTATAAAATCACTTAAAAATTCTCTCATCCAACATGGTAAAAGTAAATGTTTTGAGATAATTATAGAGATTCAAAACGAACTAAATGAACGATGATTTCTAAATAGGCACTGTAGATATTTTCGTAACCGGAAAATTAGTAGAATCTGAATGTGAATTTCGATTTCGACAGAAAATACAGTACAATTCCAGTCGCGTTAAACCCGAACTTCGCAGCGATTATGAGAGATTTTTTGGCCACAAATTTTTATAGTGACATCCTGTTTCCTGGACCGTTTCCGTTGTTCTTCTTTATATATTTTTAACTCTTTTACAAAGAGCCCGACACGGCATGGCGCTAAGACAATGGACGGCCTGCAATACGAAGAAGTTTCCATTCCAGCGATGAAAAGAAATGACTCTAAATATCATTGGGCTCCGTTTTAACTTAATATCAACTATAATTTATAGGTTCTTACTACCTGAAACTATAGTGGCTGAAACGTCTACAATAAATAAGTGATTAATCCACAAAATTTGACACGCCTTGCCAGCTCCCGATTGCTGATACTATTTCATTTATTATTTAATTATTCCACTGCTACCTCGTTAGCTAGGATCTTATTTTGGGTATTCAAATTTTGAACAAAGCAAATATTTCTCGACCAAACTTTTTTAATCAGTCTCTATAACCTTCATCAACATACATAGAAACTTTAATTTTTTTCTATTTTACTGGGCTTAAATTGAGAGGTTCACACGGATATTCTGCAAGAAAGTGCTCGAAAAAATTGCTGCAGAAACTTTACAACTAAAACTGCGCGCACATTGCAATTGATGATTCACTTCTTCATCAACCATTTGGCGGCTATAAACCATCGCATATAAATTAGCCATTTTGTGACAACGATTATTTTCTGACATTAATTCCTATATAAATTCAACCTTCCATCAGAATTCAACGAGAGGTCGAAGATATCAACAACAAGGCATCTACCAAGCTTGAAGATGTCTTGTACAAACCATTGCATATAAATTAGCCATTATGTGGCAACAATTATCTTCTGACATTAATTATTTTAATTAATCAACAATCCATCAGAATTCAACAAAAAGTCGAAGATATCAACAACAAGGCATCTACCAAGCTTGAAGACGTCTTGAGCCAAGCCAGCCGGATTTAAGCCAAGATGTCTCAGACGTTTCCGGGCAGCGCAGACGAGGCAGTATTTAGTGATCGTCCTGTGCGGGCGCGGTATCAACGAGACTGCGCGGCCCTTATCTCAGCTGGCGCACGCAACCCGACAACAGCCAGCGATGTCCCTACAACATTCAACTCTCAAACTACTTCAAACGACGCCGACTCTACAATGGAGGAAGCGAAAAAATAACGAAAAATTAAAACCATTTTTAGCGCATTTTCTCATTTATGAAAAAATGTCCTATTGTGCTCGTCATGTCCGTCCGTCTGTCCGTCTGTCTGTCCGTCTGTCTGTCCGTTCGTCTGTCCGTCTGTCAATCCGTGACTTCACATTTTCGTTGACGAGAAAACGCGCTTCTGTTACTCACTGCAGTGAGTCCTGATTACATTTTTTTATAACTCCAATTTGACTTGAATTTAAAAGGCATATAAGGGAGGCAAATCTGTTCAAAAGTGTCTAGTGTCGCCTTAAAAATTTGCAGTCATTCATTTACTGCCTTGGACACTCACCGTAAAATCTGATTGAAAACTGCTTGATTTGTAGTTCCAAACTTGCGGCTGTTTCTTGTATCAAGAAATGAGTGTATCATAGCAAGCTCCCGCACCATTTGGGTAAAAATATCCAGCCACGAAGATAACTTTAGATATTGAAATTCTCAATCCAGATTGAATCAAGTGCAGCTGCAATTATTGCAGGAAATTCATTACATCTCATCGGCGTAACCTGCCCATTGCACATTATGCAAATACTTAAAAGTTTAATTACTTGTATTTCAATGAGCTTATCAAAAGGACATCAGGCATCTTTATTGGCATCAAGAAGCTGCCTCTTTCTAATAATAAGCAAAATTTTAAAAAATTACGCAGAAGCACACCAAAAATCTGCTATAGCGAACATTACTGAAGCTTAAGATATCTTTCCTCGTTGTGATTTTTTATTTTAGTTTTTTCGTTATTATACATTCATCATAGAAAACAGAAAAAATTTTAACCAATAGCGCAAACAATTTCCAATAGATGGAGATATATTATTTTTCGGTAAGGAAACCGTCATAATGATCCTTCGTTAGGATAGAAGAATTGTTGGATGCACAAACAGTAATTTCCCAAATATATGATCGTTTACCATGGTTGCAACTTGACTTTGAACCTTTTTTGCACCTAATTTCCAATAATATTCGTCTCCTGGCTCATAAGAGGAATTTCTCGGTCTCCATCGCGGTGTCGCAAACCACCACAGAAGTGACCTCGAGGAGGCGAGAGTTCAAGTTCTTCTCAGAGTCGTCATGCTATGGCAAATTCACTGGTCGGACGTGTAGAAGTTTGGGTGTAGATCAAATGACACGTCACCACTGAAAATCAAAGAGAAACTTTCCAGAAGAAAAAACATTCACCAGCACCCATGAATTTAAATTTTTCGAGCACAGCAGCTATATCCACATGCCATGTTGATGTCCGCGTCTCGGCTTCGTTAGGCGCTTGTAGACGGATGAAATCTAAAGCACTTTGGAGGACATGGGACATAGATTTGGCGGACAAACTGCTTCATTTATGATCGAATTTTTTTCGATCATAAATGATCGAAAAAAATTTGGTCACCGCTGGAGCGGTGACCATTTTTTGGCCGCCCTCGGCAATTTCAAATGACCCTACGTAGTTTGAAGTACTAGATGATCCGTTAGACCGAAGCTAGGCGCGCTGTAAGAATTGATGCTCAAGATATTCGAATCGTATATTTTTCATTGATAATTTAAGTGCATGCAAAGTTTTGATTGTTAAATGAATTATCTAAGGTAAAAAGTCTATTTTGAAATCAATTTTTCGAGAGTATGGCTAATGAAAGCCATGAACAATTAAAATGGGAAGAATTTAATATATGGTAAATGTTAAGCATTTAAATAATTCTGTTAATAATACGTGATATGTACAGTTTTAAATTAATATTTTCATTCTGTACCGAGTAGTGCTATTCCTCCGCGTAGGTGGAATTTATTACCTCATCCCGAGTCAGAATTTAGTCTCTAAACGAATTGGACTTTAGTCCCGTACCTGATTTAACATTTTTTCCCACTCCATTAATTCCTCCATCCCGATTCCGAATTTATTAGCCAATTCCGAGTCGGAATTTATACATTCACCCCGAGTCTAAATGTAGCATCCACTCCCAAGTCTCCCAAATCTGAATTAGGCCCACTAACAAGTATGCATTAAGAATCCCCACCCGAGTTAGAATTTGCTTCCTCACGAGTCGTAATTTAGTCCCTTCTCTGAGTCGGATTTGGGTCTCCAAACGAGTCGGAATTTAGTCCCTTGCCCAATTCAGCATTTTGTCCCTCTCCAGAGAGAATATTTAGTCCCTCATACTGAGGCAGAATATAGTTCCCTTCCCCGAGTCGGAATTTTGTCCTCTTTATCGGATCGGATTTTATTTCACCCTTTCCCTAGTCGCAATTTAGTCGCCCCTCCTGAGTCTGAATTTGGTACCCTCTTCCGAGTTTTTATTTTATCCCCTTCTTCTGAGTAGGAATTTAGACCCCTACCCCGAGTCAGGATTATCATCCCCAACCCGAGTCGGGATTGTCGTCCCAACCCGAGTCGGGATTTTCGTCCCCAACCCGAGTCGGGATTGTCGTCCCAACCCGAGTCGGGATTTTCGTCCCCAACCCGAGTCGGGATTGTCGTCCCAACCCGAATCAGGATTGTCGTCCCAACCCGAGTCGGGATTGTCGTCCCAACCCAAGTCGGGATTTTCGTCCCCAACCCGAGACGGGATTGTCGTCCCAACCCGAGTCGGGATTGTCGTCCCAACCCGAGTCGGGATTGTCGTCCCAACCCGAGTCGGGATTGTCGTCGCAACCCGAGTCGGGATTGTCGTCCCAACCCGAGTCGGGATTGTCGTCCCTAGCGCGAGTCGGGATTGCCGTCCCCAACCCGAATCGGGATTGTCGTCCCAACCCAAGTCGGGATTTTCGTCCCCAACCCGAGTCGGGATTGTCGTCCCTAGCGCGAGTCGGGATTGCCGTCCCCAACCCGAATCGGGATTGTCGTCCCAACCCGAGTCGGGATTGTCGTCCCAACCCGAGTCGGGATTGTCGTCCCCAACCCGAGTCGGAATTGTCGTCCCAACCCGAGTCGGGATTGTTGTCCCAACCCGAGTCGGGATTGTTGTCCCCAACCCGAGTCGGGATTGTCGTCCCCAACCCGAGTCGGGATTGTCGTCCCCAACCCGAGTCGAAAAAATCCCCCTCCCGAGCCTGAATTTCCCCTCCCCCTGAAGACGTCCGTCTAGGCGGTTCGCTCTCGCTTATCGCCGCTCCATTACCAAGCCGCGGAGAAAGCGGCCGGACGGCTTCACTGTACACCGATGAAGACATAACTCGCTTTGTTCAATATTGCCCGCCGATATGCGTCGCCCAATTTAGATACTCACTCGAGTAACCCGACCATCATCGCCCTAATTGCATGCCAGGTCCAGAGTTCATGCTAGGCTTACCATTTGCCTCGTATGAATACGAAAGATACGAAACTCGACACTTACACTTAACGATAACTGATAATGATCCTGAAGTCATATAGGACATAATGACAGTCGCGGTGAAGGTTAAAGTTATTTTGGCACCGCATCTTGCATGGCGATGGGCATGAAACTTATCCGGCATTTGAAGTAAGCGATAAGAAATAACACAATTATTGGATCCCTTGTTGCATTGCTTTCATTTGGTTAGGACATTCAAAAGATAGACCTTAATTCTGTCGACGGGCTGTTGTGAAATAAGTAATACTTGGCAATTCAAGCTTTACTCAAACAAATGTCTGGTTACCTGAAAAGAGAGTAACCGACATTAAATACTAATCAACATAACAAACATAACAACAACAACAAACAATTAAACGGCAGATTCAAAGTCAGCATGTACGTGGTAGAAAACTTACATCACATTACGGCGGTAGTTAGAACGCGTCAGCTCGACGGGTACATTGAGACTGATACGGTATAGGTAGTGAAGCCAGACCATGTAACATCAGATAGTCATCTTATTATGAACTTTATTCATATAGAAATCAGGACTATATTACAACACGGGCGTTGACTATAAGCCCAGGGGTTATAAAATAATTGACGACGGTTGATATATCAGGTTATGTATGATAGGTTATATATCACGTTATATATCAGGTTATATATATGATAGGTTAGTCTTTGCACTGCAGGACCATATATAAACATATGGTTGAATTTGTCCTCGCTCAAGAATATGATTAATTCCTAATTAATTTTGCTGAACTGGCACTACTTCTATTCAATATTCAAATAACCCTCATGCTGCAGATGAAGAGAGTTCACTCGAGTGAAATGTTGAAATTTTAGACATGATTTCATTCAGATAAACCTCAAAGCCATACAATGTTTGGTAATAAGCTCATATTGCACTATTGGATCAGAGTTATTCAAGCGATCTCCAAATGAGATGAATTATTATCCCGAATTGCAATTAATCTCTGAGATGATTTCTGTCTGCGAATAAAATGTTATAAACCTAAAACTACACAAGAACTTCATTGCTCTCACTCAATACGATCTTCCTGGAATCGGAAGAGACCAAACGACAAGTAAGACTAACTATTGAAGAAAAGTTCAGGCTAACCGATGGCCGACCAACAGCCGTTCAGCCGCCGATACGCCGGCTCCAATGCCGGCATCTGAGTCCCTCAGCCTGTGTTTGTCTAACAGAAACCTTACATGTTTACACCGGTCATCTGGCATTCGTTTTGGTCATTGTTAGAGTTTTTGTTGTATCTAATGAAGTCAGTGGACATGCATCTTCATTTCCTGTGCACCTCAAAAGATTTTAGAATTCAGTCCATTCACCACTACTACCATCGCAAGTTTAGCGATGGCCGAAACGTTGAATTTGAATAAGGTCTTTTTATAAACTTCCCATTAGTGTTCTTAAGTAAAAATTTATCTTCGCACATATTTAGGGGCATATACTTAAAGCCGGATAAGAAAGTTCATAAACAACTGGATTTTACCGAACTAAAGTATTCATCATTCAAATTACTAAACATAAAACTCGAACTCAATGATTCTGTAAGAGAAATACGCTTGTGTCTTGCCGCTGCCCGATTGATATTTATAAGTGATAAATTCAAATGTTTATTCTCCATAAGGCAATCACTCAAGAATGTTGGAATTAATTGAAAGGCTGCTTGTGCATTTCACGCTAAGCGTGGATAATAATGCAAATTTTTTACCGAGATTGCCAGATCTGCTCGTCGAAACTAAGCTAAATTTTAAAAAATCATCGTATCACTTTTCACCGATGTTAAAATGGAGAATTTTTTCAGAGCTTCATCACGTGTTCCTCCGCTAACAAGAAGACGCGATCACTTGTACGTTCAAAATGTTTTCTGATGAGTTTATAGCGAAAGTAGGCAGTTTCTTTTATTTTTCATTCAATCTTTTTCATTCTGTTCGAATAGGCCAAAAAGCAGTGAAATTCGGATTAAGAATAATTACATAAAGTAAGATTTTTTCGAAGATTCCTTCCTCGATCTTGTGATATTTTTATGTGCACAAACATGAATTTTCATAGTCAAATAATTTTTAATTTTTATGCTAACCCAACTCGACAAACAACCTCTTCTAAAGGAAGTTGAATAACTCACGGCTTTATTCATGATGTCTTTTTACGCCAGACTGTCTGGTGACTCTGTCAAACCGAATCAAGTATTCTGCTCAGCGTTTTGCTTGTTTTCAGTCCTCGACCCGATGCCCGATGACTAAATATATGGAACCTAAACTGCAATTAATGTACGCAGAAGGTCTTAGACTTTCACATCAATTCAGTGTTCAACAAACTCAAGTGAAGAACACCGAGGCTGGATGGATTCATGGGCAGGACAGTCTTGAGTGTCGCGTAATATATTTGCATTCAAGTAAGAGTGCTACGGTGAGATGGACTAGCCGAACGGCAACCTCTTTGTGCTTTGAGACGGTGCGTGTGAACGTATGTTCAGCACGAACACGGTTCAAGACTTGAGACGGTGCGTGTGTTCAGTAGGTTCGAACACGGTTCAAGACTTGAGACGGTGCGTGTGTTCAGTAGGTTCGAACACGGTTCAAGACTTGAGGCGGTGCGTGTGTTCAGTAGGTTCGGGCACGGTTCAAGACTTGAGACGGTGCGTGTGTTCAGCAGGTTCGAACACGGTTCAAGACTTGAGACGGTGCGTGTGAACGCAATACGTGCCTGCCAACGCGTCAAAAATCATCATGCTTAAAAGTCCTGCGGCCCAACATGTAAGCGCACACGTAGGCCGTACATGTGCGCCGTACATGTTAAGCCGTACATGTTCATGCAGGAACGTAAATTGTTCTGTGAGATGAGCGCGCATGCAAAATAATACATTCTGTAGAAAATTTTCCGCGACTGAAGAAAATTGGAACTTAATTTTCAAATTCACGTAGATGATCTTGACAGGAATTGGAGAACACTTTCTTATTTCTTAATATAGCACCAAATAATAAGGCAGGAATGTTATCGAGTTCAACGAATAAACTATGCATATAATTTTCCGTGTTAAAACGATACCAGTTTTGCGCAGCAAGTAACCTGCACTACAAAATGCAATTCTGAAACGGATCAAAATATACTCTATTAAAAATACTCTAGCAATAAGTATTACCATAGATCCTGTACAGGATGTAGGAAGTTATATAAGAATTTTAGCATGCCTTAAGTTCTGTATTTTCTAAAGTAAATGATAAGGGAGAGTGAGGCAGCAGCATACCAAGGAGCAAAGCTACGGGCAAATAACCCTAGATGCTAGCTTACTTTTAGTAAGAATCCTCAAAAGGAATTTCATGACAACTCAAAAATTATTCATGTAATAAATTACTCCTCCTATTGTCGGCGTCAAAAGAGAGAAAGCAGCTGACCAACAAATATGACTACAATCAAACATATTGGGGACAGCAAATATGAGGGACTTTCAACGCAGCGTTCCAACACTTTGGTAAAAATTATAATTATATTGTGGCTATTATATTTTAATAGCATGACTATTACTATAACTTTAAAAGAGATTCAGCTCAATCGTGTATTCCGGTAGATTAACTCCGATCGAAATTTATAACGTGACGCAAACTGAACTATCGTTCAGGCTCACTCTTCAAAGACGCGTTCGCATCATGAATGGAACAAATAATGCAAAAATTATACATGAATTCTACAAAAAACAGCTCTCAACTTAGCGCTACCTCGAGAAGCCATCAGGTACATATTAGCAGGACAAGCCTGTTAATTTATTCACTTTATACTGACAGGCGCATCGAGTGTATGAATTTCAGAAGGATCTCTAGCACACTTACGCACAAACACTCCAGCGCTTCATCAAGAATTGAATTAACGCATCCATTGAAAGTGAATATAACGAGTTTCACGTAAAATTAGTTCTGAAATTTTTATAATAAAATCTATTAATTTCCTGGGGTAGGCTCTCTCGTATTCAAATTTCCATCAATTCCTCTAACCCGTCTTTGTAGCTAACTAATAATAAAACAAATTAATTCACAACTAACCTCAAAATGTTAGTATAAAGTCAATGTTTACTATTAGCCTCATGACCCATTTCCAATCCCTTACTAAATATTAGGACATTTTTTAGTGTTGCTTTAATGGTACTTTGTACCAAATTTTTCAACTATTTAATTTTCAATCTTCCTATCAAATTATGGCGAATTTCCCTTAAATGATTACATGAACAGTAATAATCGAATATTATGTGTATTATCACAAAATTACTTTGTTCCGCTGTACTCCTGCTATAACGAGATGAAAACTTTTATAGTTGTTAGTATTTTTATGATTAGAAATGTATTTCAAGGAAGAAAACTTGAAACCCATTAACCTGAATTTTGAATCATATGTATCATTGAAAATCTATCAAAGTAAACCTCACAGTAATTGAATTTTCCCGCGTATAAATTCTTCCCCACCTGTATAATTATTAAATATCATTATTGTAGGATGATGAAACTATGCGTATAACATCATTCTAGTAATTCCTTATCGTCCTATGACGTCACTCTGCAGAGAATTCCGACTGGATTTGAGCTCGTCAAAAGTGGAATTGATTGACTTTCAATGATTGAATAATTTTTCTCGCTAACTCAAAATATAAACTATTCTCCGATAAACATAAATAAAAATTTGACTCGTTTCTACTATGTCTGCATGCGCAGTATTGCGAAATAGTATAACGATCACACGTTTTGACTTCAATTAATGAAAGATACGAGTATCAATGGTTACGTGCTTTTACATATGCTTCCTTAAAAATTGCATTTTTAGCGCATTTTCTCATTTATGGAAAAAAGGCGCTATTGTGCTCGTGATGTCCGTCTGTCTGTCCGTCCGTCTGTAAGTGACTTCACGTTTTCGTCGACGAGAAAATGCGCTCTCTGTCACTCACTGTGAACGTGCGCAATATTTTGCAATAGGAAATCACTACACAATGAAATCAGTCGAAATATCCAAGGTCTGCATCGTTAATAAATCTAAATCATAATAAATCAAGTTAAAGATCAAAGAAGACATGGAACATTTCTCCGTGCCTCTTTATAGTGGTCAGCGAGCGTCGCCTCAATATTACTACCATAATAACCAAGCACGTCTAGCTGTCATGGCGGAGCTGGACACATCCACCTGTCATGTCAATGCTGGGCAGCTCATGAATAAATTGAGTGGTGGAACATAGCTTGTGAGACCTATGGAAGATTTATATTTATAGTCTTGGTGGCTCCGACGTCACCTCCATACCTAAATAAAAATCTAGGCAGATCGAGTGATAGGTATATATACAAGCCGCTCAAGGTCGACAGCAATATAGATCATTTAAATGTTGACTTCTTCTTGGCCGGCTTATGAAGGCTGGCTGTTCATCAAGTATGATTATTGATATCATCCTATAATATTAATGCAGAGCTCAAGGCTCTATAGGCAACGATACAAATCTACCATTGGTCCTGAATTAGCAAGCGTCGCTGGGAGCTATTCTTAAATCCTCGACTGGTATTCGTGCTGGCCTGCACGGTAGATACAGGATGCGCCAGGATAACTGAGATGGAACTTCCGTGTCCAAAAAACGCTGATGGACCAAATGTAACTCAAATTTTCTGCACAAAACAACACATGCGTATTTTTTTAATTATTCTATGTTTTCGAAGATGCAGAATGTTGACAGGCATTTTCTAACGAGCAAACTTTTAGTTTATGTCCCTCAAGTGAGATCAATCTTAGTTATATTGATGGGAAATAGTGCGTTTATGCCGCAATAGAAAATTTTGTTTCCCATTATTAAGTAATAATGACAAAGCAACGAGTTCGAGAGTCTTAGTTTGAAATTAGAAGGATCGATTAATTATTGTTGATAATAACTGATATTTTGATGCACGTTTAAACACCTGTGTAATCTAGAATGAATATACAAGTCAAGTAAAACTTTAACATTCGACCGTTATTTCGACTTAAGCAAATCTGGGAGATTCGCCCAACATCATTTTCAGAATCACTATTAATTGAAAAAATCTAACTTTTACACCTGTTAGCCCGCTCCCTCAACCTGCCATGGATTGAAACAGACCAAGGAGACCTGAAACGCGACTGACCGATAAGCGTCCACACTCCAGACCTGAAACGCCCCGAAAAACTGGCGTAAGAAGAAAACCGCTCCTACGACGGCCTCTCACTTCCTTAGCGATGCGTAATGATGGTTCTTATACTCGCGAAAATGAGTCTACTTATGATCCAACCTCGCTTTACTGGAGCGCATAGTTGAATTGAACGTTCCTTGAATAATCTATTGATCGGCTGTAACAATTGTCGTTAATGGTGACTTTTATGAACGTTTTCCAAGTTGCATAGCTACGTAGCAGCCAGAATTTAGCTAAAACAGGAAATAATCTTAATGTAATCACTAATTAGTCTTCAATGTTAATAAACATTCATTTTTTTCCGACTAATTTTGAATCAAATAGTTTTTTTCAATAGCTTCTTTGACGTTTTAGTTTTTAAATATGATGAAATAATTAGCGTAAGTTTTGATGACCGTCCTAACTTGAATACGTTACGAACGTACGACTCATTCACGCTTAATAATGGTCACCAAAAGTTTACACTCTGCTATTTGTGATCTATTTAGATTATAAACGAGCTAGTATTCGATTAATATTGATAGAAGCACATCTTCCTAATGGATTAACTGCAACCCTATAGCTCCTCTATAGCTCGATCAATAAAATAAATTATTTGTTACATTCGTGCGCATTTACGGAACTATTTGTGTGCTTTCCGATCATATCCAAATTATTTCTGAAAATAAAAATTTTAAATTCTATGATTGCACATTCGTGGATTTATCAAAAATCCGTCATTTAGCTTTGGTCTAAACCGTTGAGATTCACATTATATAAAATAACTATAAATATATTAATATAATTTATAACTATATAATACATAATATAAAATATGCAAAGTACAGATGATTCGCAATAGGAGCGTAAGTTTGCATAAATAAATAAAGTGAACAAATGAGACTGCGCTTTCAACAATACAACATCACATATCTTAATTTTATTACAGTGCCAAACACAAGAAACCAATTTGCCTCTCCTTGTTTGGGACTCCGTTTTGGTTGCGTTTTCATTTCTAGCCTGCAAAAAAAATTAAAATAAAATTGCCGTATCTAGGAAACCTCAATGATAAAAAGGAACCAAGTTTAAATTTTCAGAACAACAAGTAATCTTAAATTCGAGTTCCCTTCAAAAGGAGGTTACAGATTTACATGACATACCAAATTGCTGCGGTAGCTTGAATACGATCGAACTTAGCTCATCTGGCGTCGTGACGGTTAAAAGAGAAAATTTGCAGTTCTTGCGTTTGAAAATTATTTCTGTGAAAGAAGGCCGAAGGTGGAATATAGTTCCAAAAGTGCTTTAGTTTTTGAAAACTTGAACTCGGTCAACGCTTTCGTCACTTCAATCATCCCAAAACCAAGCCCCCGATAGAAGAACCGAAATTTCATCCAGCAAGAGTTCGACTGAATGCCGCCTCAATGGCAGTGACAAAAGAAGAGAAAGTATGCTTCTTGATTATCCTCATCTTAATACTACTGAATTTGTTGCAGTTATCGTTGTCCTGGACCAATTTGCTGCAGTCGTACCAGCAGCAATCTAAAGCTAATGGCGATATGAAAGAAGTTTGTTCATTGTAGGGAGTGTGGCACACTCCACTTAGCCGTCTAAATCATTCGTTTCCAGCTGGTCCAACTCAACGAACCTAAATTTCGGTTGCCAGTGTGCGAGGAAACACCTCGACATCAAATGAAGTTGTGGAAAATAATTTGATGCTCCAGAAATCCGGGTAACGAGATCAGGCTGCCAGCGTCCAAAATTTGGAACTTCAGCTGAAAGATGAAGAATTGAAGAAACGAGTAACTTTAGTCGTCACTAGGAACTACGACAGATTCACGAACGTTTACGATTATGAAGTAGCATTATTCATCTTTGAAACTTCACTTCGGGGCATCTACCGTACTAAATAGAGTTTTGTATCAACCGTCGCCTTGAACTTACAGAATGAAGAAAATTAGCTCACACTATCAACATTAGTATTCATGAAGTGTGTGCAAAAAGAATAAAAGGGTATAGTTTACCTTTTGTTTCCGTCAATACCATCGGCAAATAGTGAAGGCTTCTACCTTGAGCTCATACCCGTGCCCGAAACTCCGCCTGCTACAGCGAAGAACTCTTTCATGAAGGTGAAGCCCTAAACACAAGGCGCCATGACTCACGAAACCATGAGTATTTTGGCTGAGAAGAACACGACGCTTAATGCCACCGATCAATAGGTTAGTTAAAATGCTAATTTGACCTAAAAGCCAGCCTCATAATTCTGGCTTGATTCTTTGGACGAGTGGTAAGAGGATCCCGAAATTTCCACCCACGTATCGAAGAGTGATCCCAAAACTATCGTGACAAATATAAATAATTAAGTCACCGTCGACGGGGCGCTCAAGAACAAGACAATTCGAGAGACACCACTGAAACATGGAGGCGAGAAAATTTAAGCCAAAACATTGACGATACTAAAAGACGGCGGAGAAAAATTTAAAAAGCAAACCTTGATTGCAAGTCCCAATAAGAATCTCACTCGAATCAAAGAAATTAAGAGCATCAATGGAGTGACGACTCAGAAGGAAAATAAAACCGAAGCGAAAATAACTCCAATCGGGAATGTCACTAAGTAAGTTCAATCCAAAATAAAAGAATCGCCAGGCCTGAAAAAATTCGCTCTCAACAAAACGGCAACAATAATTGGAGAAAACAGTAAAAAACTAAAGGAAGAGAGTATAAAAGAAGAACATAAAAGCAAGAAAACTGAAAATGAATCTAAAACGTCGTCAACATTCGTAAAAGAAACTTCTTCTGAAAGCGAGTCGACTGGTGAAAAAATTAAGGCTTCGTCTGACGATCGACATTCCAGAAAACGAAAACATAGAAAACGCCGTTCGAGAATGAAAAATCCCTTCAATGGATAAGAAGGAAGGATGCCCAATATAAATCCGATTGTTTAACGTGGAACCGAGGCCTTGGATGAGAATACTGAAATGAATCCTTCAGGATAAAAGTCGACTAGCAAAGTCTTTGCAAAGTCCTTACCTCCAACAAATCACCGTCCTGAAAATCCCCCTGGTACTTCAAACTTCACGACCAAATTTACGTAACCTGTACACAATTTTTTCAGCAGACTGCGAAACGCAGCCCGTAGGCGATTTACATCAAACAATGAAACACAAGCTCGACGGAATACGATGAAGCGAAGCCTAAAATGGAACTGAAAATTTCCAGGAAATTGCTGTTGTCTCACTTGGATTGCTGAAGTGTGTAAATGATCAAATTCATGACTTTTAAAATTTTAATTTTTAAGTGCACATTTGAAAGCCATTCGAAGTTGAGGTACCTGATCGTTGACTGAAATTTTGTGAATAACTTATTTATGCAAGGATTTTCTTGAATTAATTATTTGGATGGCGAAAAACGGTTTCAAATTCCCCAGTATTATAGATTGGTTAGCGTGCGCTCGCACTCTCCACCCGCCATCACATTAATGCAGGCACACGTACGACTTCTCCTTTTCTGCTGACGCCGCGGAAATGTTCTTCCTTCAAACGGTCAACCTCTGACTTGCAAGTGTGATACGGCAAGAAATTTATTAAGGATGGTTAAAAGAATTAAGTAGCTATAGATGATTTTAGAATTTTATTTTTATGTACATGTATTATGTATTTTATGTTTTTTTAGAATTTTATGTATATAAATGAATAAATTAGTTCGTTAGTATACTTTCTGTGAAAATTGTGTTTTTTTTTTCTGCTGGACGCTATTTCAGTAGAGTGCGCACATTATTTGATTCGGAAATATAATCTTACTGTCAACTACGGCTTAATTACATCCTCGTGTTATTATAATAAATTATAATAATCTATCGTCAATTGTGTCGAAGATGTGATATTTCGTTCCTGTAATTCTTTGATATGCAGAAGTACTTCGGAGACTTCAATGTATGTTATTGAAGCTTTGAAACACGTACGTGAGTCCGTGACTTGCGAAAAATATCATGCAAAACGCCGACCATTGACTACAATGTGCGGTGCAACGCGAGCTATATGTTAATAATATATTAACTTTAAAGACTACTCATAAAAAATTAATTCAGAGAAAATTAAATATTTGTACTAGAATATTCGAGTGGAGAAAGTTGCTCTCATTTCATTGGTTAGACAGTGAAATTTTTTTATTAAATTGGTGATGCATACACAGTTCGCTATGAAGCAAGTAATATTCAAAATTGGAAATAAAAATATTAAAAAATTGTTCAGTTATCCTCACCGTTAAAAAAGTCTTGCTACACATAACATAATAAAATATCAATTTTTTAATTTCATTAACGAACTCTCAGAAGCAACATTAATTCGAATAGAAGCCAAGTTTTCGAAGAATTAGAAGTATAATTATGTATATTTCACCCGTTATTTAAATATTCAATATACGTATCATGAGAGTGAGCAAGATCGATGCCTTGGGTTCAGGTGCGTCGCAAAACGTTGTCAAAGAAACTTTATGTGCGAATTGAGAATCTCTGAGTAAACCCCGTAGGCTTGTAAAAGTTTCTTTTTTCCTAATGCGTGTTGAAATTTCGGCTACTTGTTCAGAGTTCCAAAAAACTGTTTAAATTATTCGCATTATCAATGGAATGCTGCTCACAAATGAATTGTTTCAACGATTATGAAAGATAGGTATATTTCATCTGATAACGAGCGCCAAATAGTTCATGCAAACGATTTTGGTTCCAGTGCGCCAAATCAACTCTACAGGGACACAAAACATAATTTGTTGTCAATCTCAAAGTTTGATTCAAAATCTAAAATTAATACACATATTTCCAAATAATTAAATATGATTAAATCATCACATCAATCCATTATAACCAGCACGTGACAAGACACAGTTATAACTTAAAATTCACCTTCTTTTCGAATTGAAACTATCATGGAATCGACGGTGTTCATTTCCACTCACCATGAACTGTGCTCTGTCGAGTGGAGTGCTGATACTGAGTGGGAATTATATCGTCCAATAAGAGTGGGGAGTGTTGATACTGAGTGGGATTTATAGCGTGCAATAAGACACCCTAAGCATGGCAGGTGCGAGACGAGCTAGCGACACAGCAGGGCACTTATCACCAGACTGCCATGAGCGAGACTGGCCGCGCGCGTGACATGAGACCGGAGTGATGTGGCGGTACCTTACAGTGTGGCATGACCGCGCTGTGTGGCGGTACCTTACAGTGTGGCATGACCGCGCTGTATGGTGGTACCTTACAGTGTAGCATGACCGCGCTGTGTGGCGGTACCTTACAGTGTGGCATGACCGCGCTGTATGGTGGTACCTTACAGTGTGTGGCGTACATTATTTGCGTACTTCACTGAGATGTGCCAGTATAGCTCATCTGTACCCAGTATGATGTCGGTTGCAGAAGTAGTTTGTATGGTAACCTGCCACTATGCGGTTATTCATAATGTGGCATTATAATGCCACATATAATAATGCCACATTATGCATAGTGGCATTAAACCTCGGTCCCAGTAAATGGTGTAGTGTAGTTGAACTAAACAATTCCACCTGCACGCTGACCAAAACTCCAATAATCAAGATTATCAAGCGGCGGTAAATGCCCAACGTGTTGTCAACATATGTGGAAATCTCACCTTCAATATTAAAATGGGATTATTTTACAACTGAATGAGGGCTTAAGCGGTCATTCCAACTGCTACTGCTGGTTTTGTCAATCATTCGACAATCAACATCCGCCCGTGTACAGTAGCCTCTAAAAATGTAATTCCCTGCGTGAAATAGGAAAAAAATAAAACTAATTTTCATCCACTCAAGCTTGATAACGATCATCTTCATCTCAATGAGATATTTAGATAGATAATTTCTGCTCAAAATAAATAACTAACATGTTTCATGTGATGCACCCTAAGCGAAAATAAAAGAATTTGTGTGAGTTTTCGCCATAACGATTGTTTATTTGTAATTTGTTAGCAGAAACAAGCTCTGAGATGGATGAACCTAAATGAAAAACAGTGCGCACGTCGGCACCCCAGGCATAGTGAAAATAGATCACTTGACTGGCAAAAAAATATTTCTGACCATGCATTTTTCCGTGAATTTTTAAACATGATATTATTTGCCACTTGAATATCTACTACCGTGCATACTCAAATGAGAAATATGAAATAATAATAATTAGGCCCACACTTTTTTGTGGACTAACATGATGCTTGCCACTTTTCCACTAGAAAAGCACTGCAGTGGCAATCTAAAAAGTGGAACTATTTGATGAGTAACGAAACCCACACACAAAATGAAAATTAAGAATTCTGATTTTTACATTATTATCTTTACTAATTACTGAATTTTAAAATACTAATCCGAGGGGAAAGTCCATCCCATATACACCACAGTTTGAAATAGCGGTGAAAAATCGGTCTGACCGGTATTCAAGTGGCCTACGGCCAAGTCAAACTAAATAAATGATTTCGCCATTTTTTTCAAATTTAGTACGGTTTTCCTTCGTTAAATGGTAAAAAAATATAACTCAGTACTCACTGCAGTGAGTGACAGAGAGCGCATTTTCTCATCGACGAAAACATAAAGTCACGGACGGACAGACAGACGGACAGACGGACGGACATGGCGAGCACAATAGTGCATTTTTTTTCATAAATGAGAAAATGCGCTAAAAACGGCTACACGGTGTTTCTTTTCACATCCGGCTGGCCAATAAAATGCCGGTCATCGTTTTACGGCAATTTTTCTAAAAAGATAGGTGAGTATGGCAAGATTTACGTACGGCATTGAGGTCTTCAATGAAACATTCCCAAAAATTTCCTTTTTTAAGCCCAAATAAAAGTAATTAATGACGTCAGATTTTTCATATATAAAAGTAGTTCACGTTACAACCCATGCATAAACTATAGTTATTTGATATATCCTTTGTACGAGAGTATTTGTAAGTGGAATATCTACAACTATTACAGACATCTACACATGCTCCGTTATGATCACTTTACAAAATTGCACAAAATAAAGTGAGAAATACATCAAATTATATTTAAAGACATTTTGAGAATCATCAAATTTTGTCTGAGCTGCTATTAAATTTAAAAATGCTATATGCACTGAAATAATTCATAAATCTCTTAGAAATTAATTGAGTCATGCGTTTAAGTTTTTTGTTGGGCCAAACAGGGTCGGGAAAATATACGCGAGGAGTATATTTACATCAGGGTGTTCAGTGACAGCATTTTGTTGGCCGGCGGGAATTAATGCTGTATAGGCAAAACAAAAAAATATAACTCAGTACTCACTGCAGTGAGTGACTGAGAGCGCATTTTCTCGTCGACCAAAACGTGAAGTCACGGACGGACAGACAGACGGACATGACGAGCACAATAGCGCATTTTTTCATAAATGAGAAAATGCGTTAATAAGAAGAATTCATTAACAGCGCTGACCTGGGGAATGCTCGATATAGAAGCCAGCTCTGCAGAGGTGCTAACGCTTGATGCCATGGACTCTTGTTAGATTAATTCCCTACCTGAACTGTGGGGCTGAAGTCAACAAACTGCATGCAAAAATTAAATTAAATAAATTAAAAGTACAAAATTCAACACAAACGTTACCGATGATAATAATGCCCTAATCTATCACAGCTTCTTGATCCAATTAACCAAATGGAGTTTAAAGATGGAAACATAAATCAGCGAGGTTAGAGGAAAAGATTAAATCAGAGTCCCGTCCATGAGCACCATAATTGTCAAACGTTTCCAAACTCATTCACTTCTAATTTAGATATTATCTGCATACTCTTTCCATGTCTGTTGACAATTTCACCTTGTCAATGTCTCATTAAGAGAGCTAATAAAAACGCGCAACTATTTCTTCTTTCTCTGCAACAGATTTAGTGCTCATTTAGTGCTGTATTTTCTGGCGCGCATCTCATTTGAGGTCGCGTAAGTCAGTAATTATTTACCATGGGTGTCGGAGATAAAGCTCTTGTCGCATACCAATCGCATGCTCATTTTTTCACGAGTCCATTACCGGTCGTTGCTCAGGAGGTCGTCAGGCAGCGCGCGGCAGACACCGACGGGATCCGACGCTTGGCGCGCTCATCGGTCCGCTCGTCTGTTACACCCGAGACGAATTTGTTTGCAATCTTCACGAAACGCCAGACAATTTTAACGGAGACATTGTTGCTTAGTTTTAGCGCATTTTCTCATTTATGGAAAAAATGCCTTATTGTGCTCGTCATGTCCGTCCGTCTGTCTGTCCGTACGTGACTTCACGTTTTCGTCGACGAGAAAATGCGCTCTCTGTCACTCACTGCAGTGAGTACTGAGTTATATTTTTTAACCTTACGAGGGTTTGAGACAAATTTATTCACCTGCAAATGATGTCCATTTTGCAGAAGTTAGTTCGCGATAATTAGATTAGATATGGCGTGTTTTGAGTCTATTTTCGACAATAATTGCCAATTGATTCGAGTTCTCTGAATTGTAACTCATCTCCAAGGAGCTTCGTGAATAATCCGACGATTTATAAATGCAAATAAACAAATATAATCAAAATGTATACATGGTTGTTTGAGCATAAATATCTCAATCGAACGCATTTCTATATAACTATGAATATGTCTGTAGATATGGCGCATTTTAAGTCTATTGGGCATACTTATACTTACTTACTTATACTTACTTATAAATGATTCCTGCTATATAGACTCAAGCTAGGAGTCTGAAGCAAACACGGCGAGAATCTAAACTTTCACACAAGCTCTGCAATGACCAACTTCCTCTTCAAACGAGAGAAATAAAATGATGCCTAGTAAAGACTTGATGCCTAGTAAAGACTTGGAAGATTGATAAAAGTTTGGGAATGCGACAGAAGTAGATTGAAATTTGACAACGTCATTTTTGACCTAAATTTGCATTTTATTTATTGATTTATGGCACTTAAACCCATCAGCAAAAAATTCACAGCAAAAACTATCAGTTTTTTAATTCCAAGGCAATAATCTGCTGAGAATTACTTTAGTCCAGTGGATTGAATATAATGTGGGAATATAATATTTCTCATATCATCTAAAATTGTTATGATTATTCAGGCAATTTCATTTCCACAGCTGCATACCGACGCTGTAATACAGCAATGCGCACGCTAATTTTGAGTTCCATTGATATGGTTTAAAAAATAGAACGAACAAAATACGAATAATACTATGACCATTATTAAAATATATGGAATACGGTAATGAAAGAAAATCGTAGTTTTAAAATAAACTCTATAATCGTAACAAAAATAATAGATTTTTTAAAACAAATACATTTGATGTTTGATGAACTGTTTCACATAAAAAATATAACTCAGTACTCACTGCAGTGAACGACAGAGAGAGCATTTCGCCGTCAACGAAAACGTGAAGTCACGGACGGACAGACGGATGGACAGACGGACGAACGGACAGACGGACATGGCGAGCACAATAGTGCATTTTTTCCATAAATGAGAAAATGCGCCAAAAATAATAATCTCTAAAATTATTCCAACGCAGGAGTCAGCTCTAAACTCAAATCAGGATGGAATTATTTCATTTGTAGTTCTTTATAGTTTTGTATATAACATGACCCACTTTTTTGCCTCAGAGATACATGTTACATTTCTCGACTCTGTGATGGTAACAGCTGAAATCAAGTGAGTAAAAAATGTCCCCAGCATTGATTAATTATGGTACAACCCTTTCAAACCTCTGACATTATATTGATAAATACTATTCACTCCGCAACAGAGTGCCAAGCGAAATAATGTGTACATTTTGAACACAAGTTAGATAATTTAGATAGAGTTTTGAATGAAATCAAAAGCATTCGTCCATTAGAACTGCTCTGGCTTCTTTCACTATCACGTTGAAGCAAAGATTGGCATAATCAGCTTCACATTTAATTAAGTTACAGTACCACGAGAGAAGTGAGCATAGTTTAAAAAATAGAGAGAACTAAAAAAATAGGTTCTATCAAAAACACTAGATTTAAACTCGTGTTCACAGTCCCACCAGAACTTTGACCAGATCTTAACCACCCAATAAATGCATTGAGTTTCTCATTGAATTGTTGGATATTATTGAAATGTAGCGTTTCACTTGCGAGTTAAATTAGATAGGAGAGCTATCTTATTCAGCTGAGAACTATCCTTCTCACCCTTAACACCTCAACTATCCTGCTCACCATCACCTCAACTATCCTAATCACAATCAACACCTCAACTATCCTACTCACCATTAACACCTCATGCAACAATCTTACTCACCAATACCTCAACTATCCTACTCACCATCAACACTTCAACTATCCTATACTCACCATCAACACCTCAACTATCCTACTCACCATTAACACCTCAACTATCCAACTCACCATTAACACCTCAACTATCCTACTCACCATCAACACCTCAACTATCCTACTCACCAATACCTCAACTATCCTACTCACCATTAACACCTCAACTATCACTTCACTACGGGATAATGAAAGCCGCCCAGGAATGCTCCCTAAAGGCCCTTTTGCATATTATTGCAGATGAAATCCAGTAAAGTCTATGATTGCAATCTCCATTACTATGTATTAGAGTTTAATTAGAACGAGGCGCACTTGCATACAGACGAGGCCACCACTAGCCAAATGCGATGACTTCCTGCCATTCGTCTTCCCTGTTGAAATTTTAAGCAACATGTGCACCACTCGAAAGTTGGCCGACAGTCGGGCGACCGTGGGGCGACCGTCGGGCGAACGTGGGGCGACCGCTCACCGACTACCTGCTGTGGAAAATATATACAAATTCGGTGTAGTACAGACAATATTGGCCGAGGGATCTTTTGGACAAATTTAAAAATCTACAGCCTATCTAAGCGCTTGCAGAACTAGACTCTAGCTCCCAAAATGAGAGACTAAATTTTTTATTATCGATGCACCGACATTTTTTTATGTGTGTTTGTTTATTTCTCGCGCAATTTATGCATTATAATATATGAACAAACTTGACCCCAATATTCGATAACATGCGAAATTAGAAATTATCAATTTTAGATATAAAACCTCAGCCATTCCTGAATTCATTTGGTATTCATTCATACATCGCGATAGAATAAAAATCACCTACAAAAAATAATGCAATACTCAACCATAGCTAAACCTCAATTCGATTCGGTCTAAACAGCTGCATATCATTCTTGTCTTTGCATAATAATCCTATGCATCGTTAGGCAACAATTAATATTAAACCGAAAACCGAAATGTAGATGAAGTATTGCTTGCAATCGTTCTGAAGCTTATCCAAACTAAAAAAAATATATATCAAATTAAATATTACGTCATAGTGAAACATATTTAATATTCTGTGCATAAGAGTCATGTTTCCCGCTGTACCGTGGAAGCATGAAAGAAACATTCTCGAATTATGTGAAGTTTATGACAAGGAGGCAGTGTTTGATAAATGTTTTCATTCAACATTCAATATCATTTTTCAAGCATTACAAGTACTAACGCAGTCGGTTTTTTGGCCAGTAATCCTTTGGAATACATTACGTCGTTTCAAATTTATATCAACACCGTCCAAGACTCTTTACTCGTGTTTTCCCTTGAACTTAATTGATATTTCTCTATGTCCTTTGTAATTCTTAAATGATTTAACCGCCATAAGTGACTCAGGTAAGAATTAAAGAATACATTGGGCCTACTAAATTCTTATCCTCTAAAAGAATTTATATTAAATAAAGGGAGCACCGATATAGATCGATTGAAAAAAATAAAGTGGCTCTTAGCTCTTGTTATTGAAAACCCGCTTGTAGATGTAAGATTCGATCGCTGGTTATCGAGATCTGAGTTTGGCTTGAGGTGAGCTGCAAAATTATGAGGTAGTCAAAATAACTTATCCAGGATAAGTGCCAAGTCTTTTCAGCTAGAGGCCTCTTCATGCAGCTGATGGTTCATGTTTTTTATTTATTTATAAGGCTGAGCTGCTGCTTCTGATTCAGTCGGAGCGCTTCAAGAAGCGATAGTCTTGGCCGCGTGCGGCGACAATAGCCATGACTAATGGCGGTGCCCATCATAAATGCTACGCTTGTTTTTACCTCCTCAACAACATGATGAGCAACCCTGCGACTAAAGACTAGAAAATAACTGAGTTTTTCCAGTGTGGACAAGCGATAAGAAATCGCTGCGTTGATTGGGGACGCAATTGTATACCAAATCTCATCAATTAGGCATAAGTTCCTTATGGGATCGCCTAATTTGTAGCTGATCCAGTACGGTTCGGCGCGTAGTAGAGCAAAGCTTAATTGATACCTTGGATCTCTTATCAGATGCAACTGCTCCATAAGTATGCAGACTGAATTGGAGTCCGTCTTTATCGAAATACTTCAAACGCAAAAAACGAGAAGTAGTGATCATCCGTAACAAAAATTTGACTATTATACATCAGCGCCAAGAAAATATTCGCTTGAGAAGATGTGCGAGCCATTTAATTACTAAAATTTAGATAAATAATTGTGCCCACAATATTTAAACTTTTCTCTGCGATCAAGGTAAAAAATAAGAAAATGAATTAGCAGCGATGTGGATTCATCTAACTAAAGGCAGTGATTCGTTTTAAACGAGTAATGCTTCCTGTTCGCGAAGCATTATGATACAAACTATATCGGATTCCAAATAAATTTAAATATTTAGAATCTTATAAAGATGAAGCTCTGTTCTGTTGTTGCTCCAATAATATTGATCGCAGTCGATACGTTTGAGTGCTGAATTGTGTCGACACAAAGTCCGTTAAACTCGGCCTTAAACACCTAAGCTTTCAGAAGCTTCGTTTAGAAGTGCATTGATAGTCCGAGCATCGCTCACTTGCGACTGTTTGTATGGGAGCTAGAGACGCCTGGTGATCAAGGTAGTCGCAGGTGATCAAAGAAGTCGCAGGTGATCAAGGAAGCCGCAGGTGATCAAGGCAGCTGCAGGTGATCAAAGAAGCCGCAGGTGATCAAAGAAGCCACAGGTGATCAAGGAAGACTTTGGTGATCAAGGAAGACGTTGGTGATCAAGGATGCCGCAGGTGATAGAGGAAGACGTTGGTGACCTGGGCAGCCACAGGTGATCAAAGAAGCCGCAGTTGATCAGGTCAGGTGCAGGTGATCGGAGAAGCCGTCGTTGACCAAGGCGGGCTCAAATGATCAGAGCAGCCAATGAAAATGTACTTTGACGTCGAAGGGATATGATGCGTTATGAAAATAAAACAACCCTGTGTAACCGCAGCTTAGATGCATTTATTGTAGCATTTGTTCATCTGAGTAGTTTTCGGTGTCGCTACGTCACAGAGTTTCACTTTTGCTATCTGCACAGACCCAGTACGCTACAGTGCGGAGACGCTGATCGTTTGTCATATTATTAGTTGTCTGACTTCATTCTTTTAGGATTTCTCACTATACGTAATGATATTTTAATCTTTTGCAGCCATATCCAAAATAATTAAATAATTCCCACCAAAGGCATTAGAACCATAAATGTTATAGTGGCTTGGGGCGTGTTTTTTCTAACACCTATTTTGTAAACTGGAATTAAACTCTTCTGTGTTTGCTCAAGCTTCATTGGCCATGCCTTTGTATGAATTGCCAGTGCAGTAAACGTGAAGACCATTCCCTAGGATGGTCAGTGACTCTTTAGGGTGAAGTATGAATTCGGCGGTTACATTCTATTTGTCTCGTTATATTGCGCT
The DNA here is from genome assembly GCF_000764305.2 of Hyalella azteca. NCBI lineage: Eukaryota > Metazoa > Arthropoda > Malacostraca > Amphipoda > Hyalellidae > Hyalella > Hyalella azteca. Next base: position 50,012 of record NW_025937347.1, on the reverse strand, counting down.
TTTGCCGCAATCACTTGGTCATAGGATTTATTTTTTAGTGTCACCATGCATGTTCCGAAAGATAATCGATATTTCACAATGCAAGAATGAAATTGATGTAGAGTAATCCTCGCAATATCACACTTCATATACCGCTGAAAAGAATCATTTGCGGATCTTCGCCGGTTTGCTAGCTTTTTAGGAAACCGATTAGCAGTAAGAATGTGGAATGGTTTCCAAACAATTACAATATAAATACTTAAATACTTATTATATACTCCATCTATTCCTCATCACGGACTCGCTTATCGCGAACAAGGTCTGGAACACAGCATTTGTAATGCTGGTGATGGCTTACTGAATAACTGAAAACTCTCTTCCCTGTTCGTTCGCCTCAAACAAGTAAACTTGTTAAACTCTTAACCGCCTGACATGAGTAACCGGAGCAATATTGTCATAAGCCTACTTGCCAAAAGGAGCGCAAGACAAAAGTAAGCGCAAAATGACTTGCACTGATGGTTGCCGCCACGTACGACAACTTTAAAATGTTCTCTGTTACGTACAAACGTCCTCAGGTTGCTACACTCAATAGTTTACGTGTGATTTAAGTTGAAAGTTACGTATGTTCCCGGAGAGTGACATACGGCGGTAGAGGGTCGACCATAATGTTTGTTCATTCACTATGAATTAGCTGTGAATCATTTATTTAGTTGCATGTCATTTATTTATTCAGTTATGTGCCAGTTTTATTCATCAGTCTCGACATTAAATTTTGAGATTTCAGAAATCGGAATTAATTATTGTATCAGCTGAGCTGCCACAGCTGCGATCACGCATCAAACGTAAAATAATCATTTTCTTCTAACTATATATTATATGAATGCAATTACTATTATTTTAACTAACGCTTTCCCTAAATGCGAAAATATTTCGATCAAAACTATATTCGAAAAAACTATCTTTATCTATCTATGATCTTTATCTATCTTTATCTATCTACTTTATGACTACTTGTCTTTAGGCAAGCCCTGGCGATTTTTGGTTTTTCTTCTGCAAAGCGTACCTGTTTATTTCTTAATTTTCACCGTGATCTTAATTTCAATGGAGCAGTTGGGCTATGTTTAACAATTCTGTTCTCAAACCGCCTACTGAAGCCATTAATTAGAAGGACCTTTCTTTAATATACATGTAGTGCGTTGGATAAACATTCCTGAACTCTTTCTGGTAATTTAAAGGTTAAAAGTTTAACACTTCCCAATAATTTTGCGTGTTCGCTTACATATTTTGTCGCACAAACTTCAGGGCTGTATTAATTTCAATTTTTATTCCCGCAAATTTTGCATAATTGTGCCAAGCAAATGTGTAAACAGGCCATATATATACGGGTGTTATTCACTTGAATTCTATTCTGCAGCTGGACTAACGTTTGTGTTGTATGCGACAGGGCTGATAAATTTAGTTCGCGCGTATACTTGTCAAGGCTTATATTCTATAGACGTCATTCGATTATGATGATCATCGAACCGTAATAATGATATTTCAGGAGTTAACAAGTAATATATCAAGGAATTTAATTATAACGAATTAAATTTTTCGTGAATTTTCTAGGACGTCAACCTCTGAATAACGATAAATTATCTTGAGGTTGATAAGTATAATTATGTTTTAGTATACATGTTGTCTCGTGAGAGCTTCAGCAAAAACCTAGCTTTTGTTGATAAAGTCGGCTTAAATTATTGTTCCGGTCACCTGACCCGGAGAATCACATGGGTAGTAAAGTGGAAACAAAGACTCAATTATTTATTGCAAGCCGAAAATGTTGTCACAAGTCCAATTAAATGCTTGTTCAACGAGAAACCTGCTTAAATACATCTCACCTGGCAAGTAAGAATCGAATGAAGTTTCTGCTCATTAACGGAATTTTGGACGCAAAGGAAGTGGAAATAAACTTTTACAAGGGTTAAAATAGCAGATTTTAATCTAATTAAATTACAAAACGAGCAAAAATATAATATAAATTTACCAATCAACAACTCATCCTTCTTTCATAAAGCTGTTATAGATATATGAATTAGAGTTACAAAAAAAGCAAGAAATTGATAACGTATATAGGCTCGGTATCCAAAGAAGTAGGCTCGGGCTTACTTATTTATCATATATAGGCTCGGTCGCACAGAAAATATAAATAAATAATCGAGATGTTATGAGTTCGCAAGGTTGCTATCCATATTACTACATATTCTAAACCTATTAAATGAATTTATTCGGAAGTACTCTGCAGTAATTATCAGAGCTCAAAATGAAAAAGTGTGTGGTGCAATTCCCAATATTAATATTTATTCCATAATTGTTGGAGATATTTCATCTCTTGGGTCTGAAATAATTGTAAGAATCTTTATTATTTTTTTACTTTGCCGTTTTAAGGGATAGACGAGCTCTAGTAATAGAGTAGCTAGAATGTGTCTACATCCTTATAGTGAATGGTAAAGACGCTGTAGATTTCTACCATTAAATGCGATATTATATTAATCTAAAACCAAGAACATACATTTCAGGCCTCCTGTAAATATAAAATACTATTAATCAGTAAAAGGAAGACTTGAGCAAACCTTTAACAATGAAACTGCTGCACTATGCTAAAAATAGAATTTGGAGGCCGCAGCCATGCACGATGTCAACCTATACTAATGGGCGCTCATTCGAACTGCAGACATAGGGCATATCATTTAACACTAATGAAATTAATTTTTATACCATGCGTAACATCTCATAGCGCCAAGCGCTGGGCACTGAATGATCATCGATCGGGTCTCGATCGTGAACCGGGAGGTATATAAAAGGATATAGCAAGACTCGAATAAACAATGATATACTGCATATTCTTTTCCGTGACTAATGAAATGACTAATAACGCAGACTTCCAAACCACGCAGTCAGATCCCTTCATGATTGAATGAAAGCCCAACTCCACAGAACCACACTACAGTGCACAAGCTCTGCTCAAACCTGCCCCGGCTTCACCTGACCAAAGCTTCACACGTTAGTCCTGTACTTTTTCGCGTAACTGGCGTATGTGGTTAAGCGTGCTCAAGTATATGCAAAGAAAATCCCATTACAAATTTCTCCAAGTACGATCCTAACTCCAGGTTTATGGAGAAACCATGTGCTTTCATTTTTTTAATATATTGAGAATTGCATGGTTATTCGTACTCAGCCAGTCGATGCGGAAGGCATAAAGGGAGTTAGTGCGGATGTTAGTCTATGCCGGGTTTATTTGTACAAAGTGGGCCATGTGGCAAAACAATTTAATGCAACCTCGGTCAAGTTTACGCAATCTAGCGAGATCTCTAGTCATTGAGGGTTATGGCATGCTAGAGAATCGAATTTATTGAGTAAAAAGCGGTGGTTGGCGACCAAACGACCTTTAATATTTGATGTCGAAGCTTCTGGGCTGGTACTGCGCTGATCTTAAATATGACTAATTTTCTACAGTTTCCCAGCAGCTTTGCAGAGTGTAGCTATTTCATGTAGACTTTAGGTTCTCAGTAACTTAGGAGTAAAATTGGTAATTGGCCGTTGCGCTCTATCACTCGGAGTGCAGTATGGGACTAGTTTTCCTATAAATTACCAGAAATGTGTTCAAATCAATTTCACTTTCCAGCCAATAATTAATAGATTTTTATTGTTTTAATTTTATCTAGACTTCAGTACTCGTTTTAGAAATTTTCACATACAAATCTTAAAACAGCATTTTCTGGATTGAAATCTCCCGTTCTTGCAATGAAGCCATTCAGAAAATGTTTGGTTCTGATATGGCCGGCAGCCGACCATGACTTCAGTTCCACGCATGCCATAATCCAGTCATAGTTATTGAACACGAGCAGTTCATTAAGTTTTTAAGAGTTATGGTCACTTATGAACGTCCTAATGAGGCTCTCGCCCATCCACCCAAGCCAATTTCGGGTCTCCACAAAAACACACTCACTTAAATGTCAGAACTTTTCTGTAAAAACTGCAGCGATTACTTTACGAGCTCCGCGCCACACTCGACATCAATGGACACATAGCACATAAATTCTAATACATGGTAATAATTCATAAGCGTATTATCATTACATTTACGAACACGTTTAAAACAATGCGGGTTCAAAACTTACGTAAAAAATTAGTGCAATCATTTTACTTCTCCAAACTTTGGAAAACATTAGAGCTCAACGTGAATGTCTAACATATTAGTGAATACAATTAATCATAATCCTGATATCAACCAATCAACAAAAGATTTATGGTGATAAATTGTTTTACATTGATCGATATGATCGAAAATATCAGCTGAAGTTACCTATTCCATTTCGCGGCAATAATATACTCGTAGCAACAGAAGAACCTTTAATTTATGTAGAGAACGCTCTGTAAAGCGGCAACAATAATTATAACTTAAATAAAAAACGATATAATAACTCTCCCAACAAATCTACTCAATGAGTGCAAGCAGAGGTTCCGATACGACTATCCGTAAAATAATTTACGAATTTGCTAATGTGATTATGAGTTCTAGTCGTTGCTATGTGAAACATAGGTCATTATTTTATAAGATATCGTTGTTTCCATTTGTGCAGGCTCTCGTACTTTGGAATGCAAAAAAATCAAAAGTACAAAAGGTACTTATGTACACTATTTACTTCAAGGTGTTATAATGTCACATAGCAGAATTCTTTCTGTCAACTGCATACATCAAGCTCAAATTATTCTGTAAACGGAATATAGAGACATGCTGCTAGTAATGGAAATAGACTTGACGTGCAGAAACTGTACCGTAAACAGTATACATCAAACAGAAATTGTCCTGTAAACTGTTTTCGTGTCAAGAACGTAAATCTTTATTGAATGTTTCTATATGAAAAGGCTCATACCTAGATTAACATAATTTTACAACGAAACATGAAATGCATGTACGGGAAGTTTCTCGAAGCTCGCAGATTTTTATAGTTTTTCCAGAGAAAAATTAATGAAATGAAGTACAGTGAAACTAAGAGACATAAATGTTCAAAATAAATCGCAACTCATAGCTGATATCCTCAAAGAAGTAGATTTAGAAGAATTGCAAATGTATGATATCTATTAAAATACCATTGAGTTGCTTCAACAAGTTCAGTGTTATTTTGTGCAAAGACATTTTTTTTTCTCTACACAACAAAACTGAAGTCATACAATGTATGTGCCGGCATTTACTTGTATCACTGCAACAAAATATCCTCGTTCGAAGCCAAATTATGAGTTCACACGAAGGTCTTGGTATTTTCAGCAACAATTCTTGAGCTCAGTCTGTTGACATCGTGTTTTTATTGAGCGCAATATGTCACTGCTTCTGGTTATTTCAGAAATAGAAGTCCCTTTTTTTCTGCTGAGAAAAATTTGTACGTGCTAATGAGTTTTTCGATCATGACAATGAACTCTTCTGAAACCGTCTCCATTGTTAAAATTTAGTTCTATCAATGCTGACCAATTGTTGGGTGAAAATTGCAAAGCTGCTTCTCTAAGTATAACAACAAACCACGTACGTTGGCCACATATGGTTAATACAATGCAGCTGAATTGGATGTGATGTGCAATGTCAGGACCCAGACGGGTGAACGACATTTGGGACCGTTTTTTCTTCTCTTCATTTAATGTTTACTTCGATTGGGGTTTTTATCTTATATAGTGTCATATTTCTTACTATAGCTGCCTTCTTACTCTCATAGCAAAACTTCCCACAAACCCAAAATTTTTGCGACTAAAAATAGTCCGGAATGTTACTTTTCTCGCTGTGTAATTTAATTCGAAACTTATTCAATCGAATTTTTGTCAAGTCCTTATTGGGAAATCCATGGAGATTTGCCTGCACTGTAAAGGCAAGGAAGGCGATCACGGGCGTGAAGCGGGCGATAAGCCATCAACAGTCGACCGAAGCGCGATCATGTTTTCTTGGACCTATAGTGGAGGTGCCGTGGTCTATTGCGAGGCGGGAAATTATGTTTTAGGGCTGTTCGAGGGCGTGAGGCTAGCTGCTTGTAACGACAGTATCAGTATTTATTCATACCACTCATACATTTCATTAACAACTTGTAGAAGCTGCCTCAGTACATTTGTTATTTCTATTTCTGCGTCTCTAAATTGTGATCAATTCGTCCTCAAACAGAATTTAGATGCGTGCCCGACGCTGCATTAGGGGCCGCCTTGGACTCGAGAAGCGCGTAAATCAGTCGCTTTACAGTATATGTCCGCTTCGGCTCAGGGCTTGAAGGGCAGCCTCTAATAAGATTGCAAGCTCGGTTCGACTAGGCACAGCCAACCCATGTCATACTTTCAGGCGACTATAAAGTCGGAGAGGAGATTCTGCCCAAAAATTGATTTCGATCGGATGGCCAAACGAACCCAGAACAACTTTGCGCCGGGTATGACCATTTGGCCGAAGCATAGGTGGTGCGCAAATTCTGATGAGGTCGAAACCCATTCCACAGAGAGAAAGTGCAGAGAAAAATTTACTAACTACAAAAGTACAGGCGAAGTCAGTAAATTCAAAAGATGTGGGATAAATTTCAGTATAAATTTAGGCATCCACAATCAAGGTAGATAGCTATACGAGCAATGTGATTAAAAGGTAAGAGTTTCTAATATAAAAAAGTAGTAATCCCCAGTAAATTGCAATACTATGCCTGCAGTGACCATGTTCAATCGGGCACGACGGATTTTGTCAGAACAACTAAATAGTCATCATTTAATTTTCTGCCTAAATTGAGGTTATCTGCTAGACTTGAAAACTAACACTTGGCCGAGGCTATGTCCTCTGAGTCTGCGACTCATCAACTCGGCGATGTCCAATTTTTCTCCTGCTCAAAAAGTATAAGGGGAATGCCGCGCGTAAAGTTGTAGGTAATATGCATTCGCAATAACAGAGATTGCTGACGCACTCATTCTCAATTTTTTTTATTATTATCGGACCAGGCATCAATCTATGGCTACCATAAGAAATACATTCCTACAGCTTATGATTTGATGACATGGAAATATTAAAAATGAGTGAAAATGAACTGATTCCGTATGGAACGCTAATCCACTTACCGAGTGCATGCACGCCGTTATAAATTAATCCAATTAAAACCCAAAATGAATCTAGCTGCAGAAATGTTATTCAGGTGTGGCCAGATACAGATTGAAGACAAATAGTTTCTTGAGGTGTTAATATCTTACTTAAAATATCATTATTTCTGTAGTGTTGGAAGTTTTCCCTTAATCCGAAAAAATTAGTGGTAAATATATAGCCCAGTGACGTTCAGCATTTTTTTGTCCTATAGGAAATAGGAAAAAAATGTCCTATAGGACAGGACGTACTTAATATAGTAAGTACGTCTCAAACATCAGGTTAAGCAGGTGTTCATAGGGAGGCTGTGTGTCATATGTTAGTGCGCGGAGCTGGTTAACCTTGCTTTATGATTATGAACAGCTATTCTCAATGGTTGATTGTGTTAAGTTGCAGGTTTAGCCTGCGTGGGAGGTTTGCACAGCGAGACATTTTAACCTGGGGCCATACTTTCAAAACTGGCTAAGTGAACTTAAGTACTTAAGCTCTATTTTCTTTCTATGCTTGGTGGATTTTGCTTGAAAGGCCGTCAATGAATAGCTGATGATCTTACGATCTCTTAGCATTTTTTTAAAGTATAGACCCTGGTTTAGCAGGATGGCTCGTCAGGTTAATCCAGCGTGTGATGGTACAGCTGGTTATGAGCGAGCTTTACTCATTTTTTTGTGATGTATTCATTCATTCAAGTTGCACTAAATGACAGCAAATGTTGACAAAATATTGTTTAATTTTTCATTCGTGTCTTGCAATGTATTCATCTTACTTGAGCCTTCAAAATCTAAAAGACTCCTAGCAAAGTGATGACTGAATATGTTGAACAGATAAAACGAGAGTAAATGAAAATATGAATGCCAATTCTATGAACTATGTATATATCATCTCCAACATCTAAGAAAATATGTTGTAAACATGTGAAAAATACATTAGCAAAAAAAATACAGAGAATCAACGAAAAATTACGGAAAGTAAGAATACAGGAAAAATATCTGAGGTTTTTTCGAATGATTTAAAAACAACGTGAAAAATACTTATCGAAAATATATTGAATACCTATAGTGCTCAGAGTATGAATGCTATACATGAAAACCACCACAAACGAATTTTCCGAATAAATTGGGATTCACATAAAAAAACGACAATGGTATTTAGGATACGGAAGTAGGATTTCTCGCACAATACGCGCCTGAAAGTGATCACTCACACGTCGTGCGCCTGAAAGTGATCTCTCACACGACGTGCGCCTGAAAGTGATCTCTCACACGACGTGCGCCTGAAAGTAATCTCTCACACGACGTGCGCCTGAAAGTGATCTCTCACGCGACGTGCGCCTGAAAGTGATCTCTCACGCGACGTGCGCCTGAAAGTGATCTCTCACTCGAAGACAGCGCCAGTATTGCAAGTCATGCTTGGACTACACCTCATTCCATGTTGCCCGGGCATCAGTTTCAGCTCTAAGCAACTTTTCTTGCTTTAATTCACGAGAGTTATTTGTCCATTGAACTCCAGATTTTTAGAAAAACAGTTTAATTGAGAGGTCACCACGTAAGAAACATTATGTTTAGAATGAATTACACTAAAATTAGTTCAATTCACAATTTAGTTTAGTTTTAAATTTTGAAAGAAGTGATACCAGACTTCACATTTTCATAGAACTTTGTTTTTATGAACTAGTTGGAACTAGTTCATAAAAACATGAACTTCGGGTTCGCGAGCGTCAATATTAATCGACAGGGCAGGTCATTTAATTAATAACACTTTTTAACGATAAGATTTAAAATTTGTTAAACGAAGCAACAAGAGTTACTAATCGATAAAAATCCGAACCAATGATCAAGTTAAAAAATTCAACTGTGCTAAATTTTGATACTTTTAGAGTTTCCCTTTGCTTTGTCTGTGTCGAGATCGGCAGTCATTAATTGGTAGTAAAGCAGAGTTATCTTTCTTCTTTAAAAGCGAGCAAAATACAATATATAATTCTCTAGTTTGTGTGCTATCATCCTAGGACGTTAATTCATCCAAAAAGTTACATTTCTAAAAAAATTAGCTATTTTAATAAGTTAAATAACATGTAAGTATCTTATTAATATTTGCATACAACGCTTGCGTTGACTCCATAATATGACTCCAATAAAATTTTCACATTTTTATGCATTTCCTTCTTGCTTGAATCTAATTTTAAAATTTAAGTAAAACATCAAGAATTCAAGGGCAGGTTTTTGATAATGTGGTTACTTACCACTACATGTCCTGTTAATTATTCTTAGCTCGAAGTTAGAGAAATGCGAGGATCCAACAATTAAACCATAGTGTCTTGAAATTACAGTTTTATCTTATTAATTTTAATACCAATATTCTTATCATAATGCTTGAACCCATTTCCAACCTTCAAGTCTAGCAAATCAACCACGTAACCCAGCTACCGACTTATGACCAGAAGCTCATACTCTTTTATGTTGTCTTCTGCCGTCACCCAGCATGCTACTAGCATATAAATTTAAATTGCTTCACAAGGTTCGTGTCGAACATCACGGATACAAAACAAAATGAAATATGACTTTGAACGCAACAATAACTTTTTGACTTCAGAAGTAAAATTCATATATTGGAACTATTCTTATTGTGGAACTGATTGTGGAAATGCATTTTGAATTTAATAATTAACCCCGTTATTTACAAAATGTGTTGTGGTAGATATCATAATTTTTCCATGCACGAGCCCTTCGTAAATTTTGATTAATTGTTAGAATGATAAATTTTACAAGAATCTAATGTAAATGTAAACCAACCTTTAATGTTAACCTAAAGTTATTTTCATTCAAACTAGCACCATACTTTTTAATGCAAATGTATGCATGCATGAAATTTTTGAGTGGATTTTTGTAGGTATTATCTGCCGTCCCGTAATTTTATAATATTTCAGCCCATAATAAATATCTTATCAACCGCAGCGCGTGTTGTTACGATGTCACCCTTTGTGTGTTTCTCAACCTTTCACTAGACTGAAAGTTAAAATTAATTATATAAGCAATAATTGTAGCATTTTTGGTGCTAGACCAAGGAAATGTCAACCTGTCTCTGCTTATTTCTTTTAGTATCGCAACATGGGTACATAGGGATTAGAAAAAATTAAAACTTCTTCCTGGATTTAGTCCGTTCAACATCTCTTTACGAGTATAGTTGGTATTTTCCTCGAACGAATAATCTCAACCATCTCACAGTCTCAATGCATTTAACTTCAACGTTTGCAGTTTATTGCCAGAGTTGTGTAGAAAAATGAGACTTTTCAGTGTTATTGACACATTATTCATTATAATTTATTCATTTAAATGATTATAAGATAAAAATTTGTTACATTTTACTGGCCCATTAAAATGCACTTTTTTTAATAGAATGGCAATTGAAGTTTTTACTTGTCCTTTCAATACGCGCAATGAATTTCAAATGAGTTTTCGTATACGACGAATTTTGTTACCTATTAAAATCTAATTCAGCAAATTGGAGCTTGCACGTGTTCCCAAATGAGAGCTTATCATAAAATTCGACCAACGTCGAATCCGTAGCTGCAATTATTCAAAAATTTTCAGCAGCCCCACTCTTATTTTCTTCTATTTATCTCTGAAATATATAAGCTTATATATAAACTGGTCAGAGACAGAAACGCGTTGATATTATTCGTAGATCATTACGCCGCTATGCTGAAGAAATCTTGAACAAAACATTTATATTAATTTAGCCACTGTGAATTGTCTATAAAAATTTCGAATTTGTGAACAAAATCGGAGAAAATTCAAGTCGTGGGGGTATCTAATACTTTCATTTACTCAGAAACTATTATCGAGCGCTGACCTGCCTGTGAAATTTGAGCATGTGTGAATCTGTGAAATTGTCTAAATTTGCAAAGTTAATGCCTTGATTCTTAACGCTTGTGCAGTCAACGCGATGCTTTCAAATGAGCGAGTTTATCTGTTTGCTCTATTGATCGGACCCACAAATATCTGGCGACCCTTATTTTTTTTATCTGAATGTCCCGTGCAATCGGAATCGTGTTTGAATATTGTAATACATGTACAATGAACACATGCTTGCCCGCCCGACATAAGTATGCACTTACATTCAAATAATTTACCTGATTGCCAAGAATAAATTCTTTTTTGAGAAGGCTAAAAAGTGAACCGCAATTCGTCTCGGCAACAGGTTGTTTAAGAACCGGTACCTCTGTGCACTACATATCGAAGCAACACCTAATACGACCACCGCCAAGAACAATTTATTATATCCAAATGCAAGAGAAGCTAAAGACAAGGCACTAAACCTCGTCTAAGACTTTGAAGTGCTTTTGAGATATTATAAGCGCAAGGCATGGTTTGAAAGTTCTATATGTTGTGGCTCTGAATGCTGCCTTTTTTGGCGTGACACAACGACAGTTTTGCTACTCTAACCTTACAAAGGAAGCTTACAATGAAGCACTTCTGAGTGAGCTTACGTTTTAGCATAGTAGTATGGACACACAGACGGCTGCGGTGGCGCCTAGTTGTCCGACTTCCCACTTAACATTGACGATTTCTGTTCGGCATACCTGCGAAATGGATCATGCAGTGGCAAGAAATTATCCCTCATACATATTGATTTTATTGAACGTGTTTCACACCTGGCTTTAGCTCTTGCTCTTGCAGCCTTTCAAGCACATTGAAGCCGTTGTTTTTGATATTTCTATTCACAACGAACTCGTTCAAATTTCACTTTGCCTCCCAAAAGGAAAAATGAACGGCGAACTTTTTCTAATTTACTTGTTTTAAATCAAATGCGTATGTTTCACGAACGAGATTTTCTGTATTTTCCATATCATTTTCTGCCACGGCAAGCAAACGCTTATATTGAATTTGTCTCTAAGACAAATTTTGGGCCTTTTCTTGTCACATACTACAGTCGTGCAAGATCTCTCAGCTGTTGCAAAGTTCATCTGGTAGTGAAAATTCTGAGACGGCATTCATTAAAATCATCATTTTTAATCGCGTATCGACAAGAAAGTAGCAAAATCCAATTTTCACCTCAGCGTCAAAAATTTTAGCCAACTATCAATGACCTAATTACTCATAACGCTATCACGAAAATTGAAATTTCTAGTTTTAATGTATTCAAATTTTTGACAACTGTATGCAGCAATCCTGTTCTCCGTTCACATGTGATTAGTCTGAGTGATTATTATTCTTAATTTTTTGCGCCTTTGTCCATATGCAGTCATGGAAGTTTTGCCACTCGTGCATTCAATGCAATGCTGCTCAAGCTTCAAGTTATTTTTGCTCGCTATCTCTAGCAAAATCTCGTCTTCTCAGCCCTGCCTCACACTAATTTTACGTTAATGACTCATTTAGTAGTTAATTTATTCGTCGGCATCAGAGGGGCATGCTAAATGCATACTTATAGAGTTATAGGATCATTAAGCATTGAATATTCTTCATGTGTAATTGGCAGACACCAGGCTATACTGCTCCAACCATTAAGCATTGTATATTATTCATGTGTAATTGGCAGACACTAGGCTATACTGCTCTAACCATTAGACATTGAATATTCTTCATGTGTAATTGGCAGACACTAGGCTATACTGCTCTAACCATTAAGCATTGTATATTATTCATGTGTAATTGGCAGACACCAGTCTATACTGCTCCAACCATTAAGCACTGTATATTATTCATGGGCAGGGTGGCCCAGAGGTTACAGTTCAGAGTACCAGGATAGGCTTGGAGAGGCGCGGGTTCGATCCCAGCTCTGTGCGCCAGTTTCTGGTCAGAATCGGCAAGGAGGCCGGCAGAGCAAATTTGAAGCAGTGAGTTGCGAGTTCGAGACCGCAAAATGCTGTGAATGTCCTGCGATGTTAAGAATCGGCGACAGGCCTACGGCCTAATAACGCTGAAACCGCTATATTATATATTATACTATATATTATGGGTAATTGGCAGACATTTGGCAATACCGCTCCAACCACAGAACAAATTGTATATTTTTCATGTGTATATGATATATAAATACATATGTACAAACGTGCGATTGATGACCAGAGAATTTGTTGATTTATATTATCAGGGAGTGGAACTTTTCTTCATTTCATCGTTCGGTTGCTGTCGGGCCACTGCTTGATCATGTGATAACCAAAATGTTTCTAAAAAATTAATTTGGAAGTACAGTTCGCACATATTATTTGGGGTTAGCAAAAATATATAATGCATGATATATTTTAGCTAATCCGCCTTGGAGCGATTATTATATTCAAGAAGAAGCTTCAATTAAAGCAATAATTTGACATGAGTTTGTTCTTTATCTTGTGGCTCGTTTTCTCGAGCTGCCGTGATATCTGCATTTGAAAAATTCTCTTAATATTGTTCCACAGCATTTAGGTTTCGAAAAATTACCGAGTTATTACTCGTATTCTTCATTTTCATATGTTATTCATATATAAATTGTAAGATTAAGTTGTCGTTTGACAGCCAAAAATTTGAATTATTCATACTATTCATTAATATTTCCGTGTAATTCATTAATTCTGGTGTAATTCGTGTAATTCATTAGCGAATGTGTTGTTAAAAGTAACTTTTAGTATTAACAAAATTTACCTATAAGGCTAAAGGCATATTTAAGCTAAATATATTTGAATCAATGTAGACTTTAAAGGATGCTCAGTTTAAGATATCAAGCACCTATATTACTTATCAAGCCCCAAATAGTGATAATTTAAAATGAATCATAACTCTGCCATCGACCATATAATGCACCCTTGTGTGGACCTCGTATTATAAATGCCCTGAGATTCATTAACTCGTGGGCAACGATGCAATATTCTTGTATATTAGAGTGATGTACAACACTTTAACTTCCTTCATAATAAACATCCATCTTTGAGCACACATTTTGCTACAGTCTCTGGTATCCTTGATGAGCCCGCGGCGTATAAATACAACACGTCGTGGGTCAAGTCGCGCAGACGGCAGCTTTACGATGGCATGAGAAGGCCGATGCTTGGCCGCCCTATATTAGCCTATATGTGATGGTGATGCTCAAGTATTTTACGATCGTTGAAAGAAAGAAGTAGCAACTTAGAAAAAAATGGTGCCCGGAATATCCGAGCGTCTGAAGTAGACTTCCATGTCAGGCGCATTTTATGGACAATTTTTTTAGGAATTAACTGGGCGGTAATCACCTGTGGTTTTTGCGGTGAAGAATGCGTCCGAATATTCCGCGCTGGCCATTTCTCTCCTGCAGTCCCATATTTTCTCGCACTAAAATGTCTTCTCTTTCACAGATAAGCATTTATGAGCCCAGTCTGTTTATTCCTAACCGTTGTCAATAGTTTTAATTATGAGTTTAAAGATAATTAACTCGAAAAACAACTGTGTAATGATTTTGCACTGGAAATGCAGGGTGCGTGCCTAAAAATTACCTGCAGTTTTCGATTAATTATTATTTAAAAAAACAAATCCGTTGTGAGCTTCATATTTAATCTATGCCAGTCGGGAAGCAGTGAATACCGGTTTTGCTAGAAGTTTGTAACTTTCGACTAAGCTTTCAATATGAAAATATGCCAATACTTCATTCGTAAGAACATTTAAATATTTCTGTATTTCATTATTTCGATCGCCTATAATAACAAGTTGCGAACGTTCCTAGCAAAAATTATACAAAGCGTGCGTTCATCAATTCGTTATTTCTTTACATTTTTGCTGATATATAGTCAAGATATGCTCAACTTTTCCGGACTACACAAAAGTGCGCTTATGAACTAGTGCAAAATTGATCACAATTCTAGTATATTGTGGCTACCAAGTACCGAACAAACACCTGATTCCAAAGATGATTGATCAAAATCCCGTTACAAAATTGTAACGCGCTGATATGACTAGAAAATTAAAAGCTAAGAAACTCCACAAAAGTTCGTCATATCTTTGGGAAAAATATATCGGATTCCAGCTCCATTGTCACTTCAAAGATATCTAGAATGCGAATAAAACCACAAGTTATATCACAGTTGAAAATGCAAGGAAACGAAGTTGAAATATATATGTACATACAAAACACATAGCGTAAGAAAAACTGTAAAACCTAGCTATTCACAATTTTAATTTTACCTGAGAAATAAAGGTGAAACTGCTTAAATTTACAGAATGGGATCACATTTCTATTGTCCAGTGCAAAATTGTCTAGTGCAAAAAAGCTCTGATTGCAATTTTTTGGGATGGTTGCAGACGATCTGGATTAATGATCTATCATCGAGACCAATTCGAGCCACAATGCTGGTCACAAGCTAAAAATTTTGTATTTATTTTAAAGTAATAGCTTTTTTCCGGATAAACAAATAGCATTACAAAGAACTTGCAAAATGTTAAATTTTAAACAATTAATCTTTGGATAAATAATTATTCAATGCTTAAATTTTGTGCTTACATCTTGTCATGCAAGGGTTGCGTGATAATCAACCGCAGTACATCATTCACAGTAATCCTTACTAAACCTTGCAACGCTACAAAAGAAACTCGAGAGTGTCGCACGCACGGTACAATAAGAAGGATCTCAGAGACGCGTGACTGGGTTAAGATCATGATGGATGCCAATTGCAATTCTTTAAACATGTGACAGGTTTAGAGTGACATGGAGACGGTGACCGCCCTAGGCTGCGAGCGGTGATCTGTCTTCAACAAGTTCGCTTGGTGACAGCTTCATGGAGAGCGATGGTGACCACGACACGGCTCAGGCATTCGCGCCAGCTAACGTGAGCAAAGAATGTCTTGTCCACGGATATGAATGTGATAGAAAAAATTATTGACAAATTTTGTAAAGTGCCGTAATATTTTTTTGTGAAGATGTGAAATCCAACGAATGATTATGAATCCAATTGATGAATTGTGAAGTTATAAAAAGTATCATTCTAACATGAGATCAAAATAAATTCAAGCGATGAAGCATGTAGGACAACTGAGTGCGGACTCAAATGAAATGACAGTGCTTGCACTAAACGAATTTATCAACATTCTGAACAGCCAATAAATATTTGCTATGAACTAAGAGATCGTTGCTACTGGGAGGAAGTTTTTTTCGATAAGGACATCGAAATAATTGAGTGGATGGATCTTGGTAACTAACTTTGCGATCCTAAACTAACAATAGCTAACAATAACGTGATTACTAACGTTAGCTAACAATAACGTGATTTTAGTATGGAAATTTTGTCCTACTATTACTTTGAAAGCTTAAGTTTTTTTCAGTATTTTGAGGAATCGAGCATAAAGCAATTAAAAATGGAGGCCCATTCGATGCTGGTTCCAATTTGTGGTCCTGGGCAGTTTCCATGCAACTCCTCAGAAGTCGTTGAGCTTCACTCTGGTCAATGTACGCTGTACACTGGTTACAGTTCAGGCACTGATAGTGGTATGAATTAATGCTTGAATGTAACGTTAAGTGGTGGAAAGTTTTCTTCATTCCGTGCTATTATCTCTAGTATTTGGTAGTGAAAACAATATAACTTTGTAAATGTTTGGGAGAAAATGATGTCGTAGGCCGCGGAATGATTCTAGACGTTCAATTGGTGTTCCACGCCTACCAACCCTTTTTATGCAATACGCAAGTTGACACACCATTTACAATGGAAAAGTTTGTCAATATCTGCCCCATTGTTGAACCGCTCCTAATTGTGCATGCTTTGGGTAGTACAATTTTGTCGTTATTCTTAAGGAGCCTCGACATTCATTTTATGGTGGCGATTGAGCAGTACAATATCACACTGTCAGTTTGAAGTGGATCGTGCAGTAAAATTCTTAGATGACATCCGAGCATTGAAGAATTACGGCAATCAACAATCAGGAAATCTAATTAACCAATAATTTTCTGTCTACAAGTAATCCCACGCATTGATTATTTTGTGTACACAGGTCAATTATCTTCAAGCTCAATTTGCAATATTATTTAGAATAACATTATATATTTATATTGAACAGAGATATCTGTCATAAAATAGTACAAGAAAGAGAAAAATGGATATGTGAAATTATATTTGACTCGCAAAATTTGGCTTTTAATAATGACATTTCGAAATCTATTTTCAGTAACGCATGATACAGTGCTACAAATTTTAAGTGAAAATCGCATGGCAATTTAAAGTCGTTTCGAGAGCGTATATAGACATGCACGGAGGACTCGCAATTGTGTCGCTGGTTGAATTTGAAACAACTACATCTACCAAAACCTTAATTACTTCTAAATAATATTTTTAAAAACCGCTCCAATCCGGCATATTTCGAATGATCTTTGGATAAGAAACAATCCACATGTAACATCTCTGGAAGTCCGGTACGATGTCTCTTTAAATAATAAATTTCTCAAAGTTTATGCAATTTTGAAGGTTACATACACACTATTGAATAAAAAAGCTTCTAACAGATCAGCCAAATAACCAAGCCACATAAGAAAAGGGCAACTAATACACCATGAATGAAGTATGTCAGCAACGGAAGACAGCCATCCGACCAGCGCGACGAGGGTGCGGGTGACGCCGACTGCAGGGTGCGTTCTTTGCAACGCCAATTGGCCGCTGATGAACGCACAAAACGCGCATTGCGGCTCCAGATGACGCACTCTTGCACGAGTTATCCCTCGTGGCTTCACTCCGGTAGAAGACGTCAACGAAGATGTCGAGGCTGTTAGCTAACAGTAACGTGAGTTTAGTAGGAAATTGTTTATAATCCGTCTAGAGTGTCACGCAACGTCATCAGTAATGAGGATAAAGTAATTAGGTATCCCTCGAGAATGTCGTTTGCCGATACAAATGATAAAAGACAATCCAACAATTATATTAAGTCTCATACACATACGTAGGGCATGGCATCTATGTAATCCACTTCCTAATTGGCAATGGAAAAGCAATGGAAAAATATATGTTCAGATTTGAAATGCCTAGCACCATATCGAACCCGGTGGAAGTCTAGTAGCTATTTCAAACTATTGACAGTCCTGAAAAGATCCGGTTAACTGACACGAGTTTATATCTTCTGTGAACAAGGCACGATAAGTAAAAGAATCGGCGACAGGCCACATCAGGCCTACACTTCAGCGCCGACATCACTATCTTATGTTATGTTATGTTATTACGAACAACAAAACCTGATGAATGGATCTGAAGGAACAGTAAAGTTTCTCTTGAACACCAAGCAACTATGGTGGACAGTGCCTTTGTGAAATGTAGTCCAAATCATGAATGAATTATCTCCCCGATGAGTTAGGCAATGAGAATAGTTAAGTTTTCAGAAAAAAAATGTTTCACCCTCGTTCGTACTTTTATTCTGATCAACATTTCCCTATGGCGATAATATTTGCATAAAAAATTGTACACGATCGGGAATACTATCATCGGCTACATAACATGATTACACCTCGTTATACAGTACGAACGCATTTCCTTACCTTCCTCTACAGCTACATGGCACTTATGAGTATGCAATACATCCTCGACAATATTATTCAGAAGAATTTTAGCAATTGATTTTGGCTCCAATCAAAATCAAAGAATATATTATGAAAATCTCGAGATGAATTTACAAGTTATCATTTTAATACATAACCTCATGAGGCAATAACGAATAATTCTTCTTCCATTCTTCCCAGGGACGTTCGTGTGCTTACGATAGATTTCGTAAACCACAGTGTAAAAAACTTGCCATTAATACTGAGTTTTTTTCGCTTTGTAAGAGCGGAATATTTAAATCATAACTTCATATTCACCATGTTTTCAAAAAGAGTAGAAAAGAACAAATATTTTATACTGTTGAATTAGAAAAATTGGAAAGCAATTTCGAAAGATTTAATGGTCCTTAAATACGTTAATTAGTATATGGTGGCTGAATTTGCTTGTTTATGCATGTGCGATTAAAAACCAGAGAATTCGTTAAATTAAATTATCGGAGAGTTGTGTGTAACTTGTAAAAATGTAACTATGCTTCTTGTGACTTAATTAATGTTTATAGCATTTGAAACTTGGATAATAAACTACATAAAACTACTTCCTGAAACATGCATTTCGATCTACCAACGTCACCTGAAGAATTGTTCGACTCTCTTAATAATTTGAATCAACGAATTATCTGGTCGTTAATCGCACGTGTATAAAATACAATAATCCAAATGATCATACGCAATAAAATGCTAATGCCTGTAACAATAGTGATGATGTACGTGTTGGAGATTACGCAGCCCTCTTCGTGAAGTCTGCTGCCCCGGATGAGGAAATAAAGACATACAGTTTAATTGTTCCTACCAAGCAAGAAGACAAATATAATCCATTTGTCTCTCAATGTAGAATCACGTTTACGTTTATAAGAATGAAATACTTATTATAGTTTAGAATTATTCGTGACGCGGCGTGCAACAAGGCAAAAATTACTATAATTATTCTAATGTAAAACATAACATATTAAGATATAAAGTCTCATAATATAATATAATATAATATAATATAATATTAGACCATAAGATCGTTTATGCTGTGACATATACCACAGCAGCAAATACAAATAGATGCCAGAGATCTGAACGAAACAAGAGGCGATGATGATGATAAATGAATATAAATAAATTTGTTAGGGCTAAAATTACTGTTTGTGAAATGAATGTAAATGTCGTACCGTAATTGCGGAATGGCCGATTCTATGGAATCTGATAGCCGAATCTGTATAATCAGCATTTCTATACTTTAAAAATTTGGGGTTAGGTCAGTCAGCCAAGTTATTTTGTTAATATTTAGATAAAAAGATAAAAAAAGAACTTGACAGAACTCGACCTAACCTTCTATAACTCTAACTGTCGACTTATGTAATAACTCTCACTCCAACGTCCGAATTTCTGAATCAGCAACGAAATGCTGATTCTACAGATTTGACAAACTGGCTGCCGATTCCATAGAATCGGCAATTCCGCGATTTCGGCGCGACATATACACTATAACATAGTTCCTTCCGATTATAAGTTACTTGGAAGCTTAGGTTCAAATAGAGTTAGCTTCATGCAGCTTTGAGCGATAAATTACGGCAATAAATTTCCGTCCAATGAAACTATCGCCTCTTATTGACATGCTTTCAACAATGTATTTATTTCATCATTACTGCCGATCATGAGTATTTTAATATGATTAATGCTTATCAACGTAATGGGTTAAATCTAAGTGCAGTGCATGCTATTCGTTACACTTTCATTATACAAACAAATTACATCAACCATCAAATTCTGACGGTTTTATAACGGGTAGGTTGATGAACAACCATGTTTTTATTCCATGCTCAACTCATGTTCAATTAGTGGGAGTTATTACACGGGACCAAATTCTGAGTCGTAAAACTTGTAAAATTATCTTGTAAAGAGTAGTCCACAAAAATACGATCATGAACTGATCAGTGCATCTATGCGATAAAGAAAACACAATCACCTATCTAAATTCCGTTGCATTATATCAGTGGGCGATAAATGCCCGAGGCTTGGACATTTATGTTGGTCTATTATTTCTCTGTGGCCAGACCACCTGAGAGCTCGCTCGCGGGGAGCCCAATGAGTGCAGACCCCCTGGCTGGACTACAGCATTTATTTCAGTTAAATGGAACACGAACAACTGCTCATTGAGTGCGACTACGACGCCGTGAAATTCAACTATCAGAACTTCTGTTCCAGTGTGGGCTTTGTCTACTGGCAGGAACATCATGTTTGCAGGCATTTTGGTAGGAATAGCATTGGAGATGGTTTATGTATCCTTATGCGAAGAGTTTAGTTATTATCTACTAGCTGAAACCATTGTTACAGGGAATTCAGATATAGAAATAGCATTTTAACGGTTAATGAATCCGTTAACAAAATGACCTTCTAACTTGTGCTACTCTCTAATATAGTTTGAGCGTTGAATTAGTGACGCGTTTCTTCATTTGCAACATTTTTCATTAAATGATTAAAATTTAAATGTTTATACTTTGCATTTGAATTCATTTTTCGCGGTTGCTGCAACCTGCATCTCCGCATGAATTTGAACAAAGCCCATCATTATTCAATAACTTACGACGTCACATGCCTTAATTAAACAACAGTAGATATTAGTCTCAACAAAATTTACACATAAAAGATCGTATTAATTAATAAATTTTTATATTGTGAAAGCAGGAAAATCCCCATTTCGAAAGATCCAAACGCGTAATTCCTGCGGGGTAGAACGTATATTTTGAAGTATTTAGTAAATATTTTTTGTTTTGAAATTTCATACGTAGTATAATTTAATACATAGTAGATCAGAGAGAAATATTTCAATGCAATTTGATTTACCTTAAAATACTAAAAGAAATGTTCGTAAGTTGAAATCGTTAAAATATCTTCTATATTTTACCACACTGATAGATTTTGAAATTTATTAATTTTTACTTAATAAAGTTGTCAATTGCTTGCGAGCGCTTTTCTTTACTCAACAGCGAAGCCGAACGTAATTTTAGTAAACTGATCAATAAAGATTTGCCTTTCAAATCATCTTCGTCCAAAATCTCATTAACGGGTATTTGTGGTTGAGTTAGAGTTGAAATCTGATCATTTTAAGGTAAGATCAGGGCAGATGAAGAAATTCACAATAATGGTTCCTAAAGCGATTTATATCAATTTTTTCATATATATATATGAGTTCTAATTAAATCGTTACTTGCATATACTCTGTTCCCAATCTTAGGAAATTGTCCTCGTCCCATTACTTGTCCTCGTTTCAAATCGTCAAATGGAATGAATAAAAATTGAATAAAAATCATAATGATTTAATAAATCATAAATCGAGAATTAGATTTGTCTGATCAAGTGACTTGTCACTTGATCAGACTTGTCACTTGATCAAGTCACTTGTCACACAATTGTTAACTCTGTTCTCACCACGTTTCAGCAATGCTCCTTTAGTCCAGTATTGTTAATAAATTAATTATATTCAATATTTAAAAACAATTACATCACTATGTCAATTTATTGCCTGATAATTATCACAAATAAATAAATAATGGACACGCGTGCGCTCCTGCAAAATTGGTCATTAAATTACACCCTCTCCCTTCTTTTGAACCTTGGCGGACATTAATGCGCAGAGTTCCTCACCTTTAATTTTAAAACATTTATTATATTGAACTCAAAATTAAGAAATTTAGTTGCAATACTCCTCTTTTCAGAAGAGCAATCGACAGCTAACAATGAAGACGTTTTGCCGATGACCAAGAGGCGTGACAGCTTGTATGCAATTATTCTTCGGGATATGCGTGGCATTTACAAAAGAAATACCTCATCTCGCCACCATCTTTGATCGATAGGATAATTCGTAGACTTAAAATTCTCGCGAGGTGTAAATAAGGAATGCACTCACTCATGGATTGCAACGAGCAAATTATGCAGTGCATTTGAAAGCGAATCTGGCGGTTTGCATTCCACGCGGCTCAGCCTCGGCGGTCCACAATGCGTGGCGTGGACAAGAAGCTATGCAATGCCTCTGCATACAGAGATGTTAGATGTTTGTAGGTAATTAGTGGCTCTATAAGTCTCTGGTATGTACTAGTTTCTCGGTGAATAATAGCATGGGATAATAGATGACATATAAAAAGCATCGAACTTGCACTTAGATGCTTCTGAGTCTCATGCTCATTTGGTTTTATAGGTGGTGTGCAATTTATTCATTACTCAGTGAATAATATCAAACACATTGTACGGAAATAACACATATGACAAGGAGGCAAGGAGGGAGGGCACTTATGAATGCAGGGAATCTAGGTTAAGAAATTCATGTGGCTTAGAGTTATTGGTGCTATGAATTGAGAGCAATTTAGTCATTAGTTCGTGGATAATTGAACGTAAACAGCGCGTGCCGATGAAAAAGTCGCAGAAAAGCTCAAATCTTATTAGCAGGACGAAAGGGTCACGTCGGAACTATGATTTGCCTCTTGTTTGTTAATTGAAAAACTGTCACCTAGTGATTGACTGTATAGTCCTGTTGTAGCTGACAGCTTGTTAATGATGCTTGGCGTTAAGAGAAAATAAATTTCCTGCTAAATGACTGACGATGACGTCACACAAAGCTTTTACATTAATTTTTGATGGCTTTTCAGCGGTGCTGCATAGAAGTTTGTTAACTCTGTTCTCACCATCCGAATCAATGACTGACGAATGCTCTATCCTTTGAAATTTTAAATTGAAAAAACTTGGGTCGTGGGTTTGTCAATGAAAATTTATCGCATTACTTATATTTTGAATAATATTCTGATGTGTAACCAAGAGGGGATGAAAAACTAAAGCTGTTCAAGAAGATATTCATGATGTAACAGTTTGTAGCACAGTTTCCTTTGTAACAGTTTGTTCACAAAAGAAACAGGAAAATATGGAAGAGAAACACAGCCCAAAAATGGCAGTTCGAATTTTCAGTTAAAAAAGATCGTGTCATCCCTTGAGATCTCAATGGTGCGAATTAATAATTATATTTAATAAACAACATTTCACGAAAATTTCCATGTACGTGTAGCGAATTTTAAGATAACAAATATCTTTTTCGTGGAGATCACAAGCCTTTTTTCACGTGGTTTCTATACATATTTTACGAAAATATTCCAAAATTACGGATGCGTTTCCATATTTCCCGTAAAGCCTCGTAAATTGAGGAACTCAAATTTGCTCAAACATGTATTCAAAATTCTGTTTATTTGATTTCACATCAATGAATTATTCCAATAAAAACCTAAGTGATCTATGAAAATTCCAATTTTGCTCAACTATGAAAAAAAATCGCCGCAACCAAGCTACATGCCTCCGCTGATGAGAGAAAAAGATTTTTCATATTACAATTATAGCTGACACTTTACAAAATAATCGACATAGAGGCTGCTTCTATGCAAAGGTATGCTAAATATTTGTTACCATGTATAAAACTGAATCAGGATATTGAAATGTAATGCGTTTTTAATGTGTTTATTTAGAATTCCATGCTATTTGATACAAATTTGTTTATCAGCTATTTTTTTAAACATGAATTGAGCTTACATATGCAAGAGCCATTATTCGTTGCTTTCAGGCCTCTTGCTGGCAGCTGCGACACTAAAGGGCATATAATGAAGCCACAGCGTTTGATTCGATTAACTACTTAAATCCGGAATTATTATTCTGTCAAATTTATCAAAAAGTTCTTAAACTTTTCAGCATTAGGTTACGTGAGAAGTAACTGAGGTAACTCACTACAATTACCTGGAAGCTAGTTACTTCAGAATATTAATGGTTAGATCGTCCTCCTGTTTAATAACTAAACATAAGAATGCATTGTCTTCAGATCAGATTGGTTAATTTTAGATGACACGAGCACAGCCAAATGATGCACTGTGATGGTCATGCAACCGGTCCCTGTAGCGTGCAGTGCAAGCATTGTAATCAACATGCCAAGGCTCAGCTTCAGATACACGAATGTTTCATAGAGGCCATGAATAATTCAGGGGAATATAAGCTTCTTCCTCATTTGAATGATCTTGCATAAGATAACAAATAAATGAAGCCTACAACAGAGCATCTTCACAAAATTCTTAATAGTAGTATAAAAATAAACAAAATATTTGTCAACTTGATCAAAAAAAATTCCTTTTGTCATGGAAGTTGTCAGAATTACAAATCTTTTTTTCAACACCATTAGGCTCAATTTTTTTCGCTGTGAATATTCTTGACAGCAGCAGTTTTTAACTATAATGATCATCATGGACTTGAGTTAAATAGAGTGGTGGAGAAAACAATCTTACGATGAACGCGACGAGTACATATGGCCTAACAGAAGCTTCTATATCGCACGTTTGTACGAGCGTCGATCCTTCATCAATGTTTTCAGTCAATACCAAGATATAAAATATTAATGAGCACTCCTGCAATCAAGTCTTACGATTTCTAAATTATTTAAATAGTCTACTTTTAAAGTCCGAGTAAGAATACTTAGGAGGAACCTCAGTGATATGTATTTTGACAGCATACAGCCTCAATACGCCATCCCTGTCAACACTTGTGGAGAGGAATATTGTTTTAAAATAAAAAAGATTCCCTTGTACGACAACTCATTTATTCCGATTGTTCACTTTAAACAAGCAATACTACAAAATCTGCAGGGATTCGTCGTCATCAAAACCCAAAACGTGCTGCTTCGTTCTTTATTAAGATGGTAAGCGATGTAATCGCATTCGAATCTTCACATCTTCGAGTCGTGGACGTTATTTCAAAACGTCGTGGTCACATTTTGATCAGCGAGGTCCCGATCGCAATGTAAGCAAGAAGCTGTCACCAGTTATATCCCGTAATATTTGAGTAGGCAAGTCTCTGGCAAAGAGGATATCAAGACAAAAATGGCCAGGAGTGAAGCCAGCTTAATGATGCATTTAATTACGAGAAGTTTGTCTACCTGCTTGACAAATAAACAAGCTTGTTTTAGCTTTTATTTCCGGTGTTTCTGATTTGCGCATTTTAGAATTATGGTATATTTTTAAATGGAGGCCTTGACTATACTATACTATACTTTAGCTCTTACCCGCTTGAAATTTTAAGTAGACAGTTTTTCCTATCAGTATTTTTTCGTAATCTTGTCTGTACTAATTACTGATTTCTCAGTCTTCTAGAATTTTCAAACTGACGATGGCGCTGGAACCCGAAACGTTTGCCATAAAAATAGAATGAATTTTTGTACCGTTTTTTGGTTCTAAGTTTTTAGTGAATTTGCGATTCAAGCTAACGAGTGACATTATTACTTGAGATTACTAACTTATTATCTTCTGGAGGTCCGGCTTCGTTCCGTTGTTGAGTAATCAGAGCAGAAATTCGGCGCAGACTTCATCAACAACATTGTTGCCGACTCGCCTAAGTCAAATTAACCAGGAAACTAGGGAGGTTATGTAGTACGGTTCTTCCTCTCCAGTACGATACTTTAAAGGCTTGTCTTGTAATATCTACAAATTTTTTGCCTAAATTAAGTCACTATTGTCAAGAATGTTGAGAAATCAAGTGGGTTAGCAGCACAAGATCGTCTACAGCTCGCGAGTTCTGAAAAAAAAAATGCTTGTAAACGGATTTATTTAACATCGTAAAAGTTCTTCGTATTTAAAAGCCAGGGTAACTCGAGCCGTGGACGTATTGTTAACATTTCAATCAGCTATAATAGCTAGAGGAGCATAACTGCCAGTAGCGGGGAAGGTGGATTTAGAGGCCGGCGAGCCCACTTAATAACAAAGAAATGCATCCTCAAGCAACTGGGACAACGTGCGAGTGTGCTACGATGTGGCGTTCAGGGGCCATACTTTCAGAACTCGCTAAGTGAACGTAAGTACTTACGCTCTATTTCCTTGTCTATGATTGCTGGATTTTGCTTGA
Organism: Hyalella azteca; assembly: GCF_000764305.2. Lineage (NCBI taxonomy): Eukaryota > Metazoa > Arthropoda > Malacostraca > Amphipoda > Hyalellidae > Hyalella > Hyalella azteca. The sequence continues at coordinate 23,497 of NW_025937347.1, read as the reverse complement.
AAGGCCTCCAATGATTAGCTGATGAACTTATGATCTTTTCACTTTTTTTGAAAGTATAGGCCCTGTGATCGAGAACTCGGTACAACTTGGAATAGAATGACTTTCTGTATGATTGGCATAGGAACTGAGCTTAAGTTTAGATCAGTAATTAACAGCAACAAGTTGACTCTAAATACGACACTTTTGTGATACTTCAGAAGGGAAATCTAAAATAACTTCGAATGTTTCATTTCAGTTTAATTAAGTATAAAACTTTGGAGATGCAGGCAAAGAGCAAAGACGAATAAATTGCTTCGCAAATGTAGTCTCAATTTCAGTAAAGTCAGACCTAAAGTACACAGCCTTCAACACAAAATTCATTTGGAATAATATCGAAAAATATAACATAACTTAATCATTAGTTAAATTACAGCAGCCTTTCTTCCTCACTCATTTCATTTCTTCAAAAGTAATGCCAATTTATTCCTGGAAGGTATAATAGTCAACGGTTCTATATCAACATATCAATGGTAATAGTTCTATCATCTCTTCATCAAACGTGTAATTTTTTATGAAAATCCTGAAGAATGAATGAAATTCAAGATTAATTTTATGCGATGCTCAACATCTAAGTCCTATAAAATTTTTCGGTAGAATAATAAACATAGACATTTTTGAAACCTACATTCATAGCAAATGACAAGGACTTAATATTACCTAACATTTACATGGCAGTATTTACCTCGCCTCGATCATCACCTATGAGATAAGAAGTGACTCGTCTAGACCACTGTTCTAATTTTTCTATTCATTATATGATAGTATTCATTTTCTTGTCGCATTGCCACGACATTTTTCGGATGTCGTGTCACATGACACACAATGCCCGAAGAATTAACCATTTGTTTGTGTGAGACGAATATACACCGCGAGTTTGTATTAATTGTATCAGTTTCCTAATTGTTACATGCAAAAGTGTTACAATAGGAACCTGATCCTAGCTTGATAGCTTTAATCAATTCATCCATTCCATTTAGACATCAATTCATCTCAGATTAATGCCAGTTCAACTGGTACAATTTTGAATACGAATATGGTAGCCTTGCAGGTATAAACTTAACATTATTTTACAGCCCAACGGATTACAATAGTACATGGAATGCCAATCTCCTCACAAAATGTCATGGATCTTAGTCTATATTCAAAAATGAAGTCTGCATCAACAGCAGACCAAGACTACCAGTTAGAATTTGAACCAACATGGTAATCGAAATGATGAAGAAACCTAATCCCTGAAATATCGTTGGACATTGTGAGCTCTTAAGATGTATATTTTCTATGAGATCAAAACTAAGAAAGACAAGTTTCCTGTCTTGTCATCGACTTGACTGGACTAAGACGTGATGCTCGTTATCTTGCAGAACATCAACACTAAAACATCGACGGCATCATGCGTACAATTATGCCATAATCCCTCATAATCCCCTAATTCATAATCGAAGTGAAATCCCTTGGTTAAATCGTGACTACAAACAACATTTGCAGTCAGCCCTCCTGGGGCGACCTTTTAGTTGCAATGATCTTGGTTGATAAAAACATAATGAGTTGACAGGTCTGAAGCCGGATTCTTTATCTGACTGACATTCATTAGGTAAAATAGAATAAATTCGAGCAAATGACTATAGCATGCATTGTAATTCCAGTTACCTAATAAATAGTTATACAAAAGCTTAAGATATACGAGACTGCCTACACTAGTCATGATAACTAAGAGGCAGGAAAGAATAAGTATTGTATGAATATGAATAAGTATAGTATGAACATGAAGCAAGTTAGTGGATCACGAGAAGAGGAAAGAATAAGTATTGTATGAATATGAATAAGTATAGGATGAATATGAATCAAGTTAGTGGATCACGAGAAGAGGAAAGAATAAGTATTGTATGAATATGAATAAAAATAGGATGAATATGAAGCAAGTTGGTGGATCACGAGAAGAGGAAAGCATAAGTATTGCATGAATATGAAGCAAGTTAGTTGATCACGAGAAGAGGTTGCCGAGGACGAGATGCGCGTCAGGAGCGTCGAGGGCGTCGTGCTGCTGCGGGGGCGGGCGATGCCACAGCAGCGGCGGCAAGCACGGCACGGCCGCTGGCTGCTTCAGCGCCTCGCTTACGCTCACGCCGGTTATCTGCGACACAGACGATAGTAAAGCTAAATATTTATAGTAATATAACATAATCATAAAATCATACGTTAATAATTCATACAATGTCAGGATAACGCCGGTTATCTGCGACACCAACGCTGATAAAGCTACATATTCATAATAATATAACATAATCATACGTTAATAATTCTAATAAGATGTCAAGAATGTAAACAATACATTATATGTATAATAATAAAATAGGCAACAACTTATAAATTCAGTTTTGATACACAACCGAATTTTCACTCGAAATACAATAAATACATTATGTATAATAATAAAATAGGCAACAACTTATACATTCAGTTTTGATACATCAGCGGATTTTCACTCGAAATACAATAAATACATGATGTATAATAATAAAATAGGCAACAACTTAATAATTCAGTTTTGATACATAACCGTACGTATTTTCACTCGAAATATAATAAATACATTATGTATAATAATAATATATGCAACAGCTTATAAATTCGGTTTCGATACATAACCGAATTTTCAGTCGAAATGCAATAATCGATGGAGTGATTAATGAAGAAATTCACAAGAGATTTCGAGGGCCGCTTCATGACTATGATCACTAAATTAAATAGACATCCACTCAATACTTACTGACCGCAACGAATCTCGCGGTGCATTTTCATCAAGTAAAATTCACATTAATGTGAAAATAATCCAAACAAACTCAGCCCATTAGACGCCCGTGGATAATTTAACGAGTGTAAGAATCCAGTGCAATTGAAATAAATAAATTAACTACGCATTAATTCACACAACGCTTTCATTGAACTCTGCTTCGAAAGGAAGAGTGGGCAGTAGTGGAATGGTTTGCTAGCGTTTTAGCCATCAAGCTATTTTGCCGCGGAGGTCGAAAATTGAAGAAAATTTCTAAATCGTTCATCACCCACAAGGTCGCCCACACATCGCCAAAGAAAGGTTTGAAGTGGCCAGGCCATTGATGCTCATTAGAAAGAAGTAGCGTTAGTATCTCAAGAAACGAAGTGACAAAAAGGGACAGGTGACCGGCAACGAAGACGAAGTGACAAGGAGGGACAGGTGACCGGCAACGAAGACGAAGTGACAAGGATGGACAGGTGACCGGCAACGAAGACGAAGTGACAAGGAGGGACAGGAGACCGGCAACGAAGACGAAGTGACAAGGAGGGACAAGAGACCGGCAATGAAGACGAAGTGACAAGGAGGGACAGGAGACCGGCAACGAAGACACTCGAACAAGAGGTCGGTTACTCGAGAGGTCAGCCGCCCGCAGGAGAGAGACAGAGAAGACGGAATTCGAGGAATCCTGCGATAGCTTAACCCCAAACCGAGGCTCGCAGTCAGACACCGCGATTCTCTTGTGGGGCGATCAGGTAGAATCCCTACAAGGACACAAAATCTTATAGGACTTCAGTTGAGCATAGACACACGTCAGATGACTACCAGATTGGCCACAGATGACCAAGAGATCTCATTCATTCAGCAACCAATTACTTATTTTAGTCACGATCCACCCATTTATTTCCTGACAAATGTGATAACAGCCTGAAAAATTGCTAATTTAAAGTTGGCAAGTTGAGTTTAAGTAAAGCCTCTTTAGTTTGAACCTAACATATTCCTGGCTACAAATCTGTCTTACGGGCGTGAGAATCTTCTTGAGGGAGTCTTTCCTGATCTTGTCTTGCTTGGCGTTCTTGACCTCAGAGAGACCGCGCACCACAAGCTCGTCGAAGCTGGCGACCTCCGCGCCGCTGTCGGTCGATATCGACGTCAGAACCTGCGATCAAACTTTCATTTCTCATACCTTCAAAAAATGCGATTTTTTTCAAGAAAATTATAACACCAAAAAATAAACATTTCTCAGACCTTCAAAAAATTTGAAATTAATTCAAGACAATTTTAACACCAAAAATATTAACCAGTTTAAATGTAACACCATGGTGTTGATTCCCGAAGACAGAAATTATTGTAATTGACAAATCCTAAACCACACAACACTACGGTCATATTAAATGAATTAAACGGGCATTTGATGAATGCCTTCTGAAATTTTGAGGGTTAAGAATCTCAAAAAATGATTTAAATTAAAACAATATTAAGAAAAGACCGTGAAATGGGTTTAAAAATATCATAACATTTCTTATCACGCAAAACAATCTGTGCTGCTTGATGGAGCTTTAGGCAAACGATTTCCAAATAATGCTTGTTTCCAATACAACTTGAAATACATTCGAGTTCCCTAGTATGATTTATTTTCAACAGGCTTAGAACAAATATTAAATTTTTGCAAAATTTACACCGCTAATTATCTTCAATTAATTGGAACGAACGTACAGAGTAGGCAGAGTAATAAACTTATTCTAAATACAGTAGAAATCAGGAGAGATAAAAGCGAAATGAAATAACTTAATTTACCTAAATTGACAATAAATTATGAATCAACATATGTACCAATGAATTTACTTCGATATAGTCTTTTGTAACTACTCCAGAATTACCTATATGAGAATCAGCAATAAATAAAATGTAATGTAAATTATATTGAATTACAACATGTACCTACCTACATCGCGTACGGTACCTCACGTTTCTGCTTAGTTAGGACAGCAGAATCAATGAACCTGACTATTGACTCAGAGAAGCAGCCGCTTAGTTGAAGGCAAAAATCAGTTAAAGACAATATATCGGGAAGGCGTGACCAGTCAATAGTCAGCAACACTTCAACCAAGTTCCTCATGATGCCTGTCAATAGTCAGCAGCCAGTCAATAGTCAGCAGCCTGTTAGCCAGTCAATAGTCAGCAGCCAGTCAATAGTCAGCAGCCAGTCAATAGTCAGCAGCCAGTCAATAGTCAGCAGCCAGTCAATAGTCAGCAGCCAGCCAATAGTCAGCGGCCAGTCAGCAGTCAGCAGCCAGTCAGTAGTCAGTAGCCAGTCAAGAGTCAGCAAAACTTCATCCAAGTTCCTCATGCTGCCCAAGAATGACCTGAGGCAGGACAGCACAGTGCGGCCTCAGTGTGGTGTAGCAGAGCAGCACGCAGGCGAGCATGGCCTGCAGGTTCTCAGCGTGCTGACCGTGCACCTGCAGACCTGTCAGCATGGCCCGCAGCAGCCCACAGCTGTCGTCGTCTGTCAGCTGCGACACGTCCATCGTCGGCAGACAGACGGTAAGCAACCCGCACGCTTTTAGACAGCACTGACTGTCCGGACACGACAGGCTCCTGCCGTGCAAATGGTTGGTGATGATTAATATTGGGGTCAAAATAAAGTACATCACAAGCGTAGAGACAGCTAATGTGGTAAATTATTAAAATGGCAGCTGATAAGTAACTGCAACTACAGCACCAGCGTAGAAACAGCTAATGTGGTAAATTATTGAAATAGCAGCCGATAAGTAGACTGCAATTTTAAATAACTTTTCTCAAACCAGCCTTTAGGGGAAACAAAATAAAGGGAGAAAAACAAAAATCATACCGAAGCTCAGCTAGAAAGATGACGTGGCAGCAGCTGAGCCATAATTTTGTACCTCAAATCCAACAACCATTTATAGTTAGAGGAAAATTTGTCCTGAAATATCGGTACCGTATCACATTATAGCTACAAAACCATTGCTGAAATTAAGACACTAACAAATCAAACTCACGATAGTAGTAAATTAAAGCCACAAACACTGCAAAGAGTCTCGGCATATCGTTATCACATTATAGCTACAGGACCATTGCTGCAATTAATAAATTGACAAATCAAACTCACGATAGATGTAAACTAAAGTCACAAACACTGCGGCTAGTCTCAGCACTGACTGTAACAAAGCAGAGATGACAGGAGGCATCACCGCCGACGATAAGATCATCAAGCCAAGTGCAGAAGTCAGCTTCCCACTGGCCGGTGCAGAGGCCGCTTTGTCGGTGATGTCTTCAGTTGAGTTATCCCCGCACTTCACAGAGACTTCGTTCATGCAGCCGTCGGTGTAATCAGCGACGTCGCTCACATCAGCCTCTGCGTCATCAGCTTCTGATAACTTATTCCGAGGCGCTTGCACAAGAACCGCCCGTAGAAACTGTAAAAACTCTAATTAAATAACAGTATATGGTAAGCTACATCAACAAAAACTGCTATTGGTGCAGAAGTAGGAAAAATAATGGAAGAATATGCACCATTGATGTGAGTCAATGGTGCATATTCTTTCGGTGATGTGATAGCTCACATCACCGAATACAATATTGGTGCAGGAATACGAAAATGAATGTGAGAACTTGCATCACTTTACACTACGTACCGGTACCTCACATCACCAATAACAAGTACCGGTACAGTATTTGTGCATGGCCCATACAATGACTAAACAAATGTCAGGGCCCATACAATGACTGAACAAATATCAGGGCCCATACAATGAGTGAACAATTATGCAGGACTTGACACAGGGCGTGGCTTATACAATACATGGCTCATACAATACATGGCTAATACAATACATGGCTCATACAATAACTGAACAAATATTTACGACTTGACACAGAACAAGACGCTCACATCGAGGTAGTCCCTGTTAAGGAGACGCAGCAGCTGCACGTCCAAGAGCTCCTCCAGCTCCTGACTGAGCAGACCTGATCTCAGGGCGCCGTCCTGAGGCTCGTCCTCGTCCAAAGTTTCGTCGTCCATCGCCGGCAGTTGACGGGAGCCGTCCACGCTTTTCCAGCGTCTTTCAAAAAACTTGTTCACTGCACAAACATTTAAACATTACCACTAAATCTGTAAAGAAATCAACTTCTGTACTTGTATTTACCATTCGAACATTTGCACATTACCACTAAACGTGTAAAGAATTACAACCTCGGTACTTGTATTTGTGAAAAGAATTACAACTTCTGTACTTGTATTTACCATTCAAACATTTGCACCTTACCACTAAGCTTGTAAAGAATCACAACCTCGGTACTTGTATTTACCATTCAAACATTTGCACATTACCACTAAACTTGTAAAGCATTACAACCTCGGTACGTACTTGTATTTAATATTAATAAATGTCAAGAACAATAAAAATTTGTGCCTTATAGCAGGCTCAATAACACAATTCCCCATTCAAACATTTGCACATTACCACTAAACTTGTAAAGAATTACAACTTCGGTGCTTCTATTTACCACTAAATGTCAGGAACAATAAAGATTTATGCGTTTTAGAAGGCTCAATAACACAATTCCCTGCACTGAAGCATATTAGTCTTTGATCTTTTAAAAAATGCCCGCCTTGATGAGCTTGAAGTGTGAATTGGGCTGATGGGTACAGAAATCTTTAGAATACTTGAACCCAGTAGGTAGTTGCTGACCTACTCATTTTGTTTCCTAATAATTGCTGACTGAATCATAATAGCTGACTGACTCAATGCTTATTCTAGTAAGTCAAGGTAATTGCTGATTGACTCATATTCTTTCCTAATGATCTCGTTCTTTGCTCGGGAGCAAGTTTTATCTTGCGAAGAACGGACGGTTGCAGCTTGGCGAAAATATAATTATTTCTTATCAAGCAAAACTATTCCAATTTCAAACATGATGAAAAACTGACGAAACAAAAATCTTTTACATAATCGTTCGATGAATTTCCATGACCATTGGCCACGAGGACACGAGAATTAGCGATAATGAGAACCGATAATGAGAACCGATAATGAGAAGCGGTAATGAGAACTACAATGGCTTGATTAGCCCCTGAAACATTTAAACAAGGTAGTTCTTTGCTTGAATATTGAGCCTGTTAATAATAGTAAGAAACAGGAAAACGTAAGAGTGAGAACAAAGCACGTTTATAAGAGTAAGAACTAGGCCTGTTTATGAGAGTAGGAACTAGGCCTGTTTATGAGAGTAAGAACTAGGCCTGTTTATAAGAGTATGAACTAGGCCTGTTTATGAGAGTAAGAACTAGGCCTGTTTATAAGCTGTCTCTTATACACATCTAGATGTGTATAAGAGACAGGTAAATGAGAGTAAGAACTAGGCCTGTTTATGAGAGTAAGAACTAGGCCTGTTTATAAGAGTAAGAACTAGGCCTGTTTATAAGAGTAAGAACTATGCCTGTTTATAAGAGTACGAAGTATGCCAGCTTATACCAGTACAAATAACTTGAAATAAGGCGTATTCCTGCAAGTATAAGAACATATAAAATAACAAGATCTTAAGCATATTCATGCAAGTTTAAGGACATATAAAATAACAAGATGATAACACAGACTGTTGTTGGTGACGAGCTGCAGGACGGGCAGCACGAAGGAGCGCTGGGCGCTGGGGGGGCAGTTGACCAGCCACGGCGACAGCAGCATACGCAGCACGCCGCGCAGCCTGCCGTGAGCACTTGTGTGAGCACGTGAGCACACTTGTGTGAGCACATGAGCACACTTGCGTGAGTACGTGAGCACACTTGTGTGAGCACGTGAGCACACTGGCGTGAGCACATGTGTACACTTGTGTGAGCACATGAGCACACTTGTGCGAGCACGCCATGAGCACACTTGTGCGAGCACGCCATGAGCACACGTGCGTGAGCACGCCATGATGAGCACACTTGCGTGAGCACATGAGCACACACTTCGTGAGCACAGACTGCCATGAGCACACAGACTGCCATGAGCACACAGACTGACGTGAGCACACAGACTGCCATAAGCACACAGACTGCCATGAGCACACAGACTGCCATGAGCACACAGACTGCCATGAGCACACAGACTGCCATGAGCACACAGACTGCCATGAGCACACAGACTGCTATGAGCACTGACTGAAGTGAGCACACTCTCAAAAAATCATTGCAGGCTCAACGACAACTCACATTCATGGAAAATGTTCAATGTAGGGATAAATCCAAGAGAATTACCTTGTAAATCCACAGGAATCGATAACTGGATTTTCTCGATAACACATTTAATCGCAAGGTTTCGATATTTTGAATTAGCGTTTTTGACAGCAACTATAAAAATTAAAATTACACAGTTCGTAACAACAAAATTACCAAGTTTATTATATTTTGAAAACGGAAATACGGTTTGAAAAACATGATAACATTAAACGATTCAGAAGATTATTAAAGAAGAAGACTAAAATAATCCAATTATCACATATCGCATCATCAATCATCATAGAAAGATCATCTAATGACAGAAATATAGGTACCCATCACCCAAGCGATATGTTTAATTAATGTCCAGTAGAAAATAATGTGTTTTTAATCAAATAATAGTGTGATGAACTAAGGTGAATGCTAAACTCTACAGTACAGTTGACACTCGCCTGTAGTGTGGCACAATAGTATGATGAACTAAAGTGAATGCTGGACTGTACAGTACAGTTGACACTCGCCTGTAGTGAGGCATAATAGTGTGATGAACTAAAGTGAATGCTAGACTACAGTACAGTCGACACTCGCCTGTACTGTGGCATAATAGTGCAGTGAACTAAGGTGAATGCTAGACTGTACACTACATTTAACACTCGCCTGTAGTGAGGCATGACCTCCATGCAGTGTAGGGGCGCCTGCAGGGTGTACTGCAATAAGTTGTCTGTCCTGTAGAAGACCTCAGGATGACAGCAGCGGCAGAGCTCAGCGAGACACGAGAGCAGCGTCTCGTGCAGCAGGTGCAGGTACGCCTGAGCTCGTCGAGTGCGACCCTCCGCAGCCTCGAGTAGTAAAGAGCAAACCCTTTACACTGTGTACTCATAATTTAAATTAATATAAAGTAGGTATTAAATAAATATGTACTTTTAGTAAAGGATATACCAAGAGAAGCCTCGTGGAGGCACAGGCTCAGATTTCAGTCATTATAGTCGTGAAAAGATGAGAAATACTTCCATATGTCTTAAGAGTTCCCAATTCAATGATTAAACAACTTACAAGCACGACCATGTTTTGATAGGGAACAATCTAGATGAATTTTAATTAACATGACCATTATGTAAATATGTAGGTAAATACTACAATTGTTACCTACTGCAAAAATATATGTGAACGTGTAAGAAATAAATATCCCATACCCGTGTTTCGTGTTAAAGCTGAGGTCCGTCGATAGATATCACTACCCACATGAATTGCTGAATATTGCTCAAGAAAAGTGCTTCTAAGAATGTGAACTTTTTAGTACATACCTATGGCAAGTAAAATGGATTACCCTGATGGATATTAAGTAAATCAAAATAATTTAGAATGATGATAGTAACGGCATTGAAGATGCATTAAAGTCCATCAAGAAGAATTGGACGAGAATAGCACGTATTTAAAGCAGCTCAGCAATATCCAACCTGTTGAGCTTCTTCCGACAAAGGCTTCTGTTTGAGCATCAAGATGGTGAGCTTGTCGCTGATGGGCAGCTGATGAGCAGAAGTGAGCACTGGAGGGAGCGCTGCTGTGCTCTCAGGCAGACACAGACTGTTGCTCACGCGTGTGAGCGACATGACGTTGTGCAGCAGCGACACGGCAGATTGCCAACAAGGGTTGCGGGTAACCTCCTTTATACTCGCACCATCGTTTATTTCAACGATAAAGCCTCCTGCCGCACGCACCGACTTGTCCTGAGGCGGTCGAGACTTTTTGGCAATTGCTTCTAGAATTTTAAGGGCGTAAGTGAGTCTGTACCTATTGCTAATGATCACCGCTTCTTCTTCGGGCGTCTCTGTCTCATTAGCAATGCCGACAAACTTCATGAACTCGAATGATGCGGTAAAATGTTGTTTGGCTTGCTCAAAAAAATCTCTGATGGGCTGTATCTGAGTCTCAATGAAAGCTTGCTGCTCGGCATAGTTATTACGAGCGTTATTGATCAGGATAAGGGCTTCTTGCAAGGCCGTGAGCTCAAGAACAGTAAGACGGTTAGCGCTGCTGTTGAGTTCCTTGAAGATATCGACTACGCAGGATAAGCCGGGCAGCATGATCGTGGGATAAAGCTTAGCCAGACGGGCCACTAGCAGGCCGCAGTGTCTTCTTAATTCTTTGGTTGATTTCTGTACAGTCTTTGGGTCACTGCAACGACTGTACACGAGCAGCGGGTTCACGATCTTATTGAAGACCGGGGTGAGGGTGGCTGGCTGGTGAACTATGAACGGGAAGAGGTTGCTGATGCACGACAGGAGGCTGAACATGACCTTGTCGTCGTCTGAACTGAACTCCAAGAAACTTGCAAGCATTCGCAGGCCGCACGCAACGGCCTCTGCTCCGTGCTCGACGTCACGAGGCTGGCTTCTCATGATCCACTCCACCAGCTGCACACATGCACGGCCAGGCATTATTACCTCAATTATATACGTTATGTCAAGCTTTATTATCACAATTAAATACGTGTGATAGTTAAGACTTAACTGCCATAGTTCAATAGGCGATAGTTAAGACTTTGTCCAGCTGTATTATCGCAATTATGTACGTTATGCCAACCTTTATTATCACAACTATATACGTTATGTCAACCTTTATTATCACAACTACCGGTATATACGTTATGTCAAGCTTTATTATCACAATTATATACGTTTTGTCAACCTTTATTATCACAATTATATAGGTGCGTTAAGTCCAACATTATTATCACAATTACATTATGTCAGTCCCTATCACATTAAGATTGGGTCGCGCATGTATCACATAATCATTCAATCCATACAATTATATTGAGTCATGCTTCATTACCACAATTTCATTATGTCAAGCTTAATAGCATTTGCTATTGCTTAATTGCTCATTCACAGAACTTAGATGTGCCCCCTTAAACAGCCATGTACCTATCTTATTAGTGTGATTATCCTAAAATATGAATTTATTGATAAACGAAATTAAGACTACTTCGAGGAATTATCAAATTCCTCCAAATAAAACTTACGGCTTTAACGAGGGAGAATATTGTATTATTTTCTACGTACATAAAGAATTATTAACCATGGTAATTGTCTACATGAGAAGCAAATGCTTGAGAAGAGACAACAGAAATACCGTATTAAGAAACTAGATATTGATTTTTCTGTGCTAGGAAAATTTAAACGTAGATCCAGAACTCACAAAGCACAGCACTTCCCACTGTCGCTGGTAGGAGAGCCACGGGTTCTGACGAGTGTCAGTGCCCGCACCAGACGAGGCTGGCGCGTCAGGTTGCGGGAGACGTAGCATCTCGTCGCACTTCTCCTCCACCAGACGCCAGGTGAGACTCGGCTGCTGACAAGCTGCAGTCCGGAACGCTGCTGACAAGTCCCGTCGCACCTGCACAGTCAAGGGCGGTAATAACACGTGCAGTCGTTGACTCGTTGACAAGTCCCGTCGCACCTGCGCAGTCAAGGGCGGTAATAACACGTGCAGTCGTTGACAAGTCCCGTCGCACCTGCGCAGTCAAGGGCGGTAATAACATGTGCAGTCGCTGACAAGTCCCGCCGCACCTGCGCAGTCAAGGGCGGTAATAACATGTGCAGTCGCTGACAAGTCCCGTCGCACCTGCGCAGTCAAGGGCGGTAATAACATGTGCAGACGTTGACAAGTCCCGTCGCACCTGTGCAGTCAAGGGCGGTAATAACATGTGCACAGATGCACCTGGTGGAACACTATCCAGGCGTTGTAGTGAGAGTATGTTCATGCTATGCGGCATCTCCAATGACTATAGCAAATTGAACCATTTCAGTGACCATTAAATAAATTCAAATTAGCCGAGCGGTAACCATTCATTGCTTCAGAAAACGCATCAAATGATACCGTACGAGAATTCACTGATGATTGAATGAATTGGAATAATACCGTTAGAAAATTGGCCAATGGTTGACAGGATTAAAATAATACCGAACCACAACTGTCTAAAGCTCCACTAATCAGCCCTGATAAGCACCTTATGAAAGACCTCCACTAATCAGTCCTGATAAGCACCTTATGGAAGACCTCTACTAGTCAGGCCTGCTAAGCACCTTATGGAAGACCTCTACTAATCAGCCCTGATAAGCACCTTATGAAAGACCTCTACTAGTCAGGCCTGCTAAGCACCTTATGGAAGACCTCTACTAATCAGCCCTGATAAGCACCTTATGGAAGACCTCCACTAATCAGTCCTGATAAGCACCTTATGGAAGACCTCCACTAATCAGGTCTGATAAGCACCTTATGGAAGACCTCCACTAATCAGTCCTGATAAGCACCTTATGGAAGACCTC